>NC_056072.1:4545454-4848484 GCF_016772045.2 Ovis aries
TATCCTGGCCTGGAGAATTCCATGGATAGTATAGTCCTTGGGGTCGCAAAGAATCAGACACAACTGACTTTCACTTCACTTGTGGTGATGAGATGTGACGGTGTGCATGAAGGGGAAGTGTAGATGTCAGTCAGCGGTCATCATGATCATCATATGTATATTCCTTTCTGTGATGACGGTCAGTTACAAAAGTGTAGTTTTTCAGTGGTGATGTTACTTTGGAAACAAAACAAAAACTACCTCCTTGTTAGCCACAAGGCCAAGAGTTTTCATCACATGCAAATGACCTCCCTTTCTACACTCTGGGTGGGACAGGTACCAGCAAGGTGTTGGACATCACCCCGTGATTCATTGCCTGCATACCCTGAGGCATGCAATCTATTTTAAAATAAATTTCTTAACACTTTCTTCTGAAAGGTCGAACTCATTTTAAGTAGCATTTATTTTAATTCTTATCCCAGGATCCATTCTTAACTTTTTTCCCCATGCTTGGAGATATGCAATAGATGTTTTTGAAAAGAGTGAGAAATTATAAGGATACCAGATTAGACAGTGCATGGCATATGAAGTAGAAATGGAGACCATCCAAAATGCATTCTTCTTTGGTTTGTCTGGATATATAATATAAATTCCCTAACTCAATGTTGGATTCTGGTGTTCAGGTAGTAAAAATGCTAGTTTTGACAGTAAGTGGGGGATAAATATATGAGAATAAGTAAACTTAAATCACAGAATGTAAAGATAAAGTATGTGAGTGTGCTGAATGCTTTGGACATTACCATAAAAACATTAAGATCCATTTTCTCCCTTCTTCCCCCCATTATACAGGCTGGCATGGCCCTGACCTATGACCCCGCAGCTGCCATACAGAATGGGTAAGTAGATCACTTTTTCTGTGTTTTAATTGCTAAGGTATCTCTGAACCCTGAAATCAGTACTGGAGAAAAATGTTCAAATCTTTCTTTTTGTTCTAAACCAAAATGTCAATCAAACCTTTCTCATCAGTGAATTTCTTTTCTTCCTGTGAGTGACTCTGATTTCAGTGGCATCACGCATGCTTATAAAGCTTCTGTCCGTATGCCATCTTTCTGCCCCTCTCTCACCTTAGAAAGAGTGGTGTGAAGGGAGGAGTGCAGACTGGTCTGGGAGAAGAGTCTGTTTCTCTAGGGTTAGAGTGTCACTGCTGCTAGGTAGTAATCGTAGCCTGTGTCCAGGCTCATTTCAACATTAATGAAGCTTCTGTGCTTGCCTCTGGCTCTCAGAGGAAGGGTAACACACAGAATCAAGTTAGTAATGTGGTGACTGTATTTTCATGCTCAGTTTTAATAAGCATTTGGAAGTTTGCAGACTCTTACGGAGAACAATTAATATATAGCCTAAACTTTTCCTCTGAAAAGAGTCAGACTTAAGCTACATAATCCAGCATCTTTGAAATTCTGTCATTCGGAATAGTCTTTGGTTGAAACTTTCTCCTGACTTTCCAATTGCGTTCCTTTACCTTGGCCATCCTGCAATGAACCAACAAACTGAAGAATAATTATTATTCTTATTCTCAGGCTTTTATCTTAGATTTCTCCATGGCTTTTAGTTTTCTGTCTTTCAGCCTCTAAAGAGTTAGTCAGAGTGAAGGTCTCCTTTAAGATCAGCCCAGCGGATAGAAGGAATGTAACTCCATTTTCGGTTTGGTCAGCTTAGAGGGTCATTTATTCAGTCACTCAGTAAACATCCAGTAAGTCTTCCAAGCACAGCACTATGCTCTATAGGCTTTAAAAACACAGTGCATCTGTGTAAAACAGGGCTCAAGAAACTCGTGGTCTACCTTCCATGAAAGAGGCAACACAGATGAGATAGTCTAGGGTAGAGATCTATTCCTTCGTCTCATGTTGATTAAAACTTCTCTAGGGGCGAAAAGTAATGATATCTCTCCATTTATCAAGTAAGCCTTCTCTTATTTCCAACAAGGCATTCTAAACATGGTGGTCAGAAAGTAAAAACAAGAAATAAAGATAGAGAGAATAAAGCCCTCTAGAGTTATACTGTATAGCTGAGAAGATAACATAGTTGATTCAAAAGACACAGAATATGGCATTATATGCTCAGAGAGAGTGACAGGCGTGTAGTGTAAGGGCATGACATTTATTGAACACATACTATGCACCAAGTAATTTATATTTGTAATTTAATAGTACCTGTTCTTGGAGTCTAATAATTGTAAAAATAGTTGTAATTACAATTAGAAATGTATATGCGACTGGAAAACAGAAATAACTGAATTAATATACACGTTCATTAGCTAAAGTCAGCAAGTGTTTGTGTTTGCCTACATGCATAGGTGTGTATGAATATGGGAATCCATCTGCCTGTCTGTACTATATATCCATACATCTGCTTATTATAAAGATCTTCCTGCCCAAGGTTCGAGGTCAATTATTAGAGATGCCCCAGTGTCCTAGGCCTGGGCTGGAATGAGTTTCTGCTTTGCTTTAGTCAGTCATCTTTCCAATGCACAATTTAAAATCTGAATCTTTCCCCAAAGACCTAAGTGTCCAGACTTTCATTGTGGCTCATGACAAACCTGAAGAGAAAAAATTGGGGTTTCAGCCTGTAATCTGAGCAGCCACGGTCTGAGCTTTGGTGGTGCCCTGTTAGACACCGTGAGGACTGCCTGGTCCCCGGGGGCTGGGTCTCCCTCCCAGGTCACCATCTACACTGTACAGAGGTCAACTGCAGGTATATACGCCCACCGTCCAGCATCCTCTCTGTGATGTCTGTCTCTGTGTACTTTATATTAACAGCAGAACATTGTATCCTTTGGCTATTTCAACAGTGCAAAAGTGCTTCATCCTCTCCCACTGCCCACTTAGACTGTAACAACAATGAACGTTTCCCTCAGGAAGCAAATTGCAGTTAAGATGCTCAGGATACCATCTTCTTGATTTTACGTACTGTCATCTGATAAAGAACTTCATATCACCCAGCAGTCCCTGTCTTCAATGTTGCCTTGTCCACTGAATATTCCTTTCACCCCATAAAAGTCAAGTCTCTCCCACCTATAAAGAGGGCAGAAAACTTCCCTGGTGGTGCAGTGGATAAGACTCCATGCTTCCGCTGCAGGGGGTAGAGGCTCAATCCCTGGTCAGGGAACAAAGATCCTGCATTCCGTGTGGTGCAGTCAAAAAACAAAACAGTCTTTTTGTGCCCATAACTTGTAGTGACCACACTATTTTTGCTTTTTCTTTACTGGTAGACAGTTCTAGTATTCTTTACACATGGTCTTCCTGTGTTGTCTCTAATTGGGTTTCCCCAGTGGCTCAGCAGTAAAGAATCTACCTGTGGTACGGGAGCCGCAGAGACGTGGGTTTGATCCCTGGGTCAGGAGGATCCCCTGGAGGAGGGCGTGGCAACCCACTCCAGTGTTCTTGCCTGGAGACTCGCAAGAGAATACCATGGACAGAGGAGCCTGGTGGGCTACCGTCCACAGTCACAGAGTCGGACGCGAATGAAGCGCCAGCACGCTGCCTCTAATTAAGCCTACTCCAGTGTGAATTTTGGTCTCAGACTTGGCTGGAATTTTCCCTGCCGCTGTCTCCAGGGATCCCTAAATTTGTCCGTTGTAATGGACACTTTCTTATTTCTTGTGCTGTTTGAGATCTTGCCTCATTTGACTTTGATGTTGTTGTTGTTGTTACCACTTACATCTTCTTGAAAGCTTCTTATTTCTTGGATTTCATGACTCTATCCTTTGCTGGGCTTCCTGTGTGGTGCTAGTGGTAAAGTACCCACTTGCCAATGCAGGAGATGTAAGAGACGTGGGTTCGATCCCTGGGTCAGGAAGATCCCCTGGAGGAGGGCATGGCAACCCACTCCAGTGTGCTTGCCTGGAGGCTCGCAAGAAGAGGTACAGGCATAGGGTTGCAAAGAATCAGACATGACTGAGTGACTTAGCATAGTGTACACAGACACATCCTCTGCTGATCCTCCTTGCCCTCCCCTTGCACTGTTCCCCTGGTGTCTCTGAATTCCCCTTCTGCCCACTTTTTACTAATCTTTCTCAGGGTTTAGCCCTTTCTCATACTGTTTCTCACCCACTCCTCCTGCTTTTAGGAACTGAAGACTCCCGAATTCATACTTCAAGTTTATAACTAGACACAGGGAACCATCACCTGTGTGTCTCCTTGCACTGGCTGCTGCTTCTGGGTGTCCTGACCCCCAACTGAGGGCTTTTCTTCATCAGTCCTTCATAATACAAACCGAATAAATGAAAGGCCTCAAATTACTTCTGACAGTTTTTGAAAAGTTTACTCTAAAGCCATTTAAGTCATAATTCCAGTTCTCTGGGACTTCTCTCCTACAGCATTCCTAATGATAAAATTGGTCATTAAGACTTCTTCTATCTCTCTTTGAACTACATCTTCAAACCAGCTGTCTCCCTGCCACTGGTGAAGTTCATTCAATCAACATTCCCTACCTGTACTAAGCTTTTATCTGCCTCTGATATAATTGAGTACCAAACCATTTTCACATTGCTTTCTGAATATTTTTTAAAGCAAAAAGTAATAAACAATCATCTATCTGCCTGGCTTAAAGTATTACATGGACTTTATTAAATGCAGAACAACTCAAACTTTCCAGAGTGGCACCAGAAGAATTTCATGATTTGGCTCCTGCAACTGAATTGGACCTTTTTTTGATTCTGAGAGCATCTCATGTTATGTTAACCCATGAGTCTTGTTGCTTATGGAGTTCTCTCTGCCTGCAGAGAATGGTGACATTTCTTCCTTTCCTTTTCTTTTATTTCTCTCATTTAGAGAACACCATTAAATCATACCAGGCAGAGCTAATTACACAATTAGTCACAAGAGAAACAGTGTAAGCAGTGGTTAGACGTGCAGACTCCAGAGCCAGCCTGCCCAGGCGTGCATTCAAATTCTGTCGTTTTCCACGTAGGCAAGTTGTCTGTGCTCTAGTTTTGCCCTCTGTGAAATGGAGATGACAGAAAGAATAAGTTTTCATAAGACGTTGTAAGGATTAAAGGACCTCCTGTGGCGCAGTGCGGCCATTGTCAATGCTGACACGATTGTTACACTTCATTTCCTGAAACTGTGATACAACAAGGGCTTCCCAGGTGTCAAAGGTGGTACAGAACCCGCCTGCCAATGCAGGAGAAATAACGAGACATGGGTTAGATCCCTGGGTTGCAATGATCTCCTGGAGGAAGGCATGGCAGTCCACACCAATATTCTTGCCAGGAGAATCCCCTGGACAGAGGAGCATGGCAGGCTACAGTCCACAGGGTTGCAAAGAGCTGGACACAATTGAAACGACTTAGCGCACACGTGTACATGATACAGTGACAGTATTTTTAATCACATAGCTATTGACATCATATTTATTTCTCTGATGGACTATTAAATCTGAAGGCAGGTCCCATGTCTTATTTTTCTTTACAGGCTGTTTAACTTAGTACTATGAATGCCAAATCAGAAATAGAAAATGTTGCTGATGGCATCTGCTTGACTCCAGCAAAGTGGCATTAGGTAAACCAGCCCCCTTCCTGGTATCAAGCTGCTCTGTTCCCCTGTAACACCCTAATCTGATTATCTTTAAATGCAACCTCCAGTTTCATCCAAAGGAGCCAAACTGCACATGAGTTGTTCATGTCCTGGGTTAAGAGCGGAATTTTGGAAGCATCAGATTATGCATTGTGTTGGTACCAAGAAGGTAGAAATTTTATATCATGAAATGGAAGAAACAGCAAAATTGTAGCTAATTAACCTTATTCACTTAGTATTTCTTCATATACATGAGTTTTTTTATATGTTTTGGTCTTTTCGGTTTTAATTGCCTTGTATGGCAACATATAAATAATCATTTCTATGGATGTTTAAGATGTCAAAATAACCACATGTGTTTCCTCAATATCCTGTTTCTTGACTTATTGTCAGCATGTACCTCTTAAAGATGTGGAAACTGATTTAGAAAATTCAGCATATGAAGGGATCGAATATGAATGTCCAGAGTAAAGTATTTATTCCATATTTATACCCATGTATTCAGTCCAGGGCCTGTGGGCGTGCTAGGTTACTTCAGTTGTGTACAACTCTTTGTGACCCCGAGGACTGTTTGTAGCCCACCAGGCTCCTCTCTGCACGGGATTCTCTAGGCAAGAATGCTGGCGTGGGTTGCCATGCCCTCCTCCAGAGGATCTTCCTGACCCAGGGGATGGAACCTGCATCTCGTATGTCTCCTATTTGGCGGCAGTTTCCTTTCGCCACTGGTTCCACCGTGGAAGCCCATTCGATCCAGTAGGCAAACCTAACTTTGAGGGGAGAGTGGTAAGCTAACAGAGGCATAAATATTTATTGCTGCAGAGAAGAAGCTGATCCCATTTGATACAGGAAAAACATATCAAAAAATACAGTTGCAACCTATTCCAATCCAGTTAATATTGTTAAAGATGGCTTAATGATGACTCAGTTCAACAAACTGCTTTTCTTTCGTATCTGTTGTACTGTTTAAAAGGATGCTTGGGGCTGGTGCACTGGAATGACCCAGAGGGATGGTACGGGGAGGGAGGGGGGAGGGGGGTTCAGGATGGGGAACACTTGTATACCCGTGGTGGATTCATGTTGATGTATGGCAAAACCAATACAATATTGTAAACTAATTAGCCTCCAATTAAATAAATTTATAATAAATAAAATAATAATAATAAAATCATGTTGGTGATGCAGATTTTTTAAAAAGTTCCCATGCTATCAGGAACAGTGGACATGCACACAAATTCTAGATATAAGGCCAGTAGTATTGTGAAAGAAGCACAGAGTGCTTTGAGTTTTATGTATGTCTTACCTTTCAGATGTACAAAATATTTCTGAAGGAAGACATGAGACATGGTTGCAGTCATTCTCTGGGGAGGGCCAACAGAGTGCTGGGAAGGAGGGGTGATAGGGAGACTTACTTTTCACTGTTTATATTTTTCTATTCTTTTCACAAAAAATGTTAACATGCATGTCACAGGACCACAGAGTAAAAGCAGTTACTTTCTAGTAAGAGATGTGGAAGGCCTCTTGATGGAGCAGGGACATGAACTTGTCCTCTTGGCGGCGTGTCACAGCTAAAGAACATGGTTTATCTTTCTGAGTGCGAGTTTTTTCCAGATATACGTCCAGGAGTGGGATTGCTGGGTCATATGGAAACTCTATGTGGCTTCCAAGGGGGAGGGAAAGGTGGGGAGGGACAGACTGGGGGTTTGGGGTTGGCAGATGCCAAGTATTATATATAGAAGGAAAAACAACAAGTTCTACTATAGCGCAGGAGGCTACAGCTCCTATGATAAGCCATAATGGAAAAGCGTAGTGAAAACAATGTGTGTGGATAACTCAGTCAGTATGCTATACATTAGGAATTAATGCAATGTTGTAAACCAAGTATACTTCAATTTTTCTTTTTAATAAAAGGACATATTTTGTAATCCTGGAGCATCCTATAACTGCACTCAGTCATAGGGGTTTCTGAGCATCAAATTCAGACGTGTGTCTGGGGTATCTGGTAGCTCAGTTGTATAAACTGTTAAATGTTCTGAATTCCATAACCTCAATGTTTGTACAGCAACATCAAACTGAAATAAGTACTCCCAAATTTAGCCTGATTTTTCTCTAATGAAGAACAAACATTTGTAAATGCAAATGTGGACCATGGTGTCTCTGAGCAGTTTGAGTGTAGGTGGCAGAAAATGTCAGTCATGTCATCTGCTCGAATCTACCCAAATGATCGCTTTTAGAAAATCAGTTCAGTCAAAGGCTTTGAAGGTTACAGTGAAGAGGTATCTGGGTTGCAATGGAAAAGGATACCACTTGGTACTTTTTTACTGCAGGTCAACTTAGGAGACTGTAAATGCTCATTCTTCTTTCAGAGCTATCTGGCATAACTCTATAATGTGTTATTACTACTAGCCTATTGCTTTTTTAACAGTCCAATATGAAATCCCATCACTTTCAAATATGAGCATAAGAGATGGGAAATAATTCCTTCCCCAGTCAAAATCCCATCTTTTCCTATGCCTTTTCCACTAAGGTCTGCTGTGTAAATGCCTTTTGGATTGTTTGATTTGAATAAAATGTATTCTTGGGAGAGATGTGGGTGAAAAATGTTTTTTTTTTAATATATATTTTATTTTATTTTTTCAATTTTATTTTTTTATTATTATTTTTTTAAAATTTTACTTTATTTTGCTAGGTTCAATGCAGGATAGAGGATGCTTGGGGCTGGTGCACTGGGATGACCCAGAAAAATGTTTTCTATAGCCTTGGCTTGCCAACTGTTTTATATGGCATTTGATATTAAGTGATACAGAAACCAGATCTTCTTACACTAGGAAAGGAATGTAAAGTGAAAGATACGTGGTATTACAATAAAGGGGACCAAAACCTTATTAATCTTATGCTATAGGGTTACCCCGAGGATTCGTGGTTCTGACTCCAACAAAATCGCCCATGGACATGAAAGACAAGGCAACACCATTTATTTCAATGTGCATATAGGATTGTGTGTGATTTTTTAGAGTTACAAAAAAATCCTACCCTGGGGTTATTGATACATTCATGTTATTCTTATTGTCAGTGAAATAAGATTTCACTACTGACTGCCAAATTCCCTGGAGATGGCTCTTCTACAGGTAAAATAATGTCCTGTTAGTGACCTAGACTTCCATTCTTTAGACTTCTGGAGGCCACTTGCTTTAAAAGCCAGAAAACTAAATAATCGTTTGCGTTCCTTAAAAATACGACTTTTTTCAGAGGCCAGCTCAGAGTTCTACAGATAGGTCATGCTTAATTAAACCTCTCAGACCCTTTGACATTTGGAATTTTTTCACATGAAACTTCTCCAGAGTAACTAGTCAACATTCCCAAGGAAAGCTTCTCAACCTTGACATGAGTGTCATTTTGGATCATATCATTTTTTTTGGTGGAAACTGTCCTGTGTTTAGCAGCATCCCAGACTTCTACCAACTCGATGCCAGGAGCAGCCCTCTGACCCAGTGACAACCAAAAATATTTCTATGTCCTGGGAAGAAAGCTTCTGTCTATGTTTAGGACAGCATAGAAAAGAAACACTTGCCACACCTGTGAATTTACTATAATAAATACCGTAGTAAACTATTTCTGGAAAACATGGTTAGTTAAAAATTCATTCCTGGTTTTCTGTGACAGCATTTGCAAGGCATGACGCACCTATGCGTGCGTGCTCAGCCATGTCCGACTCTTTGTGACACCATGGACTGTAGCCCTCCAGACTCCTCTCTCCATGGGATTTTTCCAGGGAAGAATATTATAGTGGGTTGCCATGTTTTTCCTCCAGGGGATATTCCCAACCTAGGGATCGAAACTACCTCTCCTATATCTCCTGCGTTAGCAGGCAGATTCTTTATGTCTGAGCCACCTGGGAAGCCCATAATGCATATATTAATATAACCAGATATAAAAATATAGTCACATTTCAAATGACCTTAGCTGTCTTATTATAGCCACAAAATTAAAGTGCCATTAATTTCACCTTTCCTGTTCCCCCAGAATAGGATGCCTATGCTTGAAGTTTTTATTTGGATGTCCTTTCTTTCTTCTTCTTTTAAAATGTGGAGGCTGTGTGAACCATGAAGGATACATGGCAGGGATTGAGAACAAGTGATGAGACTGGGAAACTCATTCTGAAGCTCTCTCTTTGGAGGCCGGCTCGGGGCGTTTTCTTTAGACATGGTGACTTTAAGCCTCAGATGCAATAACAGCCTCTCTTGCCGTGGTTTAAGCAAAGCTTTCCTGTAAAGTCATCTGGTTTATGTTTGGACTTGGGGAGAGCTTATTTCAGAATGCCGGAATTAGGGGATCAAGATAGTGTACTGAGTCTGATCTCTCCAGTCCATTTTCTGTTCTAAATGACTCTCTGATTTGAGTGGCAGACAGTGTTGGAACTTGCTGGGGAGTATGAAATATCATTCTTGTTGGACGGATAGGATTAGAGCAAATAGAACAAAAACACACTTTGTTAGTATCCATTTACTTGGCTGTTTTTCTGTTTCTGTTCTTTTTTTTCCCCGTAAAGTTCGCTGTAAATGCTGTCTGTCCATCCAGTCCTTATTGCTTTCATTTTTAATATGCCACTTAGTACATTTTGCAAAATAAACCAGCCACTCTAAAATGTGAGGCATGATTTATGCTGTTGGTATGCAAGGCTGAGACTAGGTTTCTAAGAGAAGTTAAACCTACGTGGAGAAAAGGGCTGGTAGTGGAGTGGTCGTGAGTGCCTGTTAGGTCATTATGAGCCCCACATAAATCTTTTTGTTCACTGCTTCATAAGTAAGATCTAAGATAAAACCTGAAGGGGTTTGTGTGTGTGTGTGTGTGTGTGTGTGTGTGTGTTTCTAGATGTAAACCATGATTTTTGTATCAAAGGTCTGTTTTCTCTGATTATCAATTTCTCTATATGCCTAGAAAACGGGCATTAGTTTAAGCTTTCATTGAGATGTACAGAGGTACAGACAGGTGATTTGTGATGTAAGCCAGCATGCTCAGTTCTCAGTTCTCAGTTTCCTATCTGAACAGATGGCGTCTTCTGTGTCTCCACACATTTGACATTGGCCATCCTTTACTATGATCACTGCTTATCCCCCTAAGCGGTTTTGCACTTATTTATCCATTCAGTCAGCCATCAGGTATTAAGCATAGATAGACCCTGGAGATACTGTGAGTTCAGGTCCAGACCACTGCAACAAAGCAAATATCTCAATAAAATGAGTCACACAATTTTAAAAGTGTATGTAAAAGTTATGTTTAGACTAGGCTATAGAATGTTAGTTTGCAAAACATTATGTCTACAAAAACAATGTATATACCTCAATTAAAAATATCTTATTGTTCAAAACACTAATCATCGTCTCACAATGCACAGTTACCACAAACCTTCAGTTTGTAAAAATCACAGTATCTTTGAAGCACACTAAAGCAAAGCACAATAAAATGAGGTATGCCTATATTTATTATGTCCCAGACTCTGTCCTAGGCAACAAAGTCCAGCTGTCCTCAACTCTCTTGAAGCCAACATTCTAGAGGGAGAGATAGCCAATTAATGCATTCCATTAATCAGCTCAACTGTTGTTAAAGGGAAAAAAAAAAGCCATTGATCGTGTGGGTTTAAACAACTGAAATATATTTCCTCACGGTTCTGGAGGCTAGAAGTCCATGATCAAGATCTGGCTGACTAAGTCTGGGGTGAGGACTGTTTTCCTGGCTTTTACAAGGCTGTTTTCTCACTGTGTCCTCACATGGCATTTCCCCTGTGTGTGTGTGTGGAGAGAGAGGGAAGTCTCTGGAGCATCTCTTCTTATAAGGACACTAACCCTGGGAGATTAGGGCCCCACCCTCATGAGCTCATTTAATGTTACTTTCTTCCTTGAGGCCCAACCTCCACATACAGCCACTCTGGGAGTTAGGACTTCAACATATGAATTTTAAAGGGACACACATTCAGCACATAGCATATATATAAAGACATTTTTTAAAGGCTACTTCAAATAGTGATAATGCCAATGGGGAAAAACAAAAATAAAGTCAAGGAAAGGAACACAGAACAATTGGGGCAGAGACGGTTGTTGCTACTTTAGCTATAGAGCTCTCAGAAGAAGGGAAAGTTGAGTGAAATCAATAATGACAAAGAGGTTGGTATAGGGAGATTTGGGGAAATAAGCATACCAGGTAAAGAGAATTGTAAGGTCAGTGGCCCAAGATGAGAATGACAGGCTCATGTGATGGAAGGTCATTGGTTGGATGGATCCTAGTTGGCTCAAGGAAGAGAGACGGACAGTAGCCTTACTGTGCTAGCAGTAGTCGATACCAGGAATTCAGATTTTGTTCTCATTGCAGTGGAAAGCCATTGGCTGGCTTTAGGCTGGTTAATGCACAAAGGACATTCAAGTTAAGTAGCTAAAGAGAGAAACTCAAATGAATGCCATACCCATCTTTGGTACACATAGTGAATCCTTCAATACATTTTTTTTTAAATGGAAGAATAGATGTTTTCTTGCTTAGTAATTGTCTTTTTAAAAGTCAGATTCGTTAAAAGTATATATATATATGCACACACTCTTAATAGGGTACAATTGTATGAGGCCTGAAAAGCACACAGCGAAGCAACAAAGAAACAGAACAGTCACATCATTTCCCAGAATTCCCTCACGCGTCCCTGTGGTCAGACTCCTCCCTGAAGCCCAGCCTTTGGCATCCATTATTTGGTTTTGGAATGTATAGTTTTTCATTTTCCATACCGCTATAGAAATAGATACAAAATATAAAGTCTTTGGAGTCTGAGATCCCTCATTCAGCATAATCCATTCAAGATTCACCACATTAAACACACCAGTTGTTTATTTCATTTTAATTGTTCAGTCGCCTCCCAGTGTATGGATGGACTATACATTGTTTATCAGTTCAGTTGAAGGATATTTGGCTTGCTTCCAGTTTGGGGCAAGTATCAAAGTTGCTGTAAATAATTGCATCAAGGTTTTTGTGTGAACTCAAGTTTTCATTTATCTTTGGTTGCTATGTATCAGTGGGATTTTTCAGTTATATGCTATGCGTATTTTAGCTTTATATGAAACTGCCAAGCTGTTTTCTAAAAGGGCAGGACAATTCTCTATTTCCACCAACAATGAAAGAGAATTCCACCTTCTCTAATTCTGTGACAGCTCTGATTGCCTTTTTTAAAAAATCAGATCATTCTAATAGGTACATGACGTAGTCATAATTCATTTCTCCTGAACTACACAAGAGCAGATTTAGAGACGTGGTAGATGTAGGAATGGATAGTAAGGAGAATACAATGGGTAGGGGAGTAATTTTTTCAACTACATTTTTTTAACCAAAAGACCCTAACCTTATAATCCTTGTTGAAAACTAGATCAATTTAAGACTCTAGTTCTATAATCCTTGCTTGGAGACTTGTATAGAATCTAAGCTTAAAGAATTTACTCTTTGAACCCTGGAAACATTGAAATCTAGCCCCCCTACACTCAGCAGGGTTCTGGTGGAATGCTTCTTTAGAAAGGTGACTCATGAGATTCTCTATTCAAAACATCAGAGACCTCTGAGAGATGAGGAAGCTTTTGTCTCCAAAATTCCAACCTCAGTCATAAACTATGTTTAAAAAGAAGAGAAAATAAACTAGAAGTAGTAATTCACTTGACTTTGCGATGTCAAGGGAACAGTTCATGCAAAGATGGGCTCAGTAAAGGACAGAAATGGTATGGACCTAACGGAAGCAGAAGATATTAAGAAGAGGTGGCAAGAGTACACAGAAGAACTGTACAAAAAAGATCTTCACGACCCAGATAATCATGATGGTGTGATCCCTCACCTAGAGCCAGACATCCTGGAATGTGAAATCAAGTGGGCCTTAGGAAGCATCACTATGAACAAAGCTAGTGGAGGTGATGGAATTCCAGGTGAGCTATTTCAAATCCTGAAAGATGATGCCGTGAAAGTGCTGCACTCAATATGCCAGCAAATTTGGAAAACTCAGCAGTGGCCACAGGACTGGAAAAGTCAGTTTTCATTCCAATCCCAAAGAAAGGCAATGCCAAAGAATGCTCAAACTACTGCACAATTGCACTCATCTCGCACACTAGAAAAGTAATGCTCAAAATTCTCCAAGCCAGCCTTCAGCAATACGTGAACTGTGAACTTCCAGATGTTCAAGCTGGTTTTAGAAAAGGCAGAGGAACCAGAGATCAAATTGCCAACATCCACTGGATCATGGAAAAGGAAGAGAGTTCCAGAAAAAACATCTATTTCTGTTTTATTGATTATGGCAAAGCCTTTGATTGTATGGCTCACGATAAACTGTGGAAAATTCTGAAAGAGATGGGAATACCAGACCACCTGACCTGCCTCTTGAGAAACCTTGTATGCATGTCAGGAAGCAACAGTTAGAACTGGACATGGAACAACAGACTGGTTCCAAATAGGAAAAGGAGTACATCAAGGCTGTATATTGTCACCCTTCTGACTTAACTTCTATGCAGAGTACATCATGAGAAATGCTGGGCTGGACAAAGCACAAGCTGGAATCAAGATTGCTAGGAGAAATACCAATAACCTCAGATATGCAGATAACACTACCCTTATGGCAGAAAGCAAAGAAGAACAAAAGAGCCTCTTGATGAATGTGAAAGAGGAGAGTGAAAAAGTTGGCTTAAAGTTCAACATTCAGAAGACTAAGATCATGGCATCTGGTTCCATCACTTCATGGGAAATAGATAGGGAAACAGTGGCTGACTTTGTTTTTCTGGGCTCCAAAATCACAGCAAATGGTGACTGAAGCTGTGAAATTAAAAGACTCTTACTCCTTGGAAGGAAAGTTATGACCAAACTAGACAGCATATTAAAAAGCAGAGACATTACTTTGTCAACAAAGGTCCATCTAGTCAAAGCTATGGTTTTTCCAGTAGTCATGTATGGATGTGAGAGTTGGACTGTAAAGAAAGCTGAGTGCTGAAGAATTGATGCTTTTGAACTGTGGTGTTGGAGAAGACTCTTGAGAGTCCCTTGGACTGCAAGGAGATCCAACCATTACATCTTAAAGGAGATCAGTCCTGGGTATTCATTGGAAGGACTGATGTTAAAGCTGAAACTCCAATACTTCGGCCACCTGATGCAAAGAGCTGACTCGTTTGAAAAGACCCTGATGCTGGGAAAGACTGAGGGCAGGAGGAGAAGGGGATGACAGAGGATGAGATGGTTGGATGGAATCACCAACTCATTGGACATGAGTTTGGGTAAATTCCAGGCGTTGGTGATGGACAGGGAGGCCTGGCGTGCTGCAGTCCATGGGGTCGCAAAGAATCAGACACGACTGAGCGACTGAGCAGAACTGAACTAAAGAGTATGGCAAAATGAAAACAATGATTCCATGAGCCCTAATTGGCATTTTTCCAATCTATCCTCATAACAGGGAAATAGTCCATCACAGGCATCCTGGTTTTGTGTGCATGTTCAGTGGTTAGTCACTCTAGACTTTCCCTTACCAGTGAGATATGAAAAAGGAAACATGATTTAAAATTCTTCTGAGGAATCTGAGCATTAGGTAACTTATGGGTTCCAGGATATAGTCTGAGTGGAGGTGGAATGTCAGTGTTTTCAATACCCTGGAAAGTAGTGAAAATTTTAGTCGCTCATTGGTGTCCAACTTTTTGTGAACTCATGGACTACAGCCCACCAGGCTCCTCTCTCCGTGAAACTCTCCAGGCTAGGACACTGGAGTGGGTACCCATTTCCTTCTCCAGGGGATCTTCCTGACCCAAGGATCAAACTCAGGTCTCCTGCATTGCAGGCGGACTACAGTCTGAGCCGCCAGGGAAGTCCTAGATCCCTGTTAAATCTATCCTCTAATAGATGTCCAGAAGAGTCACCCTCCTCTGATTGCTGGATCTCTGCTCTTGCCCAGGCTTCCCAGGTGGCACAGTGGGAAAGAACCTTCCTGCCAATGCAGGAGGCCTGGGTTCGATCCCTGGGTTGGGAAGATCCCCTGCAGGAGGAAATGGCAACCCACTCCAGTATTCTTGGCTGGAAAGTTACATGAACAGAGGAGGCTGTCCATGGACTGGGCTGTAGTCCATAGCATTGCAAAGAGTTGGACAGGACTGAGCAACTGAGCGTGCACCCACACGTGATCTTGCCCAGTGTTTTTCTATACTTGTTCACTGGAGGGCCCTGGAGGACTAGAAAACACAGTGCTTTCTGGAGTCTACAGGAGAATATCAAATAGGTGCAGAACCTCCATCTTGACCCAAATTCTCCACAAATTGTCCTTTTCTTTTCATGGAGAAAGTACTTAGGTTAGTTTTTGCCTAAGGGCATGGACTAGCATAAATTATCCAGAACTGTCTGGAAGCTGATCCTCTTTCTTGAATGAAGAAATAAATGCAATTATGTCTGTGTAGCACCAGCCACTTTCATAAAGCTTGGTGCTACCAATTCACCTTTTTTTCAAGGAGCTTTATAATAGTGTTGCCTTAAAACAAACCAACAAACAAAAACAAGAGCCACAGCTTTTCTCCCCTGTTGATCAAACATACTATTACACTCACCTGGCCTAAGAGATTTCTGCGTGGCCAATTTTATAAGAGGACCCAAAGTTGTCATTTTGTTTAGAACAGTTTATTTCTTAGTGGAATCAAAGCCCATCAGTCTCTTGTCCGCTCCTGTTAGCAATGAATGGGTCACACGAGGGTGGAGGTCAATCTTCTTCAGACACGCGTGGTAGCATTTGGTTAGCAGCCAGGTGTGCGCTAGCGTCACAAATCTATGAATCTTCTTTTTTTTTTTTCTGTTCGCAGATTTTATTCTTCACCGTACAGTATTGCAACCAACCGCATGATTCCACAGACATCCATCACGCCATTCATTGCTGCTTCCCCTGTCTCCACATACCAGGTATGTCCGATTTACCTGCACGTCCTGAGAGACCTTTCTTGCCAAAAATAGACTATCTCAAGTCAAAAAGGACACAGTAGAGTTTTCAAGTTGTCTTCCCTTTAGTCCCATCTTAATGTCATAATATTCAAACTATCCACTGAGCCTACGCTTTCAAGAGCTTGTTTGCATCTGTTTCACTGAATTATAAAAACCCACTGTGCTTCCATTCTGCCTGCTGAGTTTCCATGATTTTGCTGCTTTTCAGCCAACCTTAGTACAGCTTTCTTACCACTGAGACGTTACTTTGTGTGTTGTCTGTTATTTTGGTTCTCACAGTTCCCTAGTGTATCTTTTCTGAGAACACATTTCTGGCAACTCCTTGCACTCCCTTTGGGATACTGGATCCTTGTCATTTGCCACAGTCGTTCTGTGTATCCATGGAAAGCTACATGGATGGATGCTAAATCATTGCCTCCAAGAAATAGGGAAAGTTATCAAAGGGGTAAAAGTACTTCCTACTTCCTCCTCTGACTTCATTCTCACTTCCAAAGAGGTCAGAAGAGACCTCAGGGGTTCCACATGTTGAAGCACAAGAAAATCTGAGACTCAGTGTGTGTCCTAAACCGGACGTTGTCGCCAGTTAGCCTTAATTGTGCAGGTGGAAAGAAATAGCCATCCTTCCCCTCAAACAGGGCTCCTATCTTATTCCTTTGAGTTATCACAAATATTTCTCCCTCCTTCTCTTTACCTCATGTAGGTCTTTAGACAGTTCTTCTAATTCTAGTTAGAAACAAAATTGCCTATGAATGCTATCTAGCTGGTCGAGTGGCATTGCTACAGCTCTGGAGATAGCCAGAGTGTGTGTGCCTGTGTGTTCCCTTATATCATGCATATGGTGGGGGTGGGCGTGGGGGTTTGGGGTGGGGATTGTGATGTTGCTGATTGCTATGAATTCAGTGAAGTTTCACGTTCTTC
Source organism: Ovis aries (assembly GCF_016772045.2). NCBI lineage: Eukaryota > Metazoa > Chordata > Mammalia > Artiodactyla > Bovidae > Ovis > Ovis aries. The sequence continues at coordinate 4,562,893 of NC_056072.1, forward strand.
ATCCACTACCTATCTATGTCATGCCAGGAGATCCCCACTGTCAGAGCATCCCGCTTGAGACTATGCACATTTTCCCTTAACAGATCCCCCTCACTCCGAAGCAGATCACTTTCATTCTGTGTCTGCACTTAGGTTCTTGATACATGTCAGTGGGTGAGTGGAACAGACTTTTGTGTGAATTGCATTAGAGGGTCTCTGGATGGCTGATTTCTTAAATGCCTTTCCTGGGGACCCATGAGGCTAAGTGCAGATGCTGTTCAGTTTTTGTTCTTCCTGCAGGCCTGCCTGGTTGTAATGTGTGCTTTTGGTTTTTTTACCCATTTTTTCAAATCTTGGCCTCTGTTTCAGCCAAGACCACCCACTGAGCTCCATTGTAGAGCACTTTGGTGTCATGAATAAAATCTCCACAGAGCTGTCATTTCACTTGGGAGGGCCCATAAGTGGAATTTAACTCCAGCTCTCTTTTCTCAGAAAGGAATTAGAGCAATTTCCTACGTTGCTGATTCTTGCTTTTCACCACTTTTTTCTTTTTTTAGTCTAAAGTTCATTGGCAGTCTCACTGATGTGAGTCTATTGAAACCAAAATCTTCAGGGCTATCTATGTCACGTTCAGCTCTTAGAAGCTGACTTTCTCATTTGACTGATAGGAAACATTCAGAACATTTTCCTGGTTCATACACTCATTTTTAGTAACCATAACAATTACTATAAGAGAGAAAAATCACAGACTTACTTAACTTGGGTTTAACCCAAAACATTCCCCCAAATTTCTGGTTGATCTCTCTAATTCATTCCCCAACTTTCACCACTTGGATTTATTTCCAAGATGGGATCACTTGAGAATTTGAGGTTAGAACCAATGACAGAAAAAAAGGAAGTCTGAGCAATCATGCTAAGTAATGCTTCCTTCTTTATTCACCTGGGTCTTCCAGCGTGTTGACCTCCAAACAAGAGAGCCCTGAAGCCTCCTAAGACTTTCATCTCCAATACCAGCCTCCAAATGTGCCCATGGTGTAGCCTGGCTCATGTGGGCATTACCGCCATCTCCAGTGAAGTAGGAATTTGCTTTCATTTTACCAAGTTTCAGGGACCAAATAAATCGGGTCCAATAGCTTCCTTTCTATCCTTAGTTTTGAGCACTAAGTCAGATGGACTCCACTTTCTTATGACCTAGTGTGACTCCACTGAACGCAAGAACCGAGTTCTCTCTGTGATTGCTTTGTGCTAATAAATGCTGTTTGATGCATAGGTCCAGAGTACTTCATGGATGCCTCATCCGCCATACGTTATGCAACCAACAGTAAGTGTTCTCAGTCACCTGAGGCTCGATGTTTCTATTATCTGAGTGCAAGCGTTTGTAACATGTAGAAGCTCTGGGGTAAAGCTTTTGTTCTATTCCATGCCTTTTTCTGGCAGCCTTGTTTTCCAGATACAAAGCTGTTCCTGAAATTCTCCAAAAGCATGTACGACAGACAGATATAGTGACAGTGATGGAGAGAAAGAGAGTTGAGAGAGGAAGAGAGAGGGAGGGAGGGAGAGAATCAACTTGATGGGAAAAAATAGCAATCAACCTCTCACGTTGACATCTGCCATTTGTTAGGGAGAGGGAAGATCTGCAGGTAGTACTGTGTGCTCTGGACAGTTAAATCCATTATAGGGGGAAAGCCTTTCTGTTGTCCATCTCCTTCTGTTATGCTTTCTTTTCTTTGGATGCTTTGGGAACGAGTTTGCGAATCATGGCTCAGTGTTGACTCAAAGCAACATATTTGAAATAGGAAGGTATTCATCGACTAATAAGTGTGGCTAATAGTAGACAGTAAAGTTGGTAGATGACTTTTATGTTAACTAAAAGGGTTATTCTCTTCTTTAATGGAAAGTTTCTTCCCCAAGTAATCAAACTATGTTCTGCTAGCTAGCTTTTTCCATTTTGTGGTACAATATGACATTTGTCCCAAAGGAAAAATATTAGATATTCCATTAGAATACAGGCTGAAGGTGGTGACTCCATGTATCTGTGTCAAGTTCTTGCATTTTTTCTAGCTCTTGAAAAGAAGAGGACAGGAAGATTTCTAGAACGATGCACTCATGAGAGTCTGGAGGAGGGGAAATGTCCCCAGTGGGAAGTTGTGTGACAGGGTCTCTGGCGTCCTCTCCTGGGTCTGTTCAAATCTGGAACTTGGTTTCCTCTTCTGTCATTATACTTAACATGGCTTTGGGGAGGATCAAAGCCAAGAGAATATACAAAAATAGTGTTCAAAGTATCACATGTTATACCTTATTGTGGTCATTAATCCTTATTAGTGAATGTATTGGCCGTACAAAGAAGAAGCAATGCTACATTTTAACTCTTTTCAAAGCTAAATATAGATAAAGTGATGCATATCAAAAACAGGGCATTACATACACAGGCATCCCTTTCCTGGACTCAAAAGATCACAGCACCTGGCTTTCACAATTGAGCTTACTCCAGTTTTTGGTTTTTTTTTTAAAGGAGCATTCCATGTTGCTCATAGTGTTTTGATAATTTGCTTTGTATTTGAAAAATAAAGTATATGTAGCTTCTGACAACAGAACTTTAGACCTTATTTTGCAAATGTCCCTGTTTACTCTTATTTGCCTACCTTGGGGGCTTTGTGAGTTCGTCTGGTCTGTGTTGTGGAAATCAGAGTGACAGGCAAGGAATCCAGCCAGGCTGTTCTTTTCTGTCCGAGTCATCAGGTAGAATCCAATAGAAGCTGCCAGACCAATATATAGCACAGACTGGGCCAACACAGGAAGAGGGAAGAAGCCTTGCCAAGTTCTAAAGAGACTTTCTAGAAGGAAGCAACTACCTTCTAAGGAAATAATGTGTGTGTGTTTAGAGAGTGCAGAGGCTAGCTTGGTCCTCATGTGGAGGTCAAGCATCATCTCATTACGACCTCAAGGAATGCACATCTGGAAAAATCTGAATTTTTTTTTTCAGATACCAAAGGTGTATGATTCTACAATACTTGCGAAGCTGTGAAGAGAAGGGAAGACATTTGTGTTTTATTTCAACTGTCATTCAGGACCCTAGCAAAGTGTTTCATGAACACCTCCTCCCTACCCCAGCTTCCAGCTTCGCCCAATTTGGGGTTTATTATTTCTAGTATCTTTCTCCCCAGCAACAGTTGTATGTGTGTGTGTGTGTGTGTGTGTGTGTGTGTGTTCATTTGTCCCTATGAGATCTTCTTGCCACGGCTGCTGCTCCCTATTACCCCTTCCCCTGATTAGACTCGGCATGATGTTTAAGCTTAGGTCACCCTGTCTAAGACCACAGTTCCCAAACTTTTGGAACCAGGGACTGGTTTTGTGGAAGATAATCTTTCCACGAACCAGTGGGGCAGGGGATGGCTTCAGGATGATTCAAGGGCATTACATTTATTGTGCAATTTATTTCTATTATTATTACATCAATTCCAGCTCAGATCATCAGGCATCAGATCCTGGAGTTTAGGGACCCCTGGTTTAAAATGTAGCACTTGTGCCTGGGACAGATTTCCTGGGAACAGAAGTGGCACTGGGCCACCCACCACTTTGTTGTTTTTAACTTGGAAACACTGGCTAAACAGCATTTTGGAAACACATTACTTGTACCATCAGTTGTTTCCTTAAAACAGTTTTGTTGGTTGTTTTATTGTATGAAGAACCTTGATGCAACTGATCTTGGTTTTATTATCAGAGTGGGGTTGTTTAAATTAATTGCTCTGTAATATTAAAACATAAAAATATGTAGGTGATGATCTATGGCAAAGAAATAAAATCACCTGGATGTGAAGAGAAGGAATGAATGACTTGGCGATTAATAGCGTGGATTCTTGGTTAGGCTCTTTGGGAGAGGAAATCCTTTCTGATCTAGGATTTTGGGCAGTCAAACTGCCTGAGCCACAGTTTTCTTATCTGTAATATGGACACAATCACAGCTAAATTATAATGCTTTCAGTTGATTAAATGAAGTAATGCTTTAAAGCTCTTAAAATAGCACCCAAGAAATATCAAACACTCAAAACACTGTTATCATTACTCAGTTATATGAGTAGATGACTGTAAATTCTGCTTTAGATTAGGCCAATTATGTAAAATGAGTGTTGGTACAGGAAGAACTGGAGAAAAAGCAATAATCAGCCATGTCTACCACATTTATCCTGCTCATTTTGCACACTGTACTAATGAGTTTGGTGGAGGTAGCCTCTGTGGCTATAAATAAGATGAATCACTTAGATTGGTGCTTCTCTGATTTACTTGCTGAATCTTTCAACACCTATAATAAAAATAAATACAAGTAATGAAAATAAGAATTAAAGGCCTACTGGGTTACCTCTTGTGTGGCAGTCACTGGAACCTACCTTACAAATAAATTCAAGGTGTGAATAGCTACACATCTTCCTTAGGTTGCCCATAATAATGATTTGTTTACAACTTTTCTCCTTTCTCATGTCTTCGCTTCCACAATTTTGTGAAACTCTCACAGATAAGGTCTCTGTACATAGGGTAAAGACATGCTTCCCCCATCGTGATGAAGCTCACAGACCCCTGTACTGTAGCAGAGTCCTGCAGGTTCTTTGCAGGCTTGACTCACCAGCCCCAAAGTCTTAGCCAGGCTTGTATCTGAAGCCAGCGCTCCGGTCAAGTCTTAACCCAGATCACGGTGCCTCTGGTCTTTTCCTACCTGGGAGGGTAATGATCTGTAAGAGAGACGTGAACTGATGGAAAGAAGGGATGAGAGACCGACAGAAATCCTGAGTGTAAAGCTACAGCTGACTTAGGCTTTCTTCTTCAGAGACTGACATTTCTGAGCTGTATTCAGTGTACCTTTTTGTAACTTTAGAAGAAAGACTCAGAAACTTTTCACTATTAAGGAAAAGGGGCTAAAAGTTTCCTTGCCTGGATCCTCTCTCGTCCTGGTGTTTCTGCAAGGAAACCATTCTCTGTCTGTGTGTTGGACTCTGGGACTTGATCAGGTAAAATCCTGCTGATGACAGCAAGAGCATTTTCATTTGCACTTTATTTTTTGTTCACTGAAAGAGAACACTGCGAGTCGAAATCAGGAATGCACTGTTTGCTGACGTTGCCGATGCCATCAGGCACGTGTTGCTGATTGCCGGTGCAAGGTTTCTTTCCTAAACTCTGAAATTTCACCATGACGCTGGCAGGATTTTAACAGGTGATGGATTTTTTTTATCTACTTTGCTTGGCAGCTTGTCACACTGGGATCTTCTATGAATGCACAGTTGAAATCCCCATATTGGGATACGTCGGGTATTCTGTTAAATCTGTGCTGACAGGGAGAGAAGATGATAGCTCCCAAGAAGAAGCAGAGTTCAGTTCTCTTCAATTCTATTTAGGCTTGTGTGAATCATAAATCTGTTCTTCATGTGTTTAGCACTATTTATTCTCGAGGATAAAGGTCAGTTTTCATTTTTACCCATTTACAAATAGGATATCTAGCTACTGGGTTTCCTTGATCACTCAGACAGTAAAGAATCCACCTTGCAGTGCAGGAGACCCAGGTTCAATTCCTGGATTTGGAAGATCTCCTGGAGAGGCAAGGGATACCCACTCCAGTATTCTTGCTTGGAGAATCCCATGGACAGAGGAGGCTGGAGGGCTACAGTCCATGGGGCCGCAAAGAGTCAGACACGACTGAATGACTGTACTAATACTATACTATCTAACTACAGGATTCTAAGAAATGCAAGATGCTTTAATGGAACCACTGTGTGATTTGTTGCTATACATGGCTAAATTGTAACTCTTCTGATGAATAAACCTTACATTTACAGCTAACATGTCAATATAAACTTTCCCTCTAGAACAACAACAATGAAAATTTCAAGAAAATTCCAAGAATATTTCATTGGTAATTGGTGATTAGGTAAGGCTTAATTTTAACGGCTGTGTCCTCCAGACTTGCAGACACATTCCCCCTAAAAGCATATCATCAAGTTTGGAAAGGACATTGAAATCATTAGAATTCTGTTCAGAAAGCAGTGTTTTCAGATAGTATCTTTTTATTCCAGCTGCTGAGCTGAGCAAAAATTCTAACCTTCTGAGTTTCACTGTCAAAGTACCAAACAAAGACAAAATGTGTTTGCTATGTAGGGACTTTACCTGGTGGATGTACTGGCCAAATCTTTTAAAAGAAACTAGCAAACACAAATCAATACCTTTAGCCCATGTACACTATTTCTACCAGAAGAAAATTCAAAAATGTTTGAAAATAAATTTAGAAGGAACATCTTCATATGGGTGTCAGCTCCCTGTAAGTAGATTTCTGGGGTAAAATAAATACAGACACTTGCACACAAAGTCTCTCTGATACCCTAACTACTGTAGCAAGCAGTGCTGGTCTTGCCATTGTTAAATGTAACTTCAAAATTCTATTGCAACTTAAAAAAAATAATCTAAAATGAACTTAGGGGCAAAAACCATTCAAACAATGAAATTCAAAGCTCATGATTCAAAAGTGCCTGCACAGCCACGATGGAGGTTCCTTAAAAATCTAAAAGTAGAGTCTCAGTGTAGTAGTGCTGGTCTCTCAGTCATGTCCGACTCTGTGCGACACCACGGACTGTGGCCTGCCAGGCTCCTCTGTCCATGGGATTCTCCAGGCAAGAATGCTGGCGTGAGTTGCCATTCCCTTCTCCAGGAGATCCTCCAAACCCAGGGATAGAACCCAGGTCTCCTGCATTGAAGGCAGATTCTTTACCTTCTGAGCTACAGGGAAGATCCAAGTAAAAGTCACTCAGTCATGTCTGGCTCTGCAACCCCATGGACTATACAGACCGTGGAATTCTCCAGGCCAGAACACCAGAGTGGGTTCCCTTCTCCAGGGGATCTTTCCAACCCAGGGATCGAACCCAGGTCTCCCGCAATGCAGACAGATTCTTCACCAGCTGAGCCACAAGACAAGCCCCAGAATACTGGAGTGGGTAGCCTTATCCCTTCTCCAGCAGATTTTCCCCACCCAGGAGTCAAGCCTGGGTTTCCTGCATTGCAGGAGGATTCTTTACCAACTGAGCTACCAGGGAAGAACCCCAAAAAGTGAATGTCCCTCAGTCCTATCTGACTCTTTGTGACCCCATGGACTATACATTTCGTGGAATTCTCCGAGCCAGAATACTGGAGTGGGTAGCATTTCCCTTCTCCAGGGGATCTTCCCAACCCAGGGATAGAACTCAAGTCTCCTGCATTGCAGGTGGATTCTTTACCAGGTGAGCCACAAGGGAAGCCCCAAAGACTCCATATGACCCAGCAGTCTCACTCCTGGGCATATATCTGGAGAAAACCATAATTCGAAAGGATACATGCACCCCAATATTCATTGCAGCACTATTTACAATGCCAGGACATGGAAGCAACCTAAACGTCCACCAGCAGAGGAATGGATAAAGATCTGGTACATATATATAACAGAATATTCCTCAGCCATTGTATATATGTATATGTGGTACGTATATACAATGGGATATTTTCAATATTGAAAAAAGAAATAATGCCATTTGCAGCAACATGGGTGGATCTCGAGACTCACACTGACGGAAGTAAGTTAGAACGGGAAAAGTAAATACCATATAATATCGCTTATATGTGGAATCTAGAAACATGGTACAGATGAACTCATTGGCAAAGCACAAAGAGAGTCACAGGTGTAGAGAACAAGCTGATAGTTACCACAGTGTGGGGGGAGGGGATGAATTAGAAGGTTGGGCTTGACGTATATACACTATTGATACTATGTTTAAAATAGATAACTAATGAGAACCTGCTGTATAGTCCCTGATAGCTCAGTTGATAAAAAATCCACCTGCAATGCAGGAGACCCCAGTTTGATTCCTGGATCAGGAAGATCCACTGGAGAAGGGATAGGCTGCCCACTCCAGTATTCTTGGGCTTCCCTTGTGGCTCAGCTGGTGAAGAATCTGCCTGCAACGCAGGAGACATGGTTTTGATCCCTGGGTTGGGAAGATCCAAGCCCACTGGAGTGGGCTCCAGTGTTCTGGCCTGGAGAGGTCCATGGACCGTAAAATCCATGGGGTCGCAAAGAGTCGGACCCAACTGAGAAACGTTCACTTTCAGCACAGGGAACTCTACTCAGTGCTCTGTGGTGACTTGAATGGGGAGGAAATACAATAAAGAGGGGATATATTACATGTATGGGCTTCCCAAGTGGCACCAGTGGTAGAGAACCTGCCTGCTAATGCACGAGACCTAAGAGACACGGGCTCAGTCCCTGGGTCTGGAAATTCCCCCGAGGAGGGTACAGCAACCCGCTCCAGTATTCGTGCCTGGAGAATCCCATGGGCAAAGGAGCCCGGCGGGCTATGGTCCATAGGTTCACAAAGAGCTGGACACAACTGAAGCAACTTAGCACACGTATGCACACAAGTATACATATAGCTGGTTCACTTTGCTTACAGCAGAAACTAGCAACATTGTAAAGCAACTATACTCCAGTAAAAATTTTTTAAATAAAAATAAAACACAAATGTATATGCAGCTTAAAACTTTCCTTGTAGGACTCTTTCACTCATCACCTCTATCCTCCAGGAAAACAACCTTGATAATTAGTTTGTATGTCAGCATGCAGTCAATGGTTATGTATACGGACATGCCTGTGCACTAATGTATGTGCTTTAAACATATACAAGGTCACTCTTCAAATACCGTATTGCAGTTGGCTTTATTTTTTCCCAACAATAGAACATGCTAGAGGTCCTTACACATGAGTCACCTAAAGATCTATGTCAACTCTTTTTAACACTTTATACATTCATTACATAAATGCGCCAGTTTCCTATTTATAGTCCTTTAATTTGTAGCTGGTACTTGTTGTACACTTAAGACTGTAATATTGAGCATTTGTGAAAAAATATCTGCAATGTATTTTCTGGAACAACAGTTATGTGTGTTTTAAAATTTGGTATAGTTATTGTCAAATTGAACTTTAAGTGAGAGTGTTTATTTCCCCAGGCCTCACTTAATACTTGGTGATCCCAACTTTTAACTATGTTGTTAATGTAATAAACAGTGAGTGGTATCTTACCAATGTTATTTATTTCTCTGAGTCCTAGAGAAGTTGAGTTGCTTTTATATGTATATTAACTAATTTTTTTTCTTCTTCTGAGCTCCGAGTTTATTTGTTTTGCTCATTTCTCTTTTTGAGTAGTGATCTTAGTTTTTTTTAAAGGAACTTATTACAGTCTTTAACTTAACATTGCCAGAGATATTCTGGATATTTTCCCAGTTTATTTGGAATTTAATTTTATAGCGTTTATCATGCATGACTTTAGTATTTAGTATTACATAGTTCATATTTATTTTCCCTTTACAGCAGTGATCAGCAAACTTTTTCTGTAAAGAGACAAACAACAAGATTTTCTGTGTTTTGAGCCATGTGGTTGCTGTCACATGTGGCTGCAGGATGAAGGCAGCCACACATAATTCATAGATGGATTGCCAGGGCTGAGTTCCAATAAAGCTATATTTACAGAAAGAGGTGAGGGCCATATTTGGCTTACAGGCTATATTTTGCCAGTCTCTGCTTTAAAATATCTGGACACTGTGCAAAATACCTTATTAACTGTATGATTTAAAGCACCATTTTTTTTTGCTATTGTGTTTATAGTAACTTTTATTTTAATTTTTTTAATTTTTGGAGTTTATTTTGTAACATGAAATGAGACTGTGATCCAACTCTTTTTTTTTTTCACCCAAACAGGTAACCAATTATCATAACAATGTCTACCATATGAGTCATCTATATTTTCTCTCAGTTCAGTTCAGTTCAGTTCAGTCGCTCAGTCGTGTCTGACTCTTTGCGACCCCATGAATCGCAGCACGCCAGGCCTCCTTGTCCATCACCAACCCCCGGAGTTCACGCAGACTCACATCCATCGAGTCAGTGATGCCATCCAGCCATCTCATCCTTGGTCATCCCCTTCTCCTCCTGCCCCCAATCCCTCCCAGCATCAGAGTCTTTCCCAATGAGTCAACTCTTCACATGAGGTGGCCAAAGTACTGGAGTTTCAGCTTTAGCATCATTCCTTCCAAAAGAAATCCCAGGGCTGATCTCCTTCAGAATGGACTGGTTGGATCTCCTTGCAGTCCAAGGGACCCTCAAGAATCTTCTCCAACACCACAGTTCAAAAGCATCAATTCTTCAGTGCTCAGCCTTCTTCACAGTCCAACTCACGTCCATACATGACTACTGGAAAACCATAGCCTTTACTAGATGGACCTTAGTTGACAAAGTAATGTCTCTGCTTTTGAATATGCTATCTAGGTTGGTCATAACTTTCCTTCCAAGGAGTAAGTGTCTTTTAATTTCATGGCTGCAGTCACCATCTGCAGTGATTTTGGAGCAATTTTATGCCAATTGTTATAATAGGATTTTTATATCTTTGGATCTATTTCTAGACACTATTCAGTCCTACTTGTTTCTTGAATATACTCTATTATTTTAATTAGTGTCACTTTATAATAGCACCACTTGCCTCAATTGTTACATTTTGTTGTTTCTCAAAATTTTTTCATATCATTTTACATGTTCAGATTACATTAGGAGAAGTTTAATGAGTTTTTCTTTTTTTTAATTCTAAAATTTTGGTGGGGATCACCATAAATTTATATATTAAGCAACAGGAAAGTTAAGAACATCATACATTTACAACATTAACTTTTTATCTAAGAAAAAAAATACCATATACTCAAGAATTATTTCTTTTTCACTTATATTGCTGTATAATTGACAAATAACATTTTAAAATAATTAAACACCCTGGTGATTTGAAATATATATTATATATACATGGAACTTTCCTTGTGATCCAATGGTTAAGACTCCTTACTTCTAATGCAAGAGTCATAGCTTTGATCCCTGGTTGGTAAACTAATATCCCACATGCCATGTAGTACAGCCCCTCAAAATGAATTTATTATGAAATAATTCCCACCATCTAGTTAATTAATTATTAATTAACTTTCATCACCTCATATATTTATCCTATTTTTCTGATGAGAACATTCAAGTTCAACTTTCTTAGCAAATTTCAGTTATTCAACATAGTGTTGTTATCAGCTATAGTTTACATGATTTATATCAGCGTCTCAGATCTTATTTATCTTATAGTTGAAAAGTTGTACCCTTAACCAAAAACCTGTTTCTCTACCCCACACCCAGCCCTTTAACCAGTCTCTCTTCAGTTTCTATGAGTTTGAAGGTTTTTGTCTTTCTCTATCTTCCATATATAAGTGATACTATGTAGTATTTGTCTTTATTTGGTATATTTCACTTAGCATAATGCTCTCAAGGTTATTCAGTTCAGTTCAGTTCAGTCGCTCAGTCGTGTCCATCTCTTTGCAACCACATGGACTGCAGGACACTAGGCCTCCATGTCCATCACCAACTCCTGGAGTTCACTCAAACTCACGTCCATTGAGTCGGTGATGTCATTCAACCATATCATCCTCTGTCGTCCCCTTTGCCTCCTGCCCCCAATCCCTCCCAGCATCAGAGTCTTTTCCAATGAGTCAACTCTTTGCATGAGGTGGCCAAAGTACTGGAGTTTCAGCTTTAACATCAGTCCTTCCAAAGAATACCCAGAACTGATCTCCTTTAGAATGGACTGGTTGGATCTCCTTGCAGTCCAAGGGACTCTCAAGAGTCTTCTCCAACACCACAGTTCAAAGCATCAATTCTTCAGCACTCAGCTTTCTTTATACTCCAACTCTTACATCCATACATGACTACTGGAAAAACCATAGCTTTGATTAGATGGACCTTTGTTGACAAAGTAATGTCTCTGCTTTATAATATGCTGTCTCAGTTCAGTTCAGTCACTCAGTCGTGTCTGACTCTTTGCGACCCCATGAATCGCAGCACGCCAGGCCTTCCTGTCCATCACCAACTCCCGGAGTTCACTCAGATTCATGTCTATCGAGTCAGTGATGCTATCCAGCCATCTCATCCTCTGTCGTCCCCTTCTCCTCCTACCCCAATCCCTCCCAGCATCAGAATCTTTTCCAGTGAGTCAACTCTTCTCTTGAGGTGGCCAAAGTACAGGAGTTTCAGCTTTAGCATCATTCCTTCCAAAGAAATCCCAGGACGGATCTCCTTCAGAATGGACTGGTTGGATCTCCTTGTAGTCCAAGGGACCCTCAAGAGTCTTCTCCAACACCACAGTTCAAAAGCACCAATTCTTCAGCATTCAGCCTTCTTCATAGTCCAACTCTCACATCCATACATGACCACTGGAAAAACCATAGCCTTTACTAGATGGACCTTAGTCGGCAAAGTAAGGTCTCTGCTTTTGAATATGCTATCTAGGTTGGTCATAACTTTTCTTCCAAGGAGTAAGCATCTTTTGATTTCATGGCTGCAGTCACCATCTGCAGTGATTTTGGAGCCCCAAAAAATAAAGTCTGACACTGTTTCCCCTGTTTCCCATCTATTTCCCATGAATATGCTGTCTAGGTTGGTCATAACTTTTCTCCCATTAGCCAGGACATGGAGGCAAGTGTCTTTGAATTTCATGGCTGCAGTCACCATCTGCAGTGATTTTGGAGTCCAGAAAAATAAAGTCTGTCACTGTTTCCATTGTATTCCCATCTATTTCCCATGAATGATGGGACCAGATGCCATGATCTTAATTTTTTGAATGTTGAGTTTTAAGCCAACTTTTTCACTCTCTTCTTTCACTTTCATCAAGAGGCTCTTTAGTTCTTCACTTTCTGCCATAAGGGTAGTGTCATCTGCATATCTGAAGTTATTGATATTTCTCCCAGCAATCTTGATTCCAGATTCTGCTTCATCCAACCCAGTATTTCTCATGATGTACTCTGCATATAAGTTAAATAAGCAGGGTGACAATATACAGCCTTAACATACTCCTTTTCCTATTTGGAACCAGTCTGTTGTTCCATGTCCAGTTCTAATTATTGCTTCCTAACCTGCTACAGATTTCTCAGGAGGCAAGTCAGGTGGTCTGCTATTCCCATCTATTTCAGAATTTTCTACAGTTTGTTGTGATCCACACAGTCAAAGCCTTTGGTATAGTCCATAAAGCAGAATAGATGTTTTGCTGGAACTCTCTTGCTTTTTCGGTGATCCATCGAATGTTGCCAATTTGATCTCTGGCTCCTCTGCCTTTTCTAAAACCAGTTTGATCATCTGGAAGTTCATGGTTCACATACTGCTGAAGCCTGGCTTGCAGAATTTTGAGCTTTACTTTGCTAGCATGTGAGATGAGTGCAACTGTGTGGTAGTTTGAGCATTCTTTGGCATTGCCTTTTTCTGGGATTGGAATGAAAACTGACCTTTTCCAGTCCTGTGGCCCCTGCTGAGTTTTCCAAATTTGCTGGCATATTGAATGCAGCACTTTCACAGCATCATCTTTCAGGATTTTTAATAGCTCAACTGGAATTCCATCACCTCCACTAGCTTTATTTGCAGTGATCCTTCCTAAGGCCCACTTGTCTTCACAGTCCAGGATGTCTGGCTCTAAGTGAGTGATCACACCATCGTGATTATCTGGCTCATAAAAATCTTTTGTCTATGGTTCTACCATGTATTCTTGCCACCTCTTCTTAATATTTTCTGCTTCTGTTAGGTCCATACCATTTCTGTCCTTTATTGTGCCCATCTTTGCATGAAATGTTCCCTTGGCATGTCTAATTTTCTTGAAGAGATCTCTAGTCTTTCCAGTTCTATTGTTTTCCTCTATTTCTTTGCATTGTTCACTAAGAAAAGCTTTCTTATCTCTCCATGCTATTCCTTGAACTCTGTATTCAAATGGGTATATCTTTCCTTTTTTCCTTTGCCTTTCACTTCTCTTCTTTTCACAGGTATTTGTAAGGCCTCCTCAGACAACCATTTTGCCTCTTTCCATGTCTTTATCTTGGGGATGGTCTTGATCACTGCCTCCTGTACAATGTCACAAACCTAAATCCATAGTTCTTCAGGCATTCTGTCTATGAGATCTAATCCCTTGAATCTCTTTGTCACTTCCACTGTATATTTGTAAGGGATTTGATTTAGGTTATACGTGAAAAGTCTAGTGGTTTTCCATACTTTCTTAAATTTAAGTCTATTTAGCAATAAGGAGTTCATAATCTGAGCCACTGTCAGCTCCCAGTCTTGTTTTTGCTGGCTGTATTTAGCTTCTCCATCTTCAGCTGCAAATAATATATTTCATCTGATTTCAGTATTGACCATCTGGTGATGTCCATGTGTATAGTCTTCTCTTGTGCTGTTGGAAGAGGGTGTTTGCTATGACCAGTGCATTCTCTTGGAAAAACTCAAACAGCCTTTGCCCTGCTTCATTCTGTACTCCAAGGCCGAATTTGCCTGTTACTTGAGGTATTTCTTGATTACCTATTTTTGCTTTCCAGTCCCTTATAATGAAAAGGACATCTTTTTTGGGTGACTGTAGCTACTTTGAGGAGATATCCCATGTCCAAGGGCAAAGGAAAAACCCTAGTAGGAGGGGCAAAATCACGTTTAGAATTAAACCCCATACCCACCAAGATGCTCAGAGGGCTCAAACAATCCTTGTGCACATGAGGGCTCAGAGGCCCCACAGAGACTAAGGCGGAACTGTGTTGGAGTGTCTCCTGCAGAGGTGCGGGTCAGCAGTGGCCTGACGCAGGGGCAGGGGCTATGGGTGCAGCAGAGTTTGGTATGGCATAAGCCGTCTTAGAGGAGGTCTCCATTTAACCCCACCATAGAGCCGCCAGAGCTTACACAGGACTTGGGAAACAGACTCTTGGAGGGCACAAACAGAACTTTGTGTACACCAGGACCCAGGAGGAAGGAGCAGTGACCCCACAAGAGACTGACCCAACCTTGCCTGTGAGTGTCCAGGTGTCCAAGGTTATCCATGTTGTCTCAAATGGTGGGGTTCCTTCTTTTTGTGACTGAATAATATTCCAGTATGCACACACATATATGTATGTGTGTGTATATGCATACACATATGTAATGAGTATATGAAATGTCACCCTTTCTTCCATTCATCCATTGATGGAGACCTACATTGTTCCATATCTTTGCTATTGTGAATAATTCTACAGTGGACATGAGAGTAAAATATCCATTTCTCCTTGAAATAGTCACTTGATTAAGTCTTTTTCTGTGCCCTGTTACACCAGGCATTGGCTGTTCATTCTAGGAAACTGAGAACATTGATTTCAATGAAAAAACCAACAGAAAATATACAAATATTTTTAAGTATTAAATATGCACGGAATATTCTAGATACTGTTTGAAACGAGGGAGAGTAAGAAGGAAACAGTCTGTCCTGAAGGCACACAATTTCTTTGTGGAGTAATTATTACATGCTCAGAATGATTCAATTAAAACTCCACAGCAGAAAAGGTGTGAATTGTTTGGCGTGTATGTAACACTGAAAATGGCCAAGTAACTACGAACAGCGAAGGGCATGGAAGAACAGAGATGAAAACAGAGCTTAGAGGATGGGTATGCTGTTGGACAGTGAGGTACCATCTCACGCCAGTCAGAATGGCTGTGATCCAAAAGTCTACAAGCAATAAATGCTGGAGAGGGTGTGGAGAAAAGGGAACCCTCTTACACTGTTGGTGGGAATGCAAACTAGTACAGCCACTATGGAGAACAGTGTGGAGATTCCTTAAAAAACTGGAAATAGAACTGCCTTATGACCCAGCAATCCCACTGCTGGGCATATACACCGAGGAAACCAGAATTGAAAGAGACACGTGTACCCCAATGTTCATCGCAGCACTGTTTATAATAGCCAGGACATGGAAGCAACCTAGATGTCCATCAGCAGATGAATGGATAAGAAAGCTGTGGTACATGTACACAATGGAGTATTACTCAGCCATTAAGAAGAATACATTTGAATCAGTTCTAATGAGGTGGATGAAACTGGAGCCGATTATACAGAGTGAAGTAAGCCAGAAAGAAAAACACCAATACAGTATGCTTTTGCTGCTGCTGCTAAATCGCTTCAGTCGTGTCTGACTCTGTGCAACCCCATAGACGGCAACCCAACAGGGTCCCTCATCCCTGGGATTCTCCAGACAAAAGCACTGGAGTGGGTTGCCATTTCCTTCTCCACCAATACAGTATACTAATGCATACATATGGCATTTAGAAAGATATTAACAATAACCCTGTATGCAAGACTGCAAAGGAGACACAGATGTATAGAACAGTCTTTTGGACTCTATGGGAGAGGGAGAGGGTGGGATGATTTGGGAGAATGGCATTGAATCATGTATAATATCATATAAGAAATGAATTGCCAGTCCAGGTTTGATGCATGATACAGGATGCTCAGGGCTGGTGCACTGGAATGACCCAGAGGGATGGTATGGGGAGGGAGGTGGGAGGGGGGTTCAGGATGGGGAACACATATACACCCATGGCAGATTCATGTTGATGTATGGCAAAACCAATACAATATTGTAAAATAATTAGCCTCCAATTAAAATAAATAAATTTAAATTTAAAAAATAAAATAGAAAGGGGAACTTTTCCATGAAATTAACTCACAAAAAGTCTAAGGGGGTCCTCAGATTATTTCAGGAAGCAGCAAGGCAAATAGCCTGCATTAAGTGAGATGGCTGTGGTTAGGGAATAAGAAAAAGGTTTGGTTCAAAAGGTAATTGTTGTCTATTGAAATGAACTATTGTTCATCAAATATGACATACTTTCCTAGACACTTTTTAATTTTTTAAAGACCTTTTAATCTTCTTTGGGGGGTGGGGGGCTCTGCTGTGTCATCGCTGCCGTGTGAGGGCTTTCTGTGGTGTGGTGAGTCAGCCTGGGCCACTCGTAGTTTCGGTGTAGGGGCTTCTCCCTTTTTTGGGGGGAGGAGCCTCTGCTCTGTCATCGCTGCTGCGTGAGGGCTTTCTGTGGTGTGGTGAGTCAGCCTGGGCCACTCGTAGTTTTGGTGTAGGGGCTTCTCCCTGCAGAGGCTCCTCTTGTAGCTTGCGGGCTCGGTAGCTGTGGAGCAGAGCATCTGGGATCTTCCCGGACCAGGAATTGAACCCGTGCCTCTTGCGTTGGAAGGTGAAGCCTTAACAAATGGACCGTAGGGAAGTCCCAAGGAATAGCATACTTTTTAGAACTGAAGGCATGTAATTCTGAATAAAGGATTGGCAGGTACAAAGAGAAAAAGTTCCAACGATACATCACCTTCGATATGTCCAGTATGTACTCAGAATTTCTTTTTCAGACCTACATCATGAAACTGGAATTTGCCAATTCATTTATAAACGTGTTGACAATATTACAATCTTAATAGCCATTTAGCATATCAAATATAATTAAATGTTGTAAACATTGGATACAGTGTTTATCGTATCTCTTAAAGCCTTATTTTCTGTGGATTATCTCTAGGGAAAGCAAGTATGCAGCTAAAATAAAATCCATATCATACTTTCTAGGAAACAGTGAGTTACCAGGGCAACACAGTCATATATAGGTATGCTAAATAATTTATTTTATAAACATTGCCAGGGCAACAGAAACTACTTATGAAATCAGTGGAGGATTGAGGATTAGAGTACAGATAATCTATGGAACTATTTGTTCTTTTGTAGCTCATTGGAATAAACTATTCCAGTGTTATATCTGAAACCTTCATAGTTTTGTGAAGTATGTGAATACTCATTAAACAACTGATAACGAGTAAGTTTAAATATCAAGAGTATTTCTAAATATTAAAAGGTATATTATTCACTATTTCTTGCCTCACAGAAATGTCACAGGGATATTTTAGTTTGCTGTAAAGATTAACCCTTGCTGGGTTAACATTGGAGAGGCCAGTTATTGCTACCTAGGTTCTATGTTGGCAGTTTAGGGTCATCATTAACTGTGTTGACTAGCGTAGGTTTTGTTAGAGAAATAATTAAGATGTAACGGATGTGGGGAGGGGACATAGTCATATATGTTATAATGAGGTATGCTTTGGAAAAAAGCAACATTTTAGCTTCAGTGACAAATGTAAGAAGTTTTACAATTTATAGCCTTATTCTTAAAAATACGAATACAAATGCTGGTAAAATGCCTTCAAACTTTACTACTGCCTACGAGGAATATTTACTAAAGCTCAGACTTGAATTCACACTTTCTCCCTGTTTTATATTAAAACTATATTAGTTTGTTTCTTTCTTGTTCAAGCTCCCTCTTAGAAAATACTTATAATATATTCAGCTATGCGTGGTCAGGAAAATGTGTGCAAAGCATATAATTGGTAAAGAAGATGGAGTTATTCATTGCGCCAGGGAGTAAAGGAATAAGGGCGGGCTTCACAGAGGAGGTAACTCCTGAGCGTGGCTTTGCCTATTAGACTTGCCCACCGGTTTGATAGAGATGCGAAGGGGAAGGGTCCTCCACTAGAGTGCTCCCACTTAGATGACTCTTTGAAACTATAGCCTTATTACGCAGTGTATTCAGTACTATTACGTGTATGTGTAGTGGACAAAATTAAATCCTTATGTGAAACATCTAGTCTTTCGAGCAAGTAGAGAAGTTAAAGTCTTTTGAAAGCAGAGAGTTAAAGTAAGCACCTCCTAAGTATTTTTTCTATGAATTCATAGGAATGATTGTGTTTGGGGAATGGAATTGTCTTAGAGAGTCAGCTGACTGTTCCCTGAGTGGTGGGGTCGGGGAAGAGACAGGGAAGGAAGTCCGGCGAGAACGACTCAGTGCCCATCATTCTTTAGGCAAGTTCAGGCTACCCTTCCATTGTTCTGTTTGCATTTTAGTTAATATTTCTGTCCATTGAAAACCAAGGTTTTCAGGCGCAGTGTTGGATGTCAGGCAGGAAGAGTGTTCTAAGCCAACCCCAGCTCATAGGCAAGGCTTCTTCTTATACACCACGTGTGACAGCTGGTGAGCATCAGAGAGGGCCAGGACTTTTCACAGGCTCCCAGGTGCCTCTGATGCTGTATCTGCCAGGAACATGACATGCGTATGACCTTCAACAGCGGGGCCACAGGAGGTGTCACTTGATCATTAATTAGGGCTGTCATCCCGTCATCCCACTCGAACGGCATCTTCCCCTGAAGATGTGCCCACATCTCTGGGCAAAGCTTACCACCAGACCCTTCACAAGCTCTCCACCAGAATCGTGTGAAATGTGCAAGGCATGTTTACTATCACTTGGGTGTCATGAAATAACCACTGCACCTCCTGAACTAGGCTGTCTTAGGTCCAGTCTCTGAGCACACCCAGGTGGGAGTGGGACTCCCACCCTCCTTAGAGCCCAGGAGAGTTTTGTGTCTCAGCACTCAACTACCACCAAATGCTTCTTGTCATGCTATTCCGATGATAAAGTCAGAGGGTTGGCATGCTATGGAAAAAAATATAGCAGGACTTATATGTCTACTTGAGGGGTTTTTATTTGCCTTCGTGTTATTTCTTGTTTTTCTACTATGGAATCAATTTGGGAGGAATTTTTCAATGATATCATCTTAGAATAGAAAAATTTTCAAATTTCCTTTTGGGAATAATTTTCACAAAAAATTATTATTCATATGAGGAAAACAAGTTGATCGGGTTATATTCACAAAATAGATGGAGATAAATGATATATGATAGATGCATAGGAAATAGGTAATGGATACCTTATCCTGGGGCACTTGACTGGTTCTTTCTCAGCTAGAGTATGCTTTTACTATTTGAGAGCTTATCACTTATACTTCAAAATATCTCTCCCTTTTCATTTAGTTTCTTGTGCAGATTAGGTACTGACTATTTGTTGATAGACTACACTGCATGAGCAATTTCTGCATTGGCAGTTATTGATACACTGCAAGCACTCAGCTTTTGTTAGACAAGGATGCTGACCAAGTTTCTGAGGAAAGCAAAAGGGTACATCTTCTTTGAATCCAAGTCTAATACTTAAGGGACATTGATGCTGCTCTCAAATTTGTCTTTGTAGATTTGATTATTAAATCGTGTCACTTACAGTCAACAGATTTGTTCAAAGCTAAAATTTTACTTATTCCAGTTGCTTTTCAGTTATAGATTTGTTTATATTAGCTTAAGCAAACGATGTTAATCACCAAATATCTTTATTGTCTTATCTCTGCTCTCCTGCCTTTCTGGGAAATTTGGAAAAGGTTTGGAAGACATTTTTTTGTCCATTACAAAGCTCTAGAATACAGTGTTTGCAATATAATGATGCGGTTGTTGGCCATGGTTGATCACTATAGGCAAAGGCTATATATAATGAAGTATGATTCTTGCCAGTCTCTTCTCCGTCTTCTTTTCCTTCTTAAAATCCTAAAACATCAGTAGATATATTTATTAGAAGCAGCAACCTTTGTTTTCACTATGATGTAGGAAAACACTCTTCTCAGATTGAATAAAAGAATGAATTTGGAAAAATTCATACAGTTTGATATCTGAGCAAGTTTAATTCTTCTGCTTCCTGTGTGACCTAATTTTCTACCAGCAAATCTCTTTCTTTTGATATTGAGATTCACTTGAATATAAAAGAGATATCTACCCCCTTTATACCCAAGGAGAATGAGCAATAAGAATTTCTACCTTAACCCACTCTTAGAAAAGATCTGAGGCTTCTTACAATTAAAGACATGCTCAAAAAGATGGTCAACTTAAAAAGGAGCATATGGCATATAGCAGAGGACATAAAGTTATCAAACATTTAGGTTGTCTGTGGGTAGCTTTGGAGAAGGCAATGGCACCCCACTCCAGTCCTCTTGCCTGGAAAATCCCATGGATGGAGGAGCCTGGTGGGCTGCAGTCCATGGGGTCGCCAAGAGTCAGACATGACTGAGTGACTTCACTTTCACTTTTCACTTTCATGCATTGGAGAAGGAAATGGCAACCCACTCCAGTGTTCTTGCCTGGAGAATCCCAGGGACGGGGGAGCCTGGTGGGCTGCTGTCTATGGGGTCACACAGAGTCGGACACGACTGAAGCATCTTAGCAGCATGGGTAGCTTATATATAACGGACTATTAAAATTTTGTCTTGAGTTGAGAAGTCAAGGCCAAATGGTTAAAATGAAAAATAAAAAAAGAAGAAAAGGTTATATTGTTTTTTTCACTGATAAAAGAAAATATATCATAAGGCCAAGGAGAATTTTTTTTTCTTTTTCTGCTGCGATATGCTAGAAAATAATTATAATGGTGTAATGTTATTTCCTAAATAAATGTCTTAGTAATCTTACATGCAGAGATAATAAATGTGGCAATTTAGTTTATTAACTCTCAAAAAAACCAAGCAAATGTTAACTTTAAATTTTGTGATGAAATGTCTAGAGCAGCTAAATTAAGATTCTTCACATTTAAAAGTTTCTCATAATGTCACTTGATACAACCATGCTACTTAGGAAATCTAATTGCTTAGAATTGGGCTTGTTTGGTCTTTCAAATTTCTTTCACTTCAGTCAGGATTTTATGAAATTTTATGCTATCTGGCATCATCATCACATGAAGTCTTTTTATTCTTCCTCATTGAAGGGGGTAATATGCAGGGTTATCTGTAGTCTACGCCATAATTCTCGAGAACATCTTTCAGAATAGCCTGAACATGCCCTCAATTGATATCCTATGGATCTATTTCTTTGAGTTTTGAGAAACAAATTTCACCTAAATATTGATGGTAGGTGTGAGAATGAATTGGCCAGCATCACTTAGTGGCTTGTGAAGTACTCATGATTTTTAGCAGTGTTAGGACCTGTTTTGTTGCTAAGATGAATCAGGGGTGAAATGTGGTGATAGAAAACAGAATCAACAAAACTGAATTATTTGATGTGGATTATAAGAATTTTAGAAAAATATGCATAGGTTGAAGCCAAATCATGGCATTGTAGCTTGCAGTCATTCTTCAAGTTCAGCTGACTCTGAAAACTGCACTTGAGAAATGACAGCAAAATCAGATAGCCAACAGAGAAGACAAAGCATGCCTTCCTGCTGGCTTTGATAGGAAGACACACAAATAGTTAAGTTGGCATCACACTATTTACATAAGACATTTTTTGAATTAGCCTGGTGCTTTCCTTGTGGTTCACATGGTAAAGAATCTGCCTGCAATGCGGCAGATCTGGGTTCCATCCCTGGGTTGGGAAGTTCTCCTGGAGAAGGAAATGGCAACTTACTCCAGTATTCTTCCCTGGAGAATCCCATGGAGAGAGGAGCCTGGTGGTCTACAATTAATGGAGTCACAAAGAGTCAGACACTTTCACTTTCTTTCTGTTCCTTTTTAAATCAACTAACATAAGTATGACTTCATTGTATGTAATGGAAGCCAGGAACAAGCTGGGAAATGTGAAAGCAGATTACAAGAACAAGGATTCATCCTTATCCATATTAAAAACAAAATTGTATTCCTGACTTCTTAATTCTCATTTAGCACAAAGGAAATCAGCTTAATTATCAACTTGCACTCTGAACAGTAATCTTAAAACTTCTATTTAGAATAGAGGACTTTTATCAAGGAGTTACTCTGAAAGTGTTTTAAATCAATACACATTAGAACTACTTCTGCATAGCAGTAGTGTATATTAAAAATCAATTCTTGCTTTCCTATAAAGCCTTTTATCTCTTCAGTCTGGTACCTCAAGTATTTTCAATCAATACTAAAAAAATCATTATAATGCTAAGTTTGTATTACATGCTACATGCAGAAATCCTTAGATTCAAATGTCACACTCTTCAACAAATGATTCTGGGGAAACTGTACAGCTACATGTTAAAAAAAAAAAAAAAAAGAAAAAAGAAATCAGATCATTCTTTAACACCAAACACAAAAATAAGCTCAAAATAGATTAAAGACTTAAATGTGAGACCAACCACTATAAAACTCCTAGAGGAAAACACAGGCAGAACATTCTCTAACATAAATCGCAGCGATGTCTTTTTCTTTTTCAGTCCACCTCCCAGAATAATGGAAGTAAAAACAAGAATAAACAAACAGGACCTACTTAAAAGATTTTGCACAGCAAAGGAAATAATAAACACAACAAAAAGACAACCCACATTGGGAGAAAATATTTGCAAATGATGTGACCTAATGTCACACTCTATCATTATTTCTCTAACTTCCTGAGATGAATATACAAAATTTATTTCCAAGAATAGTTTGTATTACACATGGCATGGACAGATGTATGGATGGATGAATACCATATATATTTTTCTGTCCACATATGCTGGTCTCCACTATGTATATTATTTCTAAAACACTGACCTATTCATATAACACAAATAGGTAGATGTTTATATGAGCATCTTCAAAGTCTCACTTATATGATACAAAGCAAAGACTAAACACTGTTGAGATTCACAGTATACACTAGAATGAGAAAAGAAAGAATGAAAGTTGTGAAGGAGATGAAATAGAAAAACCGAGGAAGAGAAAAACAGCTAGGAAGGATGCCTAGGTCAAATCTGACTCTAGCTGATTTCATCCTAGAAATCATCCTATAGAAGGTGATGTCCTCAAGTCGAATTAGTGAATGGAAGAGAACAAGTTCAAGATCAGGGATGCAGAGTTCCTTTTGGGCATGTTGAATTTGTGGAACCAGAAGAAGGATTTCAGTATGTAGCTTTTGGCATACAGAACTGGTAGTGATAGACTGGGGAGCATTTCATTCCCATTGGAGAGAACTTTTCACTAGCAATTACCTGTTAGCAAGAGCCCTTAAATATAAGAATATGAAACAATATGATGAGATTACATCTAGTTCGCTACTCTAATGTGCTTGCTTATGCTCCTTGCAAGGGAGATTATTTAGCACTTTATATTTTGCTCACACCTATAATTTTAAGGTCCATTATGTATTTATATTGGGCTTCTCTGGTGGCTCAGTGGTAAAGACTGTGCCTGCAGTGCAGGAGACCTGGGTTCTATCCCCGGGTCAGGAAGATCTCCTGGAGAAGGAAACAGCAACCCACCCCAGTATACTTGCCTGGGAAATCCTATTTGGAAAGAGGAGCCTAGTGGGCTACAGTCCATGGGGTCACAAAAGAGCTGGACATGACTTAGCGAGTCAACAACAAATATATTGATGTGTCTCTTTGTCAGCTTAAGTATATGTACCTGATGTTTCCACTTAGGGAACCGACTACCGTGATCAAGTAGAGGTCAAGCCTTTCAATCGGAAGAAATCTTAGAGTCTGTTTAATCCACCTCCCACTGAAGTTTAGGAGCTGATATAATGGTTTGAAAAATCATGTATGTTCATGCAAAACTGTTTTGTTCCAATCCTTTGTAATATTTTGGGGAAGACATTTTTCATTAAATAACCTTTCCTCTGTAGTCACCAATCAGGCATGAGGAAAATCTGTAAAATTTGAAAAACGTAACAGTAGTGCCCTGCCTGGTACAAACCAAGGAAGCAATCAACCCCGCTGTCAAATATCCAAAGAGACCTCTGTATATTTAGATGTATTTATCTCATAGTTAGTCATTGTGAACATAGGAAGTCTCTAAACCATTACCATTGGAAATGGAGGTAATCGCTAAACTATTATCATTATTTACTTTTAGCATAGGATGACCTTTGTTCATGTTCCTGAAACCGTTTCATTTCTTTTGCTTTTTTGACAAGAATGGATTAATTCAGGCTTTTCTGGATTATCCTATCCGTGGCACTGTGGGCTTTCAGCTGTAGTTTTCTCTGACATTGTGCTTGATGCCAGTAATAAGAACCACTTTTACTGATCATAAAAGTATGAGCTCAGAGTGACTCAATAATTCCAACATTTCAAATGGCCAACTTGAAAGGCTACAGAAGGGAGACATGAGGGCTAAATTGCTGAAGAACATCATATTTTCCTGTGGGCTTTTTCCATGCCCTGAGGATTTCATACATGCTATTCCTTGGGCTTTTCTCTTCTCCCTGTTTGACATTTTAAAGAGTAGGGAGTTCAAAGAACATTTCTTAAGAATCCCTAGCATATGTCCATATCACTTGACATGTGTTTACAAATTGGATTGTGGCTCAAAGATTTAACTTTCCTGCACATCTTTTTCTCAAAACCAGATTCAGTCTGAAATTGGCAAGAGAGATGATTCATCAGCAGCCAATCAGCAGGAGGGCCCTTTGGTGGAATATTGTGTGTAATACAACAGGATTAAATGTTTCACATAGAAACCTTTCATCTGTACCATCTAATTACTGACATCTGAACCCGTGTCTAAAATTTTGTCATTTTTTTTCCTTTTGTAATTCTAATAAGAACAACAGTAAAACATGAGACTCTCAACTTTTGAGAAAGTCTAGAACAAACAACTAATGCAGAAACATGTAGCTTCAGTCTTTCGCGATGGATTAGAATGTATCCCCAGCACTTTATGATTCTGATTTTGTCTGTTCAGCAAGGCTGTCGTTAGTTGTAATCACCCTTCCTTATGAAGTTAAATAGAAAGTACCACATAAATCAGAAATGGTTCAGTCATTTGCTCACGTCCACTTGTATTGCACACAGCCAGGCATAGGATGAGAAATATTCTGGCTGACATAATTTCTTCCTACAACTGTCCAAGGAAATGAAATAAATCGATTTCTTAGCAGAGTAAAAATTACATAAGAAGGAAAGTCCTGCTTTTACATATATCCCTTTACTCTCTGATCTTTTTCTTTGTCTCCATTTACTTTTGATCTGATACAGTTTAAATTCATCAGACAATTACTAAATCTCACCACACACAAGGTATATTTTCTCTTCTTAAGTTTAATAAACTCCAATAATTATCCACTAGTGAGCATATATGCTTTCTTTTTTTTTTCATTTTAAATAATTGAACTTCCTCAAAAATTGTGACTTTTGAACCTGATATTCCTTGTATTGCTTTCTTTGCAAACTTGTTTATTGGTTGCTCAGGATAAGCAGTCTTGATTCCAAGATTGATTGATTTCTTGATTCCAAGATTGGAATCAAGATTGCCTGGAGAAATATCAATAACCTCAGATATGCAGATGACACCTGCCTTTTGGCAGAAAGCAAAGAGGAACTAAAGAGCCTCTTGATGAAAGTGAAAGAAGAGAGTGAAAACGCTGGCTTAAAAGTCAACATTCAAAAGAGGAAGATCATGGCATCCCCCATCACTTGATGGCAAATTGATGGGGAAGCAATGGAAACAGTGAGAGACTATTTTCTTGGGCTCCAAAATAACTGCAGATGGTGACTGCAGCCATGACATTAAAAGACACTTGCTCCTTGGAAGAAAAGCTATGACAAACCTAGACAGCATATTAAAAAACAGAGATATCACTTTTCCAACAAATGTCCATGTAGTCAAAGCTATGGTTTTTTTCCAGTAGTCATGTATGAATGTGAGAGTTGGACCATAAAGAAGGCTGAGTGCCAAAGAAGTGATGCTTTTGAACTGTAGTGTTGGAAAAGAATTGGACATGACTGAGCAAGTGAACAACACGATAACAGGATAAGCATGTTTTATCTTAAAGTGGGCTTTGAATGGTCACATACCTAACTAAAATTGTGATAGAATACTACAAGTGTAAATCAATCAAAAACAAGTGGGTTATATTTCCCTGAAAATATTGTACATTTGAAAATTAAGGAGATTCCTTCGGGGAAGAAAATATGTTTTAAATTTTATTAATCTCTTGGTATTTAAGAATCCTCCATCGGAGGTTTAAGAGCTTCAAATTATAATTATCTGCAATTAACTTTTGGAATATTTCCAGTAGAATGAAGAAAACCTCTATTGCCTGTATCTTGGAAGAATAACAACAGTGAAAAAAATAGATATTCCTTATGCTTTCTTTCCTTTCATAGCACTAAAGATGCTAGTTTTCTTTTAAGGCAGTAAAGTTATTGGAAAAATCAAATGAGAATCCTTTATCCATTCATGTGTTTATTCATTCATTCAACAAACATTTATCAGATGTCTGCTGTGCTAGGCACTTGGAATGCAGACCCAAATCCAAAAGAGATTTCTTCCCTAATGGAACATGCATTCTTGCAGGAGAAAGTTAATTAAGCAACAAAGAATATACTGCTGCTGCTGCTGCCGAGTCGCTTCAGTCGTGTCCAACTCTGTGCGACCCCAGAGACGTCAGCCCACCAGGCTCCACCGTCCCTGGGACTCTCCAGGCAAGAACACTGGAGCGGGTTGCCATTTCCTTCTCCAATGCAGGAAAGTGAAAAGTGAAAGTGAAGTCGCTCAGTCGTGTCTGACTCTTCGCGACCCCATGGACTGCAGCCTACCAAGTTCCTCTGTCCATGGGATTTTCCAAGCAAGAGTATGGAGTGGGCTGCCATTTCCTTCTCCAATGCATGAAAGTGAAAAGTCAAAGTGAAGCTCAGTCATGTCCTACTCTTTGTGACCCCATGGACTGCAGCCTACCAGGCTCCTCGGCAACCTCTTAAGTAGTCTTCTCCAACACCACATTTCAAAAGCATCAGTTCTTTCGGTGCTCAGCCTTCTTTATGGTCCAACTCTCACATCCATCCAGTTTTTGATAAAATTATCAACAAGGTATATTTTGTCTTTGGGAATCTCAGCCATTTATTTCAACACCCCCTCACAATCCTACCATAATACCCTTTCCTCAAGACACTTCAATATTTGAAAAGCTGATTCTTTCTCTCTTTCACTTTTTTTATTTAAGCAATATTTGTAAAGAACTGACTATGTGCCAGAAACGGTTTGCTGTTTGAGGTTCACGTCTACAATGCATGGTGAACAATGTAGTCCCTGCCTCCATGAAACTTAGGGTGTGTCAGGGAAGGAACAGTAATCAAATGAGTGTCTTAAAGGAACATTAAAATAAGCCAGCCATGAATTCTGTTAAAGATTTGCGAGATTATGGTTGTGCCTATCAGTGAGCCCTGACTTCCTCTGTGTGTGTATGTGTCTATGTGTCTGGTGGAAGCCAAGAGAGGGATCATGAGAAACAGAACATAGCCTTTCGGGCCAACTACCATATTTAATAGAGTGTCTATTTAATGCAGTGTATACTCCTCCCCCAGAGAAGGCAATGGCACCCCACTCCAGTACTCTTGCCTGGAAAATCCCAGGGATGGAAGAGCCTGGTTGGTTGCAGTCCATGGGGTCACGAAGAGTCAGACACGACTGAGCGAGTTCCCTTTCACTTTTCACTTCCATGCATTGGAGAAGGAAATGGCAACCCACTCCAGTGTTCTTGCCTGGAGAATCCCAGGGATGGGGGAGCCTGGTGGGCTGCCGTCTATGGGGTCACACAGAGTCGGACAGGACTGAAGCGACTTAGCAGCAGCAGCAGCATACTCCTCCCCAAGCCTCTTCTGAATAAATTGATTTGGCTGTCAGTATCTTAGTGCGGATGAGGTTATCAGTAGTCTCGGGCATGTGTGTTTCCTTCTATGACTACATAAATGAAAAGTTTAACTCCTTAGAGAATTCAAGGCATCAGCAAGCATTGGTCCTTGAATTTAGAATTTCCAATCTGGGGAATAATGTCAAGTTCCCACAGAAGTCCTTTGCTCTGTCTTTGCATGAAATTGTTTTACAATACTATTTATTATAACAACATATAAGCCTGAGTATTATAGAATAATGTTTTTATGCATGAGGGAGGTGAGGCTCAGAAGGTTAATTGACTTTTCTAATGTTACACAAGTTGCTGGCACAGCTGTTTCAATCCAGTTAACATCAATTGTTTCATTACATCTGGCTTGATTCTTCATTACATTTTTGTATTTCAAGCTACATAATTTAACCCAAAGTAAATCAAGTTGACAGATTAATCAAAACATTATGATTGGGTCCTTCTCTATATATATTACAAAATATTAGTTATTATGTCCATTAATGCCAAGTAGATTAGCATAAGTGGAAAATTTAGAATCTTTCAGTGGTCCCATCAGACAAGGCAATGGCAGCCCACTCCAGTACTCTTATCACAGTGGTCCCATC
Source organism: Ovis aries (assembly GCF_016772045.2). Classification (NCBI taxonomy): domain Eukaryota; kingdom Metazoa; phylum Chordata; class Mammalia; order Artiodactyla; family Bovidae; genus Ovis; species Ovis aries. Next base: position 4,591,801 of record NC_056072.1, read on the forward strand.
TTTACATTAAAGAATTAAATTTAGTTGAAAACTTTCATTTTGACAGACACCCTTATCCAAATTCATAGTATCATTATGTAGTTATTTTTTTCTCAGAATTATACAATGCTAGATCATACATCTGAGGTAAGTTTACCTTAATTTTAGTCTGTATAATCATTGGAAATGGCTCATATTAATATTATAAATATAGTATATTCCTCAACTTATCAATTTAAATTCACTTTTTGCATTTTAAAAGAGGTGAATTAGATAAAGCACATAATAGAGAAAATTTTATAAAAGCAAAATACCAAAGAATATATTACTGTATTTTCTTTAAGCCTCTATTAACTAGATCACTGTCTGAAACTATATGCTAAAATTCTTTACAATTTTTCCACACCTAAGATAGTTTATTACTGAAGCACCATAAGTAACTTGAGAATTGTGTAATAATTTTTATTTAATTTTGTTTTGAAGACTGGATGCTTACTTTTTTCAAAACCCCACATATTAATTCAAAAAGATCAAGGAGTTCTGAGTGTTAGTGTCCTTTTCATAAGGCACAATTAGTAAATCATTAAACATAAAACCAAAAAGAAAATCCTTTTTTCTTCCTGTCTTTTCATATAAGCTCACCATTTTTTTTTTCCCTTTTGAACACACTGCATGGTTTATGGGATCTTAGTTCCCTGACTAGGGATCAAACCTGTGCCCCCTGCAGTGAAAGGGCAGAGTCCTAACCACTGGGCCATCAGGGAAGTCCCTCATATATATATTTTATAATGAGAAAAATAATTATTAATAAACATGGACTATTTCCTATTGTTTTTTAACATTTTTTTTCCTAACTCATTTTTAAAACAACTTAGAAGGTTTTGCTAAAAAATCCTGCATTCATGTAATGACACTGAGTATAATTTGCCAGACACAAACATTTTAAAACTATGGAAGCAAATTTAGGGAGTTTCACTGACATTTTTCTGACTCACTGCAGATTAAAGACAAAGATGGGTAGCAGCCCACTCCTTTGGGGAAAGAAAATCAATATTGGGTTTGCAAGAAGATGGCAGTCTCTTCCAGGAAGTCAGGGATAGGTGCAATAAAGGGCCAGAAGAAGACAAACTTTTCTCAAACAGGGAAAAAGGAAGCAAGGTTTCATGGGGAAGGTGGACAATGCAGCTCTCACAGCTGCAGAACCTCTAATTCAGTTCATTCATATAAACTATCACAGGAGTATATGATTATATATGCCCTCCTACACAAGTATAACCCCTGCCAGCAGGTTGGTGGCATCAATGATTTCTACAGGTACAAGTTCCACTTGTAATTTTTCTCAACTGTTCCCCCTACATTCTCATTGTAACTCCCTATCTCTTAGTTATTATGATCACAATACGCAGGTTTGGGATGTAATTTTATCTTAACACTGTGGTTGCCTCCATGGAGCAGGCTTATGGGATCCATCCCAGAACAGATTCAGAGCCCAGCAATTCTACAGAGCTGCAGGTATTTTAGAAAACTCCATGCAGGCCCAGCTGCGCAGGGCCAAGTTGCCGCCTGAGACGGCTGCACAGGCTTCTCTTCAGCTCTGTGGTTCATCAGCTTATCTGAAACTGTATTTATGAGCTTTGTCCTCACATTTTTCACCCTTTGACCTCCTTGAGTCTCCTACTGATAGAATCTAAGAAAAGACTGTGGACTAATTTGATTTGGTATGATTTTAGACTGTTTGGCCTAGCACACCTCAGAAAGCTTGATTCTTTCATTATTGACTTTAAAAAAAAAATCCTATATAGAAAATGTCCTACTCTGGAGGTCTGATTCATGAATTAGATCATGCATAGCAGTGATACGAAGCAAGATTTTTATTGACCTGCTAAAAATTAGCCATATAGGTTAAAAATCAAACCAGACCCCCCAAAAGTAAATAAGACCAAAAGAAAAAAAAAGAGAGAGAGAGAGAGAGAGAAAGAAGGAAACAAACTCGAACGTCATTAGCTCTTTGCTGGGAAGTCTGGCATCTGAAATGCATCAGCTCATCTCTTACTCTCCTCTGTGCAGAGGCACACTTTTACTTGGGCTTTTGAATTATTATGATATGAGTAAATTAGCAAAAAAGATGACTGGTCTTCTCAGCTTAGGTATTAAAAGAACGCCACATTAAGCATTGCATTTTGCTGTTGTTTTCAAAAAGAATGGTGAGTTAAAACAGTTCTCTTCTGAGATTCTTGCAGACTAGCTTCATCCCCAAAATATCTTTAGTAAAATATCATTTTACCCATCTGAGTCCACAATAGAGCCCTACCACACAGTATATGGTAAAATCATTTCTTCTTACCTGGATACATTCTTGGAATACAGTTTTTAACTTTTATCCTTGATTTCCTGAGTCATAAAGTCTCCCAAAACGAATATTTTGACAGAGAAATGGTTGTTTTAAAGACCACAGAAACTATTATGAACCAATAAATTTGATGATTTTTCATTATTTGAAGTTTGTATGTTGTGTAGAAATAAGTTTTAAAAATTATTAACTTATACCTAGACCACTTGATATTGATATTTGTTAGGCCCATCCTATGTGAACACAATGGAATTATAAGTACATGTATATACAATTTTATAAAATGCCTGCCATAGTCAGAATAAGTAGCAACACAGCATACATGGGGGGCGCCACACTTGCTATCGCATCCCATGCAAACACTAAAAAGCTATTAACTGAATGGCTGTTTCTGGGGTGCAGGCAAAGTTCTTAGGAGGAATGACACAATACAATATATAATATTACCAGTCAATTAACAAGTGGATTGACAACTGATGTTAGTGAAAGAGCTAAGTAAGCTATGACTGACAACAGAAAGGAACGCATCCGTATTTACCATCAGCTCGCCTTCAGGGATGAGCCATCCATCCCAAGAAACCTCTGCCTATAATGGCATTTTTGATCCTGATGATTAATATAAACATTGAGTTATTTTTAGGCACGACCTACTGTGTGTCCAGTCTATAATTTCTGTCTTATTCTTCAGAGCTGTTTCCTTCTTACATGCTGTTCTTCAGCCTGGCACTGGGTAATCTCAGGCTGTTCCCTGGGGACCCATGGCCTCCTCCTGTAAGCAAACCTCCAGGCTTGTTCAACCTGGGTGGCACCTTAGCTTATAGGGGAGACACATGTCCTGGGCCTCACCTGTGACCCCAGGACTTGAGTGTTAGCAGTCAGCCAGCCAACATTACAGGCAGACTGAAGACCGAAATTGACATGGTGTGAAATTGACATGGTATCACCAGTGACGCTCACCTCTCTGGGAAACTGTAATGTCCTTGATCGCTTTGTCTGCATCACCTTTTTGAAACTTGTTCTCCTTATATGTTATTAAAGTTATTTAGCTACTTGACTCAAAGTTTTTTCAAGGCAAGATACAGTACTCTGTAAGTATTAGTGGATGAATCACTTAATTAATGTTCTTGTTGCTAAACTCTAAATATCACCAAAATATCTTCTAAAAAGTTATTAAGACTCTAACACTGCAGACACTTTGGCATATATAATATAATTTAGGGAGCCCCCTCAATATCAGGAAGTGATGTGATTCTTACACTAGAAATGTTGCTTCATTGATTTCAAGCAAGCTAAGACAGACATCTTCTTATGCATAGTAATTTTTGTTCCTAAAATATATTCTAATATCAGGGTGTAACTCTGACACAGAGCAGTTCAAGTTCATTGTGTATTCACTGAAGAAATGTTTTAGTCTTTTCACAGTATTTCAAAGACTTGGATGGGTTGGGGTATAAACATGTCCTTGTGGGAACTTTATACAATCAAAGAAAAGGAATGGTTGACTGATATGTACCCAGGCTAATTGAAGTGGTTCTGAGTCAACCAGATGTTTTCAGCTGAATCATGGCCGCAGATGCTGTTACTTCATTTTTCCTTAATCTGGGGATTACCCCAATTGGCTCACTCGGTGACATTTGAGTGTCTCCAATAAGCTTGCCTCTCTTTTGTTACATGCCTTGTAAAGGGCTCTTGTCTGGGGCTGGCCTATCTCCTGCCCTGGAAATGTTTTGAAGGAAGTTATCAGGGCTCTTTGTTTTTCCTGCTCTTGGATGTGGTCTTCGGTGAGGTCAGAAGAACGGAATGAGTGTTGCCGCAGACGACACTGGGGCTATTTCCACAGCTGGGTGCAGAGAGAGGGGGTGGGTGGGCAGACCCTCGCAGATGAGTTAGCATGTGGAGGTGGGTGATAGAAAACATCTGTCCTGACGGGAATGAGCAAAAACAAGGTCCCTTTGAAGATTGCCTTTGAATGATGAGGTGGGGGCGCTGCCTCCGTAATGGGAATGAAGGATCACGTTGTTGGCAGGCAGATGGCTTTGGGGCTGCTCTTGCGTGAAATAAAGCAAAAGTATATGTTGAAAACTCCTGAGTAGTCAAATTGCCTGATTTTGCTGAACATTTGTTTCCCCGCCTATTGCCCATCTAACCTACAAGAAAAGGAAGGCGTGCCAACAGACCAAGGCGGAAGTAAATCCAGGAGGAAAAACTGGTTCTCAGTATTTTCTCTTGAATAAGTTTAATACAATAGTATAATTTTAGCTGGGGGTCAAAAAGTCAGAGCATTCTTGCAGTAAGTTTGGGTGAATGAGTGAGTGAAGTCGCTCAGTCATGTCCGACTCTTTGTGACCCCATGGACTGTAGCCCACCAGGCTCCTCCATCCATGGAATTTTCTAGGCAAGAGTACTGGAATGGGTTGCCATTTCCTTCTCCAATAAGCAATAAGTTTACTTTAATGTATTTGCAGTCCCATGTTATCTTTTACAGAAGTTTCGAAAAGTAATACAAAGATGGTATATCAGTAAGGCTCTCAGATGATAAACATGTCAAAATTTGAATACCAGTTAGTAGATATAAAGTCATATTTATTTCCCTTCAGGGAACAGTCGAAAATAATAAAACCAAAACCTTGGTGAACTGTTTTTAAAAGAATGATATGGGTTTATTTTCTCACCCTATGTTCATAAATAATTAAGCACAATTAAATTAACATGTTTTTATTTCCTAGACAAAGATGCTGTAGAAAGAAAAATCTTGACTATAAATTAGTCTGATAACAAATAAATGCTGACAATTAGCAGATAATAAATTTCTAGAGCACTCATTACATGACCCAGTGGGGTGCTACTGCCATTAACTCCCAAAGCCACATAGCCCCAAACCTTGCCTCTGCCCCCCAAAACCATGTAGCCCCAAACCTTGCCTCTGCCCCCCAAAACCATGTAGCCCCAAACCTTGCCTCTGCCCCGGCTGACTGCAAAACGGATGCCACACGCCCTATCCACGTCTCAATTGGAATCGTCTTCAAAATCTAAGTCCTGGGACACAGGCCAAAACTTGAAATGTTCTTCTGTAACTGGACCTGCTCTGTTGTGCGCCCGTTATCAGCATGAACACATCCCAGCCACGCTGCAGGCTCCAAGAGAATGAGAAACTGGTATGTCCAACCCAGACCTGGAGCCCTGCATCCGGCCAGCTCACGGCCACCCCATGGGGCCTTGACAATGAATGGTATGTTTAAGTCACTGAGTTTTAGAGTGGTCTGTTGTATAGAGCTGTAAAAGGGACATTTATTGGCCCTTCTCTGGTGGTGCAGTGGTTAAGAGTTCTAACGCATAGGATGCAGATTCAGCCCCTGGTTGGGGAACTGAGATCCCACATGTTGTTGGGCACCTAGACCGTGCACACAACTAGAGAGAAGCCAGCCTAATGCAACCAAGACCCAACACAGTCAAATAAATAAACATATTTTAAAGATCTAAGTCCTTCACTAGTGCTTGTGGCTAACTCAAGTCATATATTTACATCTTAGAGTAAGGGAGCCTAGTGGAAAATGTAGGGGTTTTCGTCTTTTTTTTTTTTTTTTAATCCTAAATTGAAAAGGCAGGATTCACTTTGGGGGAAACTAATATTAATAATATGCTGACAGAGTATTAGAAAACAGATGTCTCCAGGACTTCACTGGTGGTCCAGTGGTTAAAGTCCCACCTGTCAATGCAAAGGACATGGGTTCAATCCCTGGTCCGGGAACGAAGATCCCACATGGCTGCAGGGCAGCTCAGCCAGTGAGCAAAACTCCTGAAGCCTGCATGCTCTGGAGCCGGAGCTTCACAGGACAAGCCGCTGCACTGAGGAGCCTGCGCAGCGCCCCTGAGGAGCAGCCCCTGCCCCCTGCAACCGGAGAAAGCCTGCATGCAGCATGAAGACCCCGCACAGCCAAACACAAGCAAATAGTGACTAAGGAAAACGTCTCCAGTCACGACTGACTGAGGCCCCACAGCAAGCAGTTGGATTACTCTAGTGAGAGACAACAGAGCTCGCAGCAGTGAACAGCAGAGAGGGTCGGGAGACGGTCACGATACAGGAGCGACAAGACTTGACGGTGGGGCTGTTACGTGTGATGGAGGAGAAGGCAAGGATTGCTTTGACTTTTCCATACTAACCCAAGAGTCCAACAGAGGGGAGAGACCGTGCTCTGAAGATAGAAAGAGAAAGAAAATCTTCACAATGGAACATGGTAGTTTTGAGCTGCCTGAGATTCTAGGTTCAATGAGCAGATGGAAATTTGGGTTAACAGCTCAGGGAAAAAAGGCCAAGACAACAAAGAACTTTAAGAACTTTCATTTTTAAACTACCTTTAGCACTTCTGACTAATTCCATAAGGGCCTAGCAAGTAGTAATATTTTTTTGAATTTTACTTCTAACACCCAGCACCTTGTATGTAGTTGTGGTGTGTACATAGATGCGGACTCTCAATTTTTCTCAAGGCATTTGGCATCTCATCCAACACTTGCCTGCAATGGCCATTTCAAAGTCATCGATGGACAAGATATTATTTGGAGAGAAATGGAGGTTTCAGTTTGAGGGCTGCCATGAAAATATGTCATAAGAAAAGAAAGGACATTTTTCTTGGAAAGGAGATTTTTATGGAGGAAGTCAGAAACCCTCCAGAGACTATTGAAGAACTAAACTAAATGTTACTGGCTGTTTGTGGTTATAAAATATTTTCAGGAGGTATATTCACATTACAAGTGTTTGAAGCTGCACAATCCTCAAATAGGAGCCAAAAAAGGAATTAACAAAACAATGAAGAAATGGAAGAAGAATCTCTTTATAAGCAACGTGAGAGGATAATTACTCAACCAGAGCCATGGCAGATATTAAAAAAAAAAAAAAAAAAAGCAAAGTCTCTCACACTTGACCCTGAATATGACTTACCTGGAAACCTTACTGAACTTCAGATTCTGATTCAGTGGGCCTGGGGCTAGACCAGACATGCTACATTAAGATTCCAGATGATGCTATCTGGGCCTGGGCCACACTGTGAAGAACAAGATCCCAGAGAGGCTAAGACAATTCCATTAAATAAAGAAAAAAGTCACACTTACTGATGTAGTATTCCTATGTAGGGGAAATGGCAATAAAATGTAAGTATAATTAGATTTCTAACAAAAATTCTACAAATAAAATAGAACACTGAAGAATAGAAACATAAAGTTGGTTTTCATCTCATCTATTGGACAACTTGATGTACATTAATTAACATCACATACACCTCAGAATATATCTTGGTTGGATCTAACATGTAACTTTTTTTTAACTTAGGATCTGGCCATTCCACCAGGATGTATTTTATATCAGTGTAGGTTACAAAACAGTTCATCAATAGGGTATATACGGAGTTTGAGACATGTCGGTGGCAATAGCACTGATAGAAAGCGAATTCATTTTCAAATAGGGTCATGGCCTCATACCTCCATCTTAGGTCTCGTTGAGTTGGCAGCTTGAACCAGGCAAATTCCTAGAAAAGTCTTAAAGGAGAAAACACAAGCTCAGAAATATCCTCCAAGAAACCACAAGATAAAGTGCATTTTGTAACAAATTGCAGAACAAGGAATAGCAGCCAGAGTCAAGGGGCTTTGTGACATTTTTCAGTAATTTATGCTACAAACATTGGCCATGATAGGGTAACAGACAGCTTTGCTTCTTGATCGCCCCCATGGTTTAAGAAATGATTTCCCAGGCCCCTTCACCAATAGGTTCCTGCAAGGCCTTGGAAATGATTTGCAAGCAAGGTTTTCCAGCATACTTGTCAGCAAAGAGAAGTTTTTAATGAGAAGTTTTATGACAGCTCACAATCCAGAGAGCTAGTTAAAGTAAGACAAACATTTTACCAGACAAAAGATGCTGCCCATAAATGTTCAGACCGCCGCTGGGAATCCTACTTGCCTTATCGTTTGGAAGAAGGCTGGCCCAGAATCGTGTTTCTGATATGCATTTTAAACTTTCTGTATGTTGAGAATCTACCTGGAGGTATACGAAGTGATGGCTGTATGAGTGAATAATGCATTTCTTCTCCTTAACATAGCAAGGTTTGACAAGAATCTTAGGCAGATATATGGCTATTAAAGCTGTGTGTGTCATGGGAAGGCCCTCATTGTTTTTTAAAAAAAGCGTATACTGTGATATATAAAGGAAATTTTGCAGCATTTGATTGGGTCCTTTGTACTTGTTACATAAAATGGGAATTGTGCATTGGATCCAATTTGAGAGTTTCTTGGGTGAAGTGAGGCCCTTAGAATTAAAAACCCAGAAATTCTCTTGGTAAATGGCAACATTGTCCAGCTGACAGTGGTCAGACATGGGCATTTTTAAAGGAAAGCAAAGCAATTGAATGACTGGATATTTAAGAAGATCCTGCTGTCCAATCAAGACAGTGCTTTTGTGATTTCAACTGAATCCTCTTGTCTAGTGAGAACATAGAATTGCTGTAACATTTTTAAAGTCCCGGCAGCCCTGGCAGATGTGTTAAGTGCTCTTCACGCATTTACACTTTCAGCACCGTTCTGACCCATTTCATGACAGACGCCATGCTAGGCTCTAAAACCTCTAGAAAATAAAAAAGTATCATGAATTGCACAATGAACTGAGAATTCAGGGGAATAATAAGTATAATCAAAATCAGGTGTTTGCCAAAACTGGGAGACAAGAGAGGAGCAAACACTCAACAATCAGGGTCAGACACAGGAGGTTTTCCATAAAATGCAGCATTTGATGAGAATGTCAGCGCACACGTGCAATCCTGCTGTGGATGCCCAGGCAAAGGCACCAAGAACGGGACAGCAAGATGGATCAGAGAAAGCTGAGTAATTCAGTGCGATGCAGAAGAGGCTTCGTGTGGATGGTCTTCGGGAGTTAGACTGGAAACGTAAATTGAAAACCATGGGATCTTAATAGAGCAGGTGTACCATGCTCACAGGGCCATCTTGGATCAATCTGCAGGGGCCTTCTTTTGGAGATAAAATGTGGAAATGAGAAGGAAGGCACAACCACAGGGGTGACCATCCTGCTCATTCAGTATGGATGAGACAAGCTGGAATGGAAACTATTTTGATTTTATCATTGAATCATCCTATCCCCCTTCTGTAGCCACCCTGGTAGCTCAGCGGTAAAGAATCCACCTGCAATGCAGAAGACAGGGTTTGATCCCTGGGTCAGGAAGACTCCTGGAGGAGGGCACGAGGGCATGGCAACCCACTCCAGTATTCTTGTCTGGAAAATCCCAGGGACAGAGAAGCCTGACAGGCTACAGTGCATGGGGTCGCAAAGAGTCAGACATGACTTAGCGACGATAAAACAATTACCTTATACTTTCCAACATAACTTACAGCAGCCATGGCTTATCAGTGCCCGTGTCCTAAACATGTGACATTTCTGCTATAAGACAATATTTTCCAAGTTGCTAACTCAGCTGGAAACATGCAATCTAGGCGGCATACTTTGGTAGAGAAGATTGAGTTTCCTTGTTGTCTTCTCTTGAAACAAAAATTAAAGGAAATTGGCTCTACTCATCTTGAAAGTGATATGTGTATTTGAGTTTTTTTTCTTTAAGGTGGGAAGATGGTTGGGAGCTGTTCACTATATTGATAATGTAATTTCCTGCTATGTAATGTATATATAACAAGTAGATATCAGGAGTTTTGTTGCTTTGTAGGCAAGATGGTGAAATATAATGTGATTAACCCATTCATTTGATCAGTGCCATAGCTTAGTGGTCCTTATTTTTATATTTCTCAAATCTCTTTTTGTTTCATTTATTTCTTAATACTTTGGAGCCTTTTGCAAAATTTCGCTGCTTATCTATCTTCTTTTTTATTGAAGTATAATTGATTGACAATGTTGTGTTAATTTCTGCTGTAGAGCAAAGTGATTCAGTTACACACACATGTATTTTTTAAATAGTCTTTTATATTATGGTTTATCATAGGATACAGAATATGGTTCTCTGTGCTATGCAGTGGGACCTTGTTGTTTATCCATTCCATGTACATATCCAACTTACAAATCTCTTAAAACCGATTTTGGAACTATACAGTAGACCTGGGTACTGGAGGGTGTATACACAGGGGCCCTGCAAATGAAGATGAAGGCCTTAGGTTGCACAACGCGTTCTCCCACACAGATAATGTGATTCTGTCCCATTATCTACCCAACACCACATGGGATTTTATGGTGCTTATGTTTGTGCGGTGGATCCCCTCGCTGAGAACTAAACATTGATCACATGGTTGGAGTGGGGTATGATGAACACAAATTCACTTCCAAGCTGCTGAAGCTTAAAACCCTCCGAGGAGGTTCTAGGATTTTTCTGTGTACACTTAATATTTCCACTGGCCCAGCAACTATAATCTCTCTAAGTAGAAATATGAAAAGAATATAGTAGCCCACCTGCATGACAAAACTCCTTTTATAGTTTTAACCAGGTATAGGAGTCTAATGGTAAAACAATGACTTTCTAACTAACTAACTAACTAATGTTTCTTTACTAACGTTCAGTCAACAAAACCATTTGACCCTGGGCCCCAGGGTCTTCAGAATGTCAGCTCTCCCTCAATACTGTAATGTACTTAAAAGCCATTGTGCTTGATTAGAATTCTAATGAAGTTTGTTAAAAACATCAGAAACCTGCTAAACAGATTTCTTCAGTTTTAAAAACAGCACTTTGAAGGACTCAAAAAAAAGCATGGCTGAGAATACTACTATCTACATACCTGCTTTGGTAAGAAATATTTCTATGCGACATATTTAAATACTCATTCAAAATGACACTATTGTAGAAACAGTCACTTAACCAATAGTCACAGTATGTAATTAGGATCTTTGAAAGGGGCCTCCATGATTAGAATGAATTTGGCTATAGTGACTTTTTGGAGTAGAACTGCTTCACAGTGTTATGTTAACTTATGCCGTATGGCACAGTGAATCAGCCGCGTGCAGACATACGTCTCCTCCCTCTTGAGCCTCCCCCGGCCGCCCAGCGTGGCCCCCTCTCGGCCGGGCAGAGCGCTGCGCTGAGCGCCCTGTGCCGGGAAGCAGCTCCCACCGCTCTCTGCTTGCACGCGTGGCCGGGCCGCCCTCTCAGTGCGTCCCTCCTGCGTCCTCAGGCCCATGCTCTACGTCTGCACCTCCGTCCTGGCTCCTCAAATAGGCTCATCAATATCATCTTTCTGGATTCCATATAATGTATTAATACACGATATTGCTTTTTCTCTTTCTGACTTATTTCACTCTGTATGACAGGCTCTAGGTTCATCCACATCACTACAGCTGACTCAATTTAGTTCCTTTTTATGGCTGGGTAATATTCTATTGTATTAATATATATGTACCACTACTTCTTCATCTGTTGATGGACATCCAGGTTTCTTTCACTTCCGAGCTACTGTAAATAGTGCTACAATGAAAATCGAAGTACATATGTCTTTGTGACCTTTAATATTGCATATTTTAATAAAACATTTCTAATGAATGGCAACTGAATCAAAAAATAACATGGAATTAATATTTATAAGGCTGTAAGGGAAAAAAAAACTATTTTCATAGTTAATAGACATACTTTCTTTAGGTAAACAATGTACAAAACTCTTCTAAATTTACTTTGTAACCATGGAAATCACCCTACTCCTAAACATGTTACCCCAAGCCCACAAGTATGCAATCTCAGGTAGCAGTTCAAATGTACCAATCAAATCTAATTTGTCTAAATTTAGAAAAAAGAAACCTAGCTCTAATTAGCTGTGTTTCCAAAATGAATAGGAATATAAATTTAAACTCAAAAATAACCATATAGACACTATAAAGTTACATAATATAAAGTCCAATAATAGTTCTACTTCTTTTATTGATAAATCATAGAATTTGGGCAATTGATTTAAATGTCAAATTAGGATTAGGGTTAGGATTTAAGAAACTGGTTTATATCATAATCTCAGTATACAATCTAAGAGTTGCTGTTTAATCTCAGTGTACAATCTAAGAGCTGCTGTTTAATCTCAGTGTATAATCTAAGAGCTGCTGTTAGTTGCAGGGAGCAGTGAGTAGATGTATATTTTGTGCCATTTTCTGACGACTGCAATTTCAAATCTTTCCCATCTTGGGTAAATGGAGCTCATGAATATCTATGTGTGTACCAGGATGCCTGAGCTCTAACACTCATGTGTTTGGCTGGATAATTCACTGTTGGGGCAAACTGTCCCATTTGCTGTAGGGTATTCAGCAACACCCGGGGCCTGTGTCAGTGGCCCCCAGTCTGACAACTAAAACTGTCTCCAGTCATTACCAAATGTCCCTTCTAGGCACTGCAGAATAGCCTCTTGGTGAGGACCACTGGTGCATGTGCAAACACAAATACTTTTTATTTTAATGATTTTCATGAGTATGCTATGGTGGCTTTAGTAGCACTTTTGACTTCAAGTGAATTTCAGATCTCATCTCTAGGGATGTAGTGACTGAATATATTAATAAACGTACATATACATGAGCAAAACCATGGTTTTGAAACTGAACCGCCCCTTGTGAGAACAAGATTTTTCTTAATCTTTGGACTACACCACTTTGACTATTAATCTCAAAGTAGCAATCCTAAGTAGCTTTTAAGCATATATTACATTCCTCATCTACACAGCTCCACAGTGCTGTAAATGGACAGCCTGAACAAGCAGATGTCATTTCAGCCTTTCAGAATGAACAGTCTAAGTTCTGAAAGTTGGTCAATGTTAGCCATTTTTAATTGTACTGACAATTTGTGGTACCAGTATATAAAATTAATTCCCAAACACTGTTTGAGTATCTACTGCATGTAATTCCTAATTGTAGGAATTACAAAAGGTGTGTATAAGCATAACCCTCACCCTCTTGGAAAGTGTATTGGAAGAAGCAAGTGGAGAATAATAAAGGGAAGGAAGGGGACTTCCCTGGGGGCCCAGTGGTTAAGAATCCACCTTCAATGTAGGGAATGTGGGGGTTTGATCTTCGGTCTGGGAACTAAGATCCCATTTGCTGTGGGGCAACTAAGCTCATGTGCCACAACTACTGAGCCCACACACTTTAAATAGAGAGACCATGAGCCACCCACTATGCCTGATGCAGTCAAAAATTAAATAAATATTTTAAAAAATGAAAGGAAGGTAGGATAGGGGCTAACATGGGTTCCTCAGGGCAGCCTGGCTTCCACATGCTCCCAAATCTCTAGCATTTTTTGGAGATCATCCCAAAATACTTCGGGTGGAAGTCATATCTACCAGCTTTGCCACAGTTTTCTAGGTTTCACACACATACACACACACACATACACACATACACACACACACACACACACGTGTGTGCACACTGCCCTCTCCAAGTTGGAAACTCATCAACATATTTGAGGATGATTCTGAGGATGGGGAAATCTTTCGCAATCCTCTTTTGTTCTCTCCCCAAGCACCTTCTTAAACCCCATCAAGCGCTCCTGCAGAAAAAACAAAGCCCACACCAAAATCAACAAGTGAAAAGGTGAGACATCTCTACATATGTAACGTGGAGTGTCACACACTCATATTGCAGGGCAATACATTTGGATAACTGTTTCCCAAGTTAAGTGAAATGCCTTTAAGCCATTTTTATTATGAAAGCATCATTGCTACTAAAATGGTATGTGTGAGCATATATCATTTTCTGTACTTGTGCTCACTCAGTCGTGTCCAACTCTTTGTGACCCCATAGATTGTAGTTCGCCAGGCTCCTCTGTCCATGGGGATTCTCCAGGCAAGAATACTGGACTGGGTTGCCATTTTCTCCTCCAGGGGATCTTCCCAACCCAGGAATCAAACCCAGGTCTCCCGCATTCAGGCTGATCCTTTACCATCTGGGCCACCAGGGAAGCCACTTCACAGGGGCTAAAAAAAAGTCTGGTATACACAAACCCCACTAGATATTTATTCTAGAAATATTGAAAACTGAGAGGCAGAAAGCACACAGATGAGAAGGAAGACAAATCACTATAAATTACCTTTTTTAAAATCGTGTTGAATGATTACTGCTAACAAGTCCTATAGTTTGGCATAAGTGACCATAGGAAAAGATCACAATACAGGCTGTAAACATTGTTTTTTGAAGGAACATAAAGATCTTTTTCATATTATTTTCCATTATGATTTAGCATGGGATATTGAATATAATCCTCTGTGCTATACAGTAAGACATTTTGTTATCCATCCTATATATACCAGTTTGGACTGAAACATTTGACCTGAGACACCTAGATTGGACAAGAGAGAAAAAGAGGATGATATTTCTTTTCCTTTTTATTCCATTTATGTTAACAAATACATTTTCTATCTTTTATTTTTACATTTCTGTGATTTCAAATTCAAGGCTCCCTAAGATTCCCAACAGAAAGGATTCAGATGTGCCCCAACACAAGACAAACTGATCAAAGAGAAGCATGTCAGGTCATCAGACTGAGGCCTGAATTATTCAGATAATCGCCCCATTTCAGCTCATCAAAAATGCTGGCTTGACCTCTTTGCATTTTTAAACAGGATGTAATCTAATTATGACACAAAGGCTCATGCCCTGTCACAGGACTGGTTTAAAACAAATAATTGAGAAACAGCATAAATAAGACCCAAGTGTTTGTAACACTGGCTTATATAATAGCAGTTAATAGAGAGCACTTCTCAAACTTCAGGGGGCATCAGAATCATTTGGAGAGTTTTTTAAAACACTGATTTCAATGCCTGAAGCCTAGAGATTCTAATTTAAATTCTTAATCATACTTGGAGTGGCACTGGCCCAGAATATTGGCAATCACAGGAACATTCATCCACATAATTCTCATTGTAGGCCATATCTTGGCATTAATGTAGGATTTAAACCTACATTATGTGTTCTTGATGGGAAAGAGCCTTGCTGGTATTTTTCCCAATTTGCCAATGATCCCGTATTTCCACTGGAAAATTAAAACATTGTTGAACTCTCCTAGACTTAAAATTTCTTTCAAACATTGGCAGGAGGTTAACACCACAGATGCTTTTCTGACCTCAGTTCAGATATGCTTACTCCACATCAATGATCTTTGGAAACTTTATCCAAATTCCTGTTGAAATCATTTATTTCAGAATTAGGGCAGCCAGCTCCACCCTACGCCTCTTTAGTGCGAGCCGCTCTGTTTTGCAGAGGAGGAGGCTAAAACAGACCAGACATTTCCGTCAGCTGTCTGGTCATTGTGCTTTTTAGTGGAACTGCAGCATGTAACAGTATTTTTCTTTGCAGCTTAAACATTGAGCAAACCCAGACATCCAGAGATGCTAAAATGGAAATTATGTTTCTTTTTGCTTTGCATTTCCCAAGCAAACTCATTCAGACAGCATATCCTATACATTTGAATAAACGAAATTACCTTTAATGTGTTTGCAACATCTGTCTATGGTTTAAATGCATCTGATAGGAAGGGATTTGACAGTATATTTAATGAGGCATGATTATAGTTTTGCCTTAACAACCATAGATTTTTCATTTCCTTTTTTGTTATTTTTTCTCCCCCATTCTTTTGTATCTTACATAATACAGAAGAGATTCCATACTTGGACTGTAGTTGATGAACACAGTGGCTGGCAAACCCCACTTTTTGTTATAGATAACCAATACTTCCTACTCCCTAAGTTGTCTATCCCCAATAAAGTTACCATCAAGACAATGTGTTTCCCCAAGGAGTTCCTGTCTACTATTTCCAACTTACTCACTGCTTGTAAATATCTTCCAGCCCGCGAGACTCTTAAGAAATGTATGATCTTAATCATTTGTGGGAATGCTGAATTTCTGGAACATTTTTACTAAATCGGAACAAGACTATGAGTCCTAAATACCACACCCCCCTCCAAGAAGCCTTAGTTTTTCGTTCATTTTATTTGCAGTAACTGGCCTGGTTAGGATTGTTTCCCTTACATTGTCTCCCACTGTGTGCCGAGCGCTGTTACTTCCAATTCTGAATGGTGACACATCCCTCCCCAGCCTTCCCTTTGATTGTCAGGCTTCTGGTTTATACACAGAAGCAGCACTCTGTGGCATCTGTAACCAAATGAGTCCCTGAACACTCTTCATGAAAAGACTCTCTAAAGAGACCAGACAGTTCTTCCAAAATTAATTCCAAATGCAGGCAGTCAATCCTGCTACGCTTATCATGCACAGATTTTGATTTACCTGTCACAGACTCATCTTATCCCATTTACATATTGCCACCACCAAAAAGACACACGACTACCTCTCACGCCACTGGGGAGTGAGGTCACCCCTAGGGCATTGGGAAGAAACTATCCTGGCCAAACATAATTCGGCCCTTATCTCTGACTTATGACAAACAACTCTTTATGTGACTAAAGCAAGCCGATTAGAATTGTGGGGTCCCAGATTGTCACAGGTCAACTGTATGTCAGAACCTCTAGGGGGAGATATTCTAGAATGACCGCCTAAGTCTCAAGTTCAAGAAGAGTACTGAAGTCTTGCACCTGCTAAGGATTATGATGTTGTGAAAGTGCCACTTTTAGGTTGGAAAAAACATTTTAGGACTTATCTTAACTCTGAAATTATTCTAGAGTTTATCTTTAAGTGACTTAAGAACATCTTAGTTCTTCTTGAAGTATTTACTGATGAAAAGTGAAAGTGAAAGGGTTGCTCACTCAGTCGTGTCCAACTCTTTGCGACCCCATGGACTATAGCCTGCCAGGCTCCTCTGCCCACGAGATTCTCCAGGTAAGAATACTGCAGTGGGTTGCCATTCCCTTCTCCAGGGAATCGTCCCAACCCAGGATTGAACCTGGTTCTCCTGCATTGCAGGCTGATTCTTTCTTTACTATCTGAGCCACCAGGGAATGCCAGTTACTGATAGTTTGGTACAATAAATACCTGAAATAAAGGCTAGTATGTTATTTATAAGGAAAAAATAAAGATGCTTTTGTTAAATTCAGGCAGCCGGAAGAAAAAGTGATGTGTTTGTGAATTACAACAATTAAGTAAGAGCTTGTCTCTCCTGAGAAGTATGCTGATGAATGACAGTTTCTGGAAGCATCCAGAAATTCCAACAATGCAAGTGCGTCTATTTACAAGCCACAGATTAGAAAATAACATATTTGTTTTGGTTGATTCTAGCTCAAAAGTCCAAATGTTTTGGAGAACAAACCTAGCTTGGTATATCAATCATTTAAAAATATATGGTTCGATTTCTGTTTTCCTTTTCTAGTGAGGAGGAGCAGCCCATAGGAAGGCTGAGTGACAGCCTGATCCTTTACCAGCCACAGTCAGGGAGCTAGATGTGGATAATATTGTGAGAAACTGATTGTTCTGAGCCAAGGCATTTGAGGTCATGTTTGCTTGTGGGTAATTACTTTAGGTGCTGAGATCCTGTCATCCATATGAACCTGTCTGTCCTATTTTTATTTCTTCAAAATTTTTACTTATAGGGGAAAAAGTCACATAGTGAGAAAAATCAAGTTTACAGAAAAAGTGACATTCAGATCCATAATCATTTTACGACTCAGTTCAGTTCAGTCACTCAGCCGTGTCTGACTCACTGGATGTTTAAATGGGCCATTTTAGCATGAGCTTCTGCCTTTATTAACACCTTTAAAATAAAGCACTGGAAGGAATTAGATAATCTCAAAAATTCCATCCAACTCCAAGTTTTCAATTTCTTTTTAAAAAGATTGTTCCATTCTCTGTGTGTGTTAGTCGCTCAATCATGTCTGACTCTTTGCAGCCCCATGGACTGTAGCCCACCAGGTTCCTCCATCCATGGGATTCTCCAGGCAAGAATACTGCAGTGGGTTGCCATTCCCTTCTCCAGGGAATCTTCCAAACCCAGGGATCAAACCCGGGTCTCCTGCATTGCAGGCAGATTCTTTACTGTCTGAGCCACCAGGGAAGCCTAAGTTAGTCAATTAAGGCAGAATAGCAGGAGAGAGGAAATTAAGAGAAGGCAGTGTGGCCTGGCTCTGCGCTTCACAGGCCATGTGACACTTTATGTATGGACAGAAGCTTTTTAAAACGTCTATTACTTCTCGCATTGCCAACAGTTATGATGAATCGAAAAGCCCTTTCTAGATGTAGGCCCTTCCTAACACCTGATGAAACATGTGATATTTTTGCATTTAAAAAAACTTCGGCTGTGTTGCATTTGACCAGCATTAAACAGAGTTCTGTGTCTTCTGTCTTGTGTCAAAAGCACAGATAGAGAAACCAAAGTAGGTCAAAAGATGAGGAAAAGATATGGGAGATAGTAACTTTGATTTTTACAACATTACATTGATTTTAATATGTCCTTTCAAGATATCTGGGAAGCCCAGGTGGACCCGCATTATTCCCCTGGTGGAAGGTTGTATTGACGTGATCAAGCATTATCTATATAAATCATGGGCAAATGATAGAAGCTAAAAGTCTTACTCAGTATCAAGAGAAATATTTATATTCTTTTATATGTAGAGAAACACAGGATGACATGGATGGATGTAAAAGTCATATGGGACTCAATGTAGCCTCTTCAGTAAGAAGCACAAGTGATGTTAATGCAGCTTACTGTGTTTATTAAGTTTCCCGCGTTACCAGACACGTTTTCAGATGGACACTGTGTGTGCTTGTAGGGTGCTGTGATTACGCCAACGATGGACCATCCGATGTCAATGCAGCCAGCAAACATGATGGGCCCCCTGACACAACAGATGAACCACCTTTCCTTGGGCACCGCAGGAACGGTGAGTGGCAGAGTTTGTTTCCTTGGATTTCATCAGTGAGAGGCAACACTTTCTGTTCTTCCCGGCAACGTCAGCAGAATGGATTCTGCATCGCTGAGGACCCCGCCTTTTATGTCCCTGTATGAATAAGCCACACTCTGCCTGCACAGTTCTGGGGCACATGTACTTATATTGACAAGGCTGAAGGGTCTACTTTGCTGCATTTAAATTTGACTTACAGAAGGTTCTAACGATGCCATGCCCCAGGTATGTCTGTTTTAGACCTTGTAACTGAATACACTGGAGCATAGTTTTCCTTTCTCAGATGTTTATGATTTGAGCTCACAGCAGTCCCAGGTTATTCCCAAGAGGGGAGCCAACATTGATTATAGCTAATACACGGGGCTTTTTATTTGCTTTCAATGTTTATAGCAACAAAATGTAATTGAGAACCTCACATAATTGATATATTTTAATCTTTCTTTCCAATATGTCTACATAGGTGATGCTGGAAAAAAAGGAATCTAATGTTCCTGATGTATTTATAGGTCAGGAAGTTTTTGAATAGCCATTATTTTTTCTTAGGGAACAAAGTATATCAAGAAATGTCCATTGCAGCCTTACCTTTGTATCAACAAGGTATTTGAAATCATTGGCAAAACTTTGTTTTTTAAAAAATCTTTTCAAAGACAGTTCCCCAAGGGGTCAAGAGGGCACAGGTCCAATGCAACATGGAATATTGCAACTTTGGTAATTATAGAAACAAGAAAAACTGTAAAACCAATCTCCCCTGTAACAGTTTTTATTTCTCATAAATGTTAATGCAGATAATTTTGTTATTTTTAAAGAAGAAGAAAAACAAGACATACCTTCTGAGTGACACAGCTTCAATACTGTGAGACAGTCCCCTGGTCTCGTGGTCCCTCTTCATAGAGTTGAAATATTGAGCACAGGGATCTATAAGCTATTTAGCCATAAGCCTCTATTACTTTGTATGTCTCATAGTCACCACTCCTGTGATTCCCCTCAATTACACTGACATCATCTCCAAACACCCATGTACACTAGGTACATTCACTCTGTCTTGGAGATTTTACCTTAAAGCAATGGCTTGCTTACTACATAGAGATATTGACTCACAGGCTTTTGAGGATATAAGAAGCTTCTGACATGTCCACTGAGGCCTCAATAGTTTGTTCTAAGTAGGAGGAATGTCAATCTACCTAACGGAAAGCGTCCCATAGTTTCAATAAAGAAATTTAGTTGTTTGACATAAAGCACCCACCTGGAAGGCCTCCGTTGCTGAACTTATAAAAAGCAGTCACTGATACCTCATGTGTCTGAAGGCTTAGACTCAACCAGATGATTCTTTAGGTTTCTGAACCAGACTTTTAAAAGTCATGTCTATGACCACGTTTCATTCTGCAGCATGGTTCAGCTAATTTTCATTAGGGATGAAGAATTTAAAGATGCTATTTCTGTAGCTTTTAGCAATGTGTGAGTTTTTTGGTTTTTTTTTTTAGTCACTTTGCTCATTAACAAAGCAGATCCCAGGACAGTATTGGAAGGCTGAAGTTTCTCATGCCTACTATTGATTTCCATTTCCCCTCCTAAATGTCCACAAATTATGAATAAATGACTTTTACTGTGATCTAATGACAAATCTGATAAGTGGGGAGGATTATAATGCAAAGCATAAAAAGAAAACCCTTTTAAAATTCTATTCATTGGAATCAGAAGCAAAGCCTGCTGACTTCCTGAAATGCAAATTTGGAAACTAGGAAAAAAATGTTAATTGAGAACATGACTGAATCCTTTGAGCAACTGAAAAATAAGCTCAATTATAGAGAATGAATTCACAATTACAATAGTTATTGATTCTATACTGTATATTATGACTAGTATTTGAGCATTTTCAACAAGAACACAATTTTGCCCAGCTGGTAATAGCCAACTTATTCAATAATGATATATACTCCTTTCTTTCTTAGAAAGCAAACGTTTAAGCATGTGGCTTATATTTAACATCAAATTTCTTCTAGCTTTTTTAAAAAAATTTTTTTCTCTTCCACATTTGTACTAATGCTTAAATACATAATAAGCTTTGTATAAATTGTTGTTTTAGTTTAAAGTTTCATAAGATTCAGAAAAGGCAGAGTACAAACCGTATTAATTTGTATATTTATTCCACAAAATACCACTGCCAATGCTGAGTGTCCAGCATGAAGTTATACTTGTTTCTTAAGCTGTCACTCTTTATTTTGATATCATAGATTCATTTTATCTAAATTTTTGATTGGCATTTGAAGTAGGTCTTATGCAATTAAGGTTGATTCTCTTTAATCAAGTTTCACCACCTTATTATGTATTTTCAATACACTTAATCCATTGCTGGGAAGGTGGCCCGATGTCATGGAAAGAATAGTTGGTATTGAAATTAAAGTTAAGTTTAAAACCTACCTCTGCCCCTTATTAGCTGTGCATGTTCAGGCAGATTACCTAACCTCTCTGAACTTTTACTTTCTCTTTTGCAAAGTGGAAGAATAACACTTATATCCCAGAGGTGTTGTGAGTATCAATGGGCTGAGATATGTAAACATACGCAATACAGTGTGTTGCCACCCAGCAGACACTTCTCAAAGGAGCCGTACCCCCACCCCTCTCCCTCCAGTGGCTTCTAACTTGTGCGAACTGAGTCCAGGTCACCAGAAGGATGTCAGACACTGTCAAGTCCACAGTTCAACTCACTGGCTTCTCTGTTTCATTTGATGTAACTTACTTTTTTCCAGTTTCCACTTCCATAGCTTCTAACATACTCTTTCAGGCTGTAAACCCAAAAGGTACAGAGACCAGCCAAGTCACATTAATGAAGAAAGCTGATTAAGTCCAAGCCCCAAATCCTGGCAATATATCATCAAATTGGACTATATTTACTTATGTCGCAAATAGCTGTGTAGTATAAATACACACAATACTGGAAATCATATTTTAAATTAGAGATATTTTTGAGTGCAGTCATCATAACAGCTCTGCCTGCATGTTGGATGAATAGCTAGCAAGACGCTGCCTCTGGCAGCCGGGAACACAGTTCCTCTTCCGAAGAGGACGGCCAGACCCAATCCAGATGCTGTAACCACATGGGCATACAGACCCCAGATGGCTCACCTGCTAGTTCTTGGAACTAGATGAGCTACCTCTCTGGATTTTAATGGGAAATCTCCCTGTATTTGAATCCTGGACCCAGCTGGTCCTCAGAGCTCTCAGTTGGTGACCCCTGCCCAAGGGTTTCTTGGTTCTCCTCTCACCTCTCCGGCCACTGCTTCCTCTCTTATTTCTTAGGCTGATGGGTAGGTTTTTAAACTAGCTCCTCATTCATACGTGGTTTCCTTAAGCAAATTCTTCCACCTCGATGGCTTTGAACTCTGCCTTCTATGCCAAAGACTCTGCTATCTGAGTCCCCAGGGCCAACCTCATCTCAGAATTGTAGCCTCATTTTACAGCACTTGCTAAATATTTCCATGTGACCCTCCCCTCCAACATCTCGAAGTCAGCACAACCCAAAGGAACCTCCTGAGCTTCCCCATTGACCCTTCCTCATATAGGGTCCCACTCCTATTCCCCCTCAAGCTGATCCTATGACCACTCACCCTAGAAGTCCAGCATTATACCCAGGACCCAGCATAGACCCTTTTCTTCTTAATCCCCACCACAGACAGTTACTTTTCAAGTCCTGCAGACATTTATCAGTTGCATCCTCACCTCCACATCCTAGAGTCTCCACCCTGGGCCTCAATTAAGTGTAATAGTCCCCTAACTCTTTTTCCTGTTTCCCATCTCAACTTACTCCATTCCCTGCATATTGCCACAGCCAGGCAACCTGAAAGTCTTCCACTGTGTCTCTCTCCTACTGTTATTTTCCAGAGGCTTTCAGACATCTGAGCTCACTGAAATTCTGCAAAACAAGATGTGAACAGGGATATGCCAACATTAAGGCAGGAACCTCGACTCCAGACATAGTTTCCAAGGGCAGAGCAGAGAGGTCCAGGGAATAACCCAAGTAGGCAGAGTTCACTGCTGATAAGACCTGGAGCTATAGGAGAACTCTCCATTTTCAGAAGGGGAGCCTGACGCTCTGTCCCACTTTCTTTCCTAAGATTCCTGGGTAACAGAAGTATACTGAGTCAAAAACCTTTTCATTTTTATAAAATTAAATATATTTGGTCCCCCAGAACCCCACATGGTGAAATGGATGCCATGTAGTTTAATTAACCATTCTCCTACCATTTGCCACCTCAAATGTTTATCATTCAATTCCCTTCCTCTTTTCTAAGCTGGACAGAATCTGCAGGCCTTAAAAGAAAACTGAATTTTATGCAAGCAGTGTAACTGTTTTATTCCAGGGGCTCTGCTGACCTTGAAGAATTTTCTAGCTTTTTCCGCTTTTGTTTATTTTTTTGTCACAGGATTCCCTCAAGAACCAAAGCCCTGTTATCCATAATTTCTTATCAGTCTATTGTAAGCTTTAGCAGAAACCACTGGGGGTTTTACTGTTATGAGAACCTCCAGATTGCACGACAATCTTGTTTTACAAGTTTCTTATCTCCTTTTCATTTGTTCAGTTGGTGGTCACCAGTGGCTTCCAATGTCACCAGAATCTGTTAAAAGAAATAAAAAGGTTTTGTTCTGCAGGCTCCTTATCTGCAGTTCTGTTTGTGTCTGCAAACCACTGGTGACTTGTGACATCACTGGATTCTGGTGGTGTAACCCTAGCTGCACACAGAAATAATCTTGTAATTGTTCTTGACTTGTTCAGCACAGTTCTCTCACAGTTTTCAGTGGCATCATCCTTCCCATAATGCTTTAAATTCTTTCAATTATTATCCAGGAATATAAGCATTGAGGCAGAGTGGTAAAAACCAATACATGATGTTAAATGGACTCACGATTAGGAAACAGTATCATAAATTTGTAAGTGGTCATGAGTACATCTCCTGAGATGATTTTTCAGGAAAAGTATCAATCAGTTAAAAATGGTTATACAAGAAAGAAAGTATGGAGGAAAGGGGATAGCTTTTAAAAATTTGTTTAGTCTTATTGTAAGACAAGTGAGGTTTTGAAGTTAGTCTTACAATGTAAACAATAAACAAGTAGGCGTTATAGTAACGCAAGCTTCACTGTTTAAAAAAATGGATTCTGAATTCCAATAAATTAGCAAAAAATACAAAATTCCCAGTATATAAAATGCCAAAGAATGTGATCAGATAGTTGATAGAGGAGGAAATAGAAAACAAAAAAAATATGAAAAATAATTAACTGAACTGTAAATTTATCCAATACACACAAACACACACACACAGCACTCATTAAATAAAGTTATTAAAATAATGCACATCGCTGACAAAGGTGTCAGGAGGTACATAGTCTCAGTCATGGTACTCTGATGGTAGGAATCCAAATTTACAAATGTGCAAGCTGGAGAGCAGGGTGGGCCCACAAGACCCATCATAAACACTCTCTTCCCCAACCCAGTGATTATAGTTTGGAGCACCTATTCTGTGGAAATATTCTACTATAACAGAAACTATATCTTAAAAACATTCAGCCCATTGTTCATTGTAATATTTAGTAAGGAAAGATGATTAAATAAATCATAGCCCATCCATAAACCAGAATGCAATGCAGCATGAAATTATAAGCATATAAAATAATTAGGAGAAGGATTATTTCTCATGTTCAATCAAAAGAGCAGGATGTAAATTTGCACGTGTGGAATATAGTATCAACAATGAAAAAAATACTTGTGAAATAAGGCTGTAACAAATACAAACAAGTGGGATGGTTTCTGAGTGGTGGGATTAGTTAGGGAGAGTTTTTATTTTAATCATGATACTTTTCTACACTCTCCAAGTATTCAACAATGAGCATGACTTTTTTTATCCATTTTGAAATGTTATAAATATGTTCTTGGAAAATGATTAGTGTCACCGTCTTGTTTGTAGACATAATATGCAGTTCGTTTTTTTTAAAAGATACTTAGAATCTTACTACCACTATTAATAAAATATTTGGAGACCCTTTGAAAATGATGTTTATAGATTCCAGATTTACGGATTATAATCAAGTCACTAGGTTAACATAAGTGCTGTGAGAAACGGAATAACTTGTGCTGAAGGTTTGAATCTTTGATCAATGCTTGCTTGGCTGGCCTCGCATTGTTCAACTTCTGTTTTCTCACACACCATTCACTCATGAGAAAGTGATCAACATTGTCATTTTGTGTCAGGGAGATGAAATGGAGAAACTTGTGATGGTCCAAATTGAGTGACAAATAGGTAGAAGAATAAAGTTCGAATGTTTGGTTTTTTTAATGGAATAATGATCATATGAATGGAACAGTAGTCACACAAGCACATCTATTTAATCTTGTTTGAGCAGTATATTTTGCAATACCTGGTCCCTTTTACACAGCTTACCCCTCCAAAGTGAGCTGGAACTAAATGAGAACTGTCCATTTTTAGAAGTGGAGGCCTTGAGCCATAAGCCATGTCCCACTTTCCTATTTGAGGTCTCTGGCTAAAAAAATGGTATTAAGGCAAAGCCTCTTTTTTATCATGTTATATTTGGTCCTGCATCACCTCAAGTTTGGAAATGGATGTCTAGTTGTTTAATTAACCCTGATCTACTATTGGCACCTCTAATGTTATGACACTTTGGAAAAAGACAGCGGCCATTTGTTGAACAGATTCATTTCTATTTATCTCTGTCTTGATGATTCTAGCACATGAGGCTCCTTGGTCTCGACTGACCACCCCTGGGAACAGAGCCAGAGATAGATGGTCAATAACAAAATTTTAGCTTCCAAACATGTGAGCCTCCAGATATTTGGGGAACGTGCAAATTTTTCACTTATTTCTTTTAAAATTATAGTTATTTATTTTGTTCTCCATGACTGGGTTTCATATTGTGCTCTCGGCCCCTTCCTGATGAGCAGCCCTGTGGAACTTTGGTGTCAGCCAGAGAGGGTACCAGTCTCACGTTGATGACCCAAGGGAGGGACCAAAATTGCAAAAGAGCAAGATGACAATATTCTGGGTCAGACAATGCTGTCCTTGCAGGTCACATGGGGCCTAATGACATGTCCAGAGTGGTGGTTGTGGGGGACCGCTGTGTCAGCTATCAACGAGGGGGTCATAGTGCCCTAGGGCTTAAAGGCAGGCGCCTTAGGTACCATGTGACATACACCGAGCACTTCCGAGTTGTAGAGCTAAGATTCTATTTTATTTTCTTTTGGACTTCATTGCATTCTTTCTCATGCTCTTTTCATTCAAAGATTCAGTCCCAAGACAGGATTATGATACTCCACCAGCTGTTGTGTCAGGTAGGAAAATTCTAATTCCTTTAAGACTTGATTGGATGGGAGAGAGGGAGCTTGCCTGGTTTTCTCCAAGACTCTTTAAAGCAGTGATTCTCAAACACGTATGCTAAGTAGGCACTTGAATTTCAGTTCTGGAATGGGGGATTCGCATATGCGGTTCAAAAAAGAATATTTAATATTCCAATCCAGTTTGTGATGGAAAATAAATATGTTGCTTTTGAAACAAAAAGTAAAGGCTCAAAGACTTTTGGTCTTGGAGTCTCTGTATCAGTGATTCTCGGTGTTGGGGTATTCATTACACTTTCTGGGAAGCAGGAGAAGGATATTTAAGTTAATCAAAAGAGGGCTCAGGTGAATAAAAATAATTTGAGAAGCACTGCTTTAGAGACCGGAATTCTTCTGAAATCAGAAAATCATCCCATTTTGCTTGTTCTGCACCCAGCATAGTATCTGACACATAGTAGGTGCTCAATATAATTGTTGAATGAATCAAAACTTCAAATTTGTTTCAAAAATGGTATTTGGGATATTGAAAGAAAAGCTGCCAATGTTCCATGTTACTCCAAAGTGGCCGAGGTTGATCTGAGAATACATTAGCAGTGTCTTGAGCATTTTAATCAATGATATTAAAGTTGCTCCATAAAATCCAGTCTTGCAGTTCATAATAGAGTATATGGATGTGAAGACATGGGTTTGAATTTTGAACTGCATGGATCTTCTTATGCTTTCATCTTAATTTTGAAGGTTGGTTTCTTGCAGAGAGGAAAAAGGGCACAATTTTTCATTTTTGTTGATTTTAACTAAATAAAATACTGGCAGCAAAAAGGGCTTTGAATTCTCTAATTCTTTGATGTGTCAGATGATGAGGACATAAAATCTAAATCAAGAAAGGGCAGTGGAGAGACAGCACAAGAGATGAAGGCCAGAAATAGAATGGGGGACCCCAGGGGGCAACAGAGCCTGGCAACTGAGTGATGGTTTTCAAGCAGAGAACATCGTGTTCTTGGCCACCTGGTTTGCTGGACCTGGTGTCTGCAGGCTAATGCTTTTCTCATGTCTTGTGGACTTGTTTGATTATGGTTATAGCTGAATACTCCTCTTAGAAGTTCAGTGGAGAAGCAATGACTTAGCTTTCAGCTGTGAAGTTCCTTTGGTCCTCCTGGAAACCTCTGTAAGTTGTCGTTAATGAAAATATTCCATTACATCTTCACACACCTGTTTTACTTAGGATAGGGGACCCCTGGGAAGTCACTTTCTCTAATGTGTTCAGCCTTTACTGTGCTTAACACGTGATGTCTTTGTTTAACAAGAGGCATCTGCTCTCAGTAATTCACCAGTAATCATGAAAGACACAAAATGGAACTTTCCTTCAACTAGAGTTTCCGATTTCCCTTTCAAGAACACAATGGCAAAGCAGTGAAAACATCAAAAAGCACTTACCAGAGATGGGCCATGGGTCAGGCTCTACACAAATTAGTTACGGCGAGACATCAGGCAGCAGCTCTAGCTCAGAGTTCCCAGTTGGTTCACAGTCAGGCACCACCAAGAGCCCTTGACTAGAGAAGCGACTTCATCAGAGCAGTGCTCTGAGCAAGTCCATCTGGCGGTTGGGCGTGTGCTTGAGGAATAAGACACACATTACGTAGAACAGTCAGAAAGCTCAGAGATGATATCACTAGACTAGGACAAGTGCTAAGATCTCGGTGGAATACAAAGGGACTAAAGTAGAAGTGACAGGAGAAAGAACATTTGGGGAGATTTTACAGTTGTTTTCTCCTGAGGAGACTGAGTTGGTGGTTTGACTTCTTGTAAATTTACACAGACTTCTTTGGCCTCCTTAGTCTGTCTCTAAATGAAAATAGACTTGCCTTCCTAAAATGTTTGTGACTTGTCTGGTGGCTACCACTCGAGTGACGTTTGGAAAATGACACATCCTTTGCCAAACCCTTCACCATATCAGGAAAGTGAAACAGGCATGAGGTGCTGTGACATCCTCTTCGAATGAATCCAGTGTGCTCGTATAGGACAACTTGAATCGTGGTTGATTCTTGGCCATTGTAAGAGTCAGCTAAACTATCATGAAGCATTGGAGCTTGAGATATCTCTCTGGTAACCTACAGAAACAAAACCCAACTTAATTTTGTTCATTCAATGTATCAAACATTTTTTCACCACCCTCCGAGTGCTAAAATGAAGATTGGAAACTGTCAGGAATAAAGTGAATTCTGAGCTTGATTTGGAAGGATGAATATGAGTTTACCGGTTGAACAAGAGTGGGAAGCATATATGAAACGTACAAGACATGAAACTGTATGGGGGGAATTAGATGACTGCGAGTCATTTGGTATTTTGGAGGGAAAAATGTTATGACGGCAGACGCTGAAGGGTGATCTCAGGGTAATCAGAGTAAACCCGATTTTCAGCAAGGACTCTTTCCTCTGAACCACATGCCACCTTGTTCTTGTATTTATTGAAAAAGTATGTATTGGAAGTGCACTGTATGACAGTCTACGTATCAGGTGCTAGGGCTACAACTTCCTTCTAAAAGTCTAAGGTCCAGTTAGGAAGTTAGGTACAACAGTGTCATAAGTATTTCCACAGGGACAAATATATGATGTTTAAGTTTATAAAATCTTCAATAAGATAACCTGGGCTCAGAATCAACTTGGGTCGCTCACTAGTCGTGGAAACTTGGGAAAATTATTTAAGTGCTCTGTGGCTTGGATTACTTATCTAAGGGAGTAATTGATACCTCCTAAGGCTCCTAAGGCTCCAATTGATACCTCCAATTACCTCCTAAGGCTGTTGTAAACATTAGATACAGTAAAATACGTAGTTGATTTAGCAGGGATTCTGGCATTAAATAAAAGTGGGCTTCCCTGGTGTCTCAGATGGTAAAGAATCTGCCTGCAATGCAGGAGATCTGGGTTCTATCCCTGGATCAGGACGATGCCCTGGAGAAGGGAATGGCTACCCACTCCAGTATTCTTGCCTGGAGAAATCCATGGACAGAGGAGCCTGGCAGGCTACATTCCATGGGGTCACACAGAGTCAAACATGACTGAGCGACTAACGTAAGTATTATTTGCAACAACTATGCTGATCATTCTTGTTACAAGATGCTATGTAGATAAAAAGAGAAAACTGACCCACAGTTGATATCATATATAGTGAAAGGAACTTCTGAATGGAGACATAGGACACATGGGAATTAGTCAAGTGAAAAATAATGGAGTGGGAAGGAGTTTCAGATCAACAGGGTGGTGTATACAAAGCTGATGGGTAGCAGGATATGGCAAATTCAGGGAACTTCAGATGCCTCAATAGGACAAGGATGCATAAAGAGAAACTGAAGTAGAGAAAATGTTTCCTGAGAAATAAGCTGGAGCAGTGTCACTAGCTACAGTAGCTCGGCTCCATCCTGGTGGCAATATGAAGAGTGAGCTAGAGAGACAGACCTGGAAAATGGGACCATAGCTCAAGGATCCAAGCACAAAATCCAGCTGATTTGTGCTCAAGGTGTGGGAATAAGGCTGGAGGGTTGACACGTTGGCCAAACTGGACAGAGGTAGAATACACAGGACTTGATAACTGATTGGATGTCAGAGTAGCAGGAGAAGAAGGGATTAAATGAGGCTCTTAAGTTCCCAGCAGCTCAGTGGCTTAAAGTTCACTTTCTGAGCTCTGAACCAGAGGAAAGAGAATCAAGTTTGGCAGGGAACAGGCTGAGTTCAGCATCATTGGGTTTGAGATGTCAGTGAGGCACCTAAATGAAGATAATCAATAACTATTTGGATGTCGGTATCTGGAGCTCTTAGGTAGCTGGTTTTGGAGTAATTGTCATGGAAGTAAGCCATGATACCCAGAGAATGCTTAGAGTGGAGAGAAGTATGCAGACTGTTGAAAATAAGGAATGGGCAGAAAAGGGAACCTAAAGTAAAAATTGGAAAAGACAACCATAAACATAAGGAAAACCAAGAAGATGAGTTTTCTGAAAAAGCCAAAGCAAGACAGGATTTCAAGAGAAGCCTGTCAAGGAAGGCTAGAAGGCTGTCTAGGAAGCCTTCTTAGAAAAGAAACCACTGGGTTTTGTGACACCAAGGTCACTAGCCAATCTGATAGGGCAGTTTGAAGGGGAAATGCAGAGACAGTGAATGTCCTGTAAGGAAGTGGATGTGACAACTGCCAGACTCTTCTCTGTCTGACTCACTTCTCTATGCTTCTATTTGCTTTTTGTGAAGTTTTGAATGACACCTTCTGAGCGCCGAGTGGGAAATAGCATGGTAAGGAACTCAAGGATGACAGAGATTTGGAAAACTGTAGAGAAAGAAAGGCCAAAGGCCAGCTAGCAATACAAGGAAAGCTTGAGGATCCAGAAGTGGGGCTCCATTGGAAGTGATAGCCTGCAGATTTTTGTAATAGCTGCCTGAGATGGTGTTTGATTCTCCGCTGCAGAGCTCAGTTGCCAGGAAGACAGACAGGTGGATTAATCCAGGGCTAAGGTTTGACCAAATGAAGGGGAAAAAAAGGGCAGCGTGTGCTGACATTACTGGCGAGAGAGCGACAGAGTGATGAGTTTCTAGGTTGAATAGAGACAGCAAAGAAGGCAGTAAGGGGTGGTAGAGGAGATTGCAAGGCAGATAGAGACTAGAGGTCCCAACAAGGCATACAGAGTGATCAGAAGTACAATACCTGGGCTTAAGACTTGGGCTAATGAACTATTCTCAGCAAAGTCCAGGTCATGGGAGTAGATGGTCAAAGTGGACTTAAGGTGAAGCTGGTTGGAAGTTAAGGAAATCAATAAACATGAGCATAAGAAGCTGGCATTTAAGCGGAGTATTTTTGTATGTCTAGATTTTGTTTTGTTTTGCTTTTTGACACTAATAAGATTAGGCTAGTCACTGAAGACTTGACCTCACAGAATTTTTAAGAATCAAGTGTGTTTCTTTTGGCGGGAGGAAGGCGGGGTAAGCGTTTGGAGTATATGTCTAATTAAAGGCAGGAAAGTATACCAGATTAGTATTTTTCAGAGTGTGCTTTGTGTATCATCGTGACACTTGAAGTGATTTTAGGAGGATATGGGTCAAAACTTCTTTATTTTTATTTCAGCAACTGTAAAGTTACTTTAATGTAGATTTGAATAAGTTAATCAAACACATGGTTGAAGATCTCTTTGTTTAGGAAGAGTCTAAGGTGAATAGTTAAACAGTTATTACATTTAAAAAAAAAACACTAACAATAATTGAGGAAGAATAGAGGCAAAGCCAGAAGCCAGGGTGGTGATGTTCAGAGAACATGGTTGATGTCTAGGAGATGGGAATCTCTGATTTCTTTGCTTTCTCCTTGCCCAAGCCTCTGCTACACTTTATCCTGCTTATTTCAAGGACAAAGAACAAGAAGGCTGGACCGACATTTTCATGCAAACTCATGAGTCTATTCTGTTTTCAATGTTTCTTTTCCATACAATTATAACTCTCTAAAAGGTCCTCCTATTTTAAAACGAAGAGTAAAGCATCATTTTTTTTGTCCATGGTTGGATTTTATGACAAACCTATGAGAACTACAGATAATTTGTTGTCAAATGTTTATCTCAGTTGCTTTGAACTTAACTCCTAGAAAGGCATCATAATGTAATCCAACAAAAGACTACTAGGAACAGTGAAAAGCTCCATCATGTCCCAACTCTTTGTGATCCCGTGGACTGTAGCTTTCCAGGCTCCTCTGTCCATGGAATTCTCCAGGCAAGAATACTGGAGTGAGTAGCCATTTCCTTCTCCAGGGGATCTTCCTGACCCAGGGACTGGACCAGCATCTTCTGCATTGCAGGCAGATTCTTTACCATCTGACCCACCAGGGAAGCCCAGACTATGAACAGAGAATGAACCAAAGTAGAAGCCAAATTAATTCTCCTTTTCTGAAAACCTTAGAATTGAGAATTGGAGTTCATGTTTTCGAAATAAATGAAAAAGGACCAAATAAGGCAGTGACAGCAACCTATACACTTCTGAACACTGATTCTCCGCCATGTGCTTTCACACACTGGCTAAAACTGGTTGGAAAGAGTCAATGTTTTCATCGGTCCAACTTGAGGATAAGAGTGAAGTCTTCACCGTGGTACTTGCTCAGATTCAGACAAAATTCCCTATCAATATATTATGCAGTTTTCCCTACATTGTTCTGCTAGTCAGTAACACCTGTTTGCTTTGGAAAGCCTCCCTAATTTGGAATCAGTGATGCCCTACCAGCCCACCTTTGCACTGTTTCTTGAGTGGGAATTATTTCGTAAAACTCTTCCATAACTTGGCAGGGGTGGGGGATCGTTTAAGCCAATTCAAAGAACAAAGCCATTTCTTCAAATAGGAGATGTTTAAACTACTTCAAACCATTTTTCCAAACTTTAAACATGTGTTTTCATGGATACCATGAGCTAATTACAAATGATTCCCATCTCTTAATTAAAAATTAGGTCCATTAGTACCTCCCATTAGCAACAATTAGCCATTAAATTGTATTTACTGTAAAGGACCTGACACAGTTATAAGAGCTCCCACAAGCCACGCATGAAAATCAGTTTCATTTCTTTGCTTAGATTCTGCTCTACTCTGATTACCAAACCACATTTGTTTGAGTGTGCCGATTGATTTCTTTTCAATAAGTTCAATAAGGACTCTGTCCTACTGATTTACTCATTCATTCAACTAATGTTTACTGGACTCCCACAGAGCTGCAAAGAACCAAAGCTAGACAGCATAAGATAGAGATACATCCCTTCAAAGAACAGGGGTTCTAACCCCTGTTAGAACAAAGGACAGAGTTACAAAGAACTGTCACCAAACAGCGGGCCACAGGTGCCCTAAGAGCTGTCCACGAGCGGGACTTTGTAGCGGCGTTGGTACAAGACTGTAACACACAGGCCGGTGCCTGTTGTCCCTGTGATCCTGCTGGTGCGTTTACATTGTTCCCTACACAACAAAAAATGAATTGTAAAAGACTTTTCTTGGGGGACCACAGGGGAGCACAGTTTTTAGTGCTCTATTCAAGAAACCGCTAACTAAGAGAAGCTTGTGCACATAGTCCTTTCTGATACCTAAACATCACTGCTGTTTGGTTCCGTTTCTTTTGGGGGAGTGGCAGGGGGCATGGGAGAGGAGGACATGAAATCCTATGCCTGACCTAGTCTTTGAAAATGCTTTTCTATACCATTTTATTCCTTGATTAATGCAGTAGTGGATGTGTGTGTGTGTGTGTGTGTGTTTATAAATCTGATTTACGCACTTGTGGCTGTGCTGGGTCTTCGTTGCCGCATGGGCTTTTCCCTAGATAACAGCGGTCAGGGCTACTCTTCTTCACTGTGATGTATGAGCCTCTCTTTGCAGTGCTTCTCTTGCTGCAGAGCACAGGCTCTAGGGGCGCGAGGGCTTCCGTAGTCACGGTTACCAGGCTCGAGAGCTCAGCAGTTGTGGCGCGAGGGCTTAGCTGCTCTGCAGCGTGTGGGATCTTCTCAACTCAGGGATGGAACGGTGTCTCCTGCACTGGCCGGTGGAGTCTTTACTACTGAGCTACCAAGGAGGCCCTGTGTCCTATCTTCTGATCCAGCAGGTTTTGTCTGTTTGCTTGTCCGGTTTTGTTTTTCTGTAACGGTCCAGAAGTAAATATATTAGGCTTTGCCAGGCATAGGCTGTGTGTCACAGTCACTCCCGCCGGCAGGATGGAAGCAGCCACAGGCTGTGTGTAAACATATAAGCATGGCTGCATCCCAATAAAACCTTATTTATGGGCAGCACTGGATATGCAGACATAGAGAACAGACTTAGGGCAAGAGTGGGAGAAAGGAAGGAGAGGGCGAGATGAATGGAGAGAGGAGCATGGGAGCGTTTACACTAACGTGTATATATAATAGAGAGCCAATGGAACTTTGCTGTATGACTCAGGGAACTCACACTGGGGCTCTGTGATAACCTAGATGGGTGGAAAGAGTGGGAGGTGGGAGGGGAGATTCAGAGGAAGGGAACATGTGGTTAATTCATGTTAATGTATGACAGAAATTAAGTCAGTATAGTAAAGCAATCATCAATCAATTAAAAATACATTGAAAACATAAAAAGCCTTTATTCATAAAACAAGGAACTGGGATTGGCCTGTGGGCTATGGTGTGCCCACCTCTGCTCTGATCAATATATTTTCTAAAGTCTTTCAAATTCAGCTCTGTTTTTGACATTCCACACAGTAACAGCATGAAACCCTTTTTCTTTAAAATTATTGTTTGTGTGTGTTTTTAATTTCATGAAAGGCAGGTGAAATGTCAGAAGGGCAGAGGTGGAGATGAGGACTGAGAGAGACATTTCTTGGTGTTTTACTTCGCACAACACGTTTGATTGTAGTTCCGATGTATGAAAACACTTTAAGTATATATTTTTATTTTTTACATGCTCATCCCATCTTTGCTTTCTGAGATGTATTTGTATGAACCAGCAACAGGGGATTATCAACCAGGAAAAGCAAATATATATTCTGTTTAATATCCTCTTCACCCGCTTTAGAATTATGCACGGTTAGCAATTTAGAGAAAAGGTTAAAGATACATCATCCCAACAGATTTGTATTAATAGTAAATGTATTTTACATCTCCGTCCTTCCACCTGGGCTGGTACTGTAGTTGCTGTTGTGGTTGCTTTGTGTCTGCTGACGTTATCCTTGATCTATTCAGAGCTAGTGATTCCGTTTGCCCAGGTGACGGCATCGCTGAGCGCTGGGTTCTGCTTGGCACTCCAGCGGTGAAGGGCGGCTGTCCTGGTTTTGGCTAAAAAGCACACCCTGCGGAGGGCAGACCCGGGAGGGCTGGGGCTGTGTGCCCCTGTGTGGCGAGGTCAGAGCCGAGTGCACGCGGAGGCGCAGCACACACTTCCGACAGAAAGGCGGCGCGGGGGGCAGCGTCTGCGGTAGAACCCGCAGCGTGGAAGGCGATGGGCTTCGGGTACCGCGGTCACGGCCGATCGTGTCCTGAGGACTTCCGGCTCCAGTAAAAGGCAGTACCTACAGAGCGGCGCCAGAGAAAGAGAGCCTTTTCAGGACAACTGTAGGTTTTAAAGGAAGCTAATTGTTTGTTCAGGACTCGGCCCGTCTGGCGCTGACAGCACATTGCTCCCTTTTTAATCAACTCCACAAAGTGGGCACTTGAGGTTCCTGTCAGAGAATCCAACCGTGAATTGACTTCCGATGCAGCCCTTGCCAGAGGCTCGAGACCCCTGACGCGGGAGAGCGACCACCTTGCAGACATGCTAACATTTCTCTAGACTCTGTGTTAAATTAGTTTATTAGGAAGCAAAATACCTGAACCATGTAATTGCACATCCCTGTAGAAATGCTTTCTCAGAGTGAATTTTAACATTTTTAACCTCTTCTTTCTTAGACGACACACACATTTAAGCAACATCACTAGCTTTTTCAAGATGCCACAGTGAACGTAACTGTCCATTGTTTTGCCCAGTGTTGTTTATGAAGAAACAGTGAATCACTCCTTGAGTTCAGTGCCTGGGCAAGTATCTCTCTTCATGTGAGCTGATATACTTCTTC
Organism: Ovis aries; assembly: GCF_016772045.2. Classification (NCBI taxonomy): domain Eukaryota; kingdom Metazoa; phylum Chordata; class Mammalia; order Artiodactyla; family Bovidae; genus Ovis; species Ovis aries. The sequence goes on from NC_056072.1 coordinate 4,627,839, forward strand.
TGAACTGGCAATGTGAAATGCACACCTTAGTCTATTTCTCTTTGGCCCTGGTTGTCAGGACAGTGGGAATCTGGAACATTTCATTGCAGATAGTCCTGGTTCCATATCCTTTCTCTTGCACTCAACTGTTCATTGAATTGCTGGTGTTTTAAATTGGGCTTTTTAATACAGTGCTTATTCACAAACCTTTCACAAGTTCAACTTGGAAGCACAAAAGCTCTAACTCCTATGGTAAAAAATAAGTGAAAGAAATGCTAATAGGCTCAGGGAAGTTTGAGTGCTCGAAAGTCTCAGTGGAAAGATAAAATGAAAGGTGATTTTGATGATGTATTGGTCTGATGGAAAAATTTGCCAGCAGGCACTGTTTTCGTTCACTCACACACGTGCAGCTCTGAATAAGTATGGTAAGATAATTGGAAATGACTCTGAGAGTCAAGAGGATCTACATGATTCCTAGTCCAACTACTTAATAATTATCTAACAATGACCTCCACTGAAATTTTCTGAAGCTAACTTTTTCCCTCTCTTTCCTGCTGCTGCTAAGTCGCTTCAGTTGTGTCCGACTCTGTGCAACCCCATAGATAGCAGCCCACCAGGCTCCCCTGTCCCTGGGATTCTCCAGACAAGAACACTGGAGTGGGTTGCCATTTCCTTCTCCAATGCATGAAAGTGAAAGTGAAGTTGCTCAGTCGAGTCTGACTCTTCGCGACCCCATGGACTGCAGCCCACCAGGCTCCTCCATCCATGGGATTTTCCAGGCGAGAGTCCTGGAGTGGGGTGCCATTAAGTATAGACAATAATGCATTGTCATCTACATGTATCTAAATAGAAGGATTCATTAAGATGATACATCCAAAGTACTCAGTAAGTGCCTGACTCATCCTAGGTATTAAATTATGGAGGATTCTTTTCCTCTTCCCCTCCCCACACTCCGGAAAGTGTGTTAGGACTTTGAAGTATCACTCAGCTTACATTGACGTGATAACTGGACTGGGCCAGAGTCGTATTTTTAAGCACTCTCTCTGTTTCTGGCCGTGCTGGGTCTTTGTGGCCACAGGCGGGTTTTCTCTACTCGCGATCAGGGACTGCAGTTACTCATGGGGTGTGGGCTTCTCACCATGGTGGCTCCTCTTGTTCCAGGTCATGGCCTCTCGGGCGCAGGCCTCAGTGCTTTTGCCGCATGGGCTTAGATGCCCCGTGGCACTTGGAATCTTCCTGGACCAGGGATCGAACAGGTGTCCTCTACGTTGGCTGGTGGGTTCTTAACTGCTGGACCACCAGTGAAGTCCCCAAAGTAGTATTTTAAAATAGAGTTTCCAAACCCAGTGTCTAAAAGTAGAAGAAATCTTCTCTATAATATTTTAAGTGGAATTAATAAAAATTATAAAACATTTTAACAACATGGAAAATAATATTCTTAATGTAAAGTGAAAACAGTGATAAATTGAACAATCATTAGGAATTTGATGCTAAAAGTATATATTCAATACATGAATACAAGCTAGAATAAAATGTATAAAATGATTATGTGTTCTTAATTTCTTTTTTCTTTCAGTAAGCTTTTGGGCATGTTGCTTTGTAACTTGTATAATTTACTAGAATTTTAGCAGCACAGTCTTTGAATATGCACAGTTTGAGGGAGATAGTTCTATACCAGGGAAACATGAGTGTATTACTATGAAGATGAGGGTAACGGTGATTGTGAAGATTATACTGCTGATTAGTGGGGGCAGTGGTGACCTCTAGAAATGCCTCAACTTCCAACCATTATATCTTAACCCTGTGGCATTTAAGGCAGAATTAGATAAACATCTTTCTATAGAAATGACGTAGACTTGCTGAGGGATCCTGTGGTCTAAAGTCACTGTTAATCTTTTTATGAATCTATTATCTGCCTATCATATGGTGCACCTCCGCAGCAAGGCGACTCCTGCCTTTAACACTTTCACGCTGAAATCACATTTCAAGTGATATGTATTCTGTTCCTTTCATACAGCACCTGGGACAGCCTAAGAGCTTCCCAGTTTATTCAATGTGAGACTTCCTGTCTCGTGATATCATACATTTGAAATTGGGATCATACTAAATTATAAAATACAAATATTTTCTTAATCACATAAAATTATATATGTGTATACATGAAATATTTTTATATTGGAGATAATTCATTTCCCCAAAATACTTATTCCTACCAAAATTATATCATTTCAAAGTCCATTTGCCACCCAAGATATTACCACTGCTTCTTTCTTTTTTACCATGTTTTGCTAATGCAGACTACATCACAAACAGTATTTGTTTCTTATCAGGTGAGTCTTTTTGCCCCACTTGTCTGTACCATGCACTCTGGTATAATCACTGCAATTTAGCTTTTATAAAATATTGATTGAAAAGTCATCAGCTACTTGACACATTACATATCAAAACTAGAATTACTTCACATCAGGTTTCCTTAAAAATGGAAAACAAAAAGTTGAAAAGATGTTAAAAGAACGGTGCCCCTTAATTTACATGCAAAGGGCATATTTCAGTTGGCAGCAAAACCGTGTTGGATTCAGAGTAATAATGGACTGCAGGTCTCTATGAGACATAAAAGTAATTACTCTATGTGCCTGTTCTGAGTCCAGTTGTCTGCCCCAGAGAATCGAATTTGGGAAAGCAAAGGACTCCAGATTCAGAGAATGGGAATTGCATTCATAATTGAGCAGCTACTTTAGCAAATCAAATATGCAGAGTGAGTTAAAAAAACAAAACAGTGACTGAGATTTTTGAGATGCTCATTTTGGAAAGGTAAAACCTACTAGCAAAAATAAGGCCAGAAAGCAACCATAGTTCATCAAAGCTGGATTTATTAACTTGCAGAAATGAGGGTTACATCTAAGCATGAACATCTAGGAAGAGGAAATTTCAAGGAGTTCATGGTTGGATTTGAGCTCATGCACTGTGACTTCGGTAAACGTTTAAGTAGTCCTTTTTTCTGCATTAATGCTATCAGGAAGTTGAAAGAGTGGACATCTTGTTAAGCGTTGTCTAGTAGGTGAGTTGAACAGAGAAGAGCTAGAGTTGGCCTTGGTAAAGATGCAGTAGGCGCTCACCTTGGAGGTTTCATTGATTTTAGGTGTGCAGAATGTCCTTCCCTGTGTCTTTTATCCTCCCTAGTCATGGTGTGTTCTTGTCTGATAATTGTCGATAATCTTAAAATAGTTTAATTGGGAATACTGTGCCCTTATTAATAGCTACCAGCTCATTAAAGATAATTTAGAAGATTTCCATAAATTATTTCCTTATCTAAAGGGCAATTGTCATGTTGCCTGACAAAAATATAACTGAACATCAAGTGGCCTTGATAAAATATAAACACAAATATGGGATATGTTGAATGTGTCTTATTAATCACGTACACTGAGTGTATAGGAAGGTACTGTGGATGCAAAAGTGAATATACATACAGATAGAACATGCTGTGTTCAGGGAAATGAGCTGAGTGCATCAGGTGGGTTGATTTGATATAAAAAATCGTCACAACCACTCTGTAAGGAAGTTTCTGTGTCCTCTACAAACTGATTCTTTATAAGCCCAGCCTGACCTGCCTCTTGAGAAATCTGTATGCAGGTCAGGAAGCAACAGTTAGAATTGGACATGGAACAATAGACTGTTCCCAATAGGAAAAGGAGTACGTCAAGGCTGTATATTGTCACCCTGCTTCTTTAACTTATATGCAGAGTACATCATGAGAAATGCTAGACTGGATAAAGCACAAGCTGGAATCAAGATTGCCGGGAGAAATAGCAATAACCTCAAATATGCAGATGACACCATCCTTATGGCAGAAAGTGAAGAGGAACTAAAAAGCCTCTTGATGAAAGTGAAAGAAGAGAGTGAAAAAGTTGGCTTAAAGCTCAACATTCAGAAAACGAAGATCATGGCATCCAGTCCCATCACTTCATGGGAAATAGATGGGGAAACAGTGGAAACAGTGGCTGACTGCAGATGGTGATTGCAGCCATGAAATTAAAAGACGCTTACTCCTTGGAAGAAAAGTTATGACCAACCTCGACAGCATATTAAAAAGCAGAGACATTACTTTGCAACAAAGGTCCATCTAGTCAAGGCTATGGTTTTTCCGGTGGTCATGTATGGATGTGATAGTTGGACTATAAAGAAAGCTAAGCACCGAAGAATTGATGCTTTTGAACAATGGTGTTGGAGAAGACTCTTCAGAGTCCCTTGGACAGCAAGGAGATTCAAGCAGTCCATCCTAAAGGAAATCAGTCCTGAATATTCATCAGAAGGACTGCTGTTGAAGCTGAAACTCCAATACTTTGGCCACCTGATGCAAAGAGCTGACTCATTTGAAAAGACTCTGGTACTGGGAAGATTGAAGGCAGGAGGAGAAAAGGACGACGGAGGGATGAGATGGCAGGATGGCATCACTGGCTCAATGGACATGAGTTTGAGTAAACTCTGGGAGTTGGTGATGGACAGGGAGGCCTGGCGTGCCGCGGTTCATGTGGTCGCAAAGAGTCGGGCACGACTGAGCAACTGAACTGTACTGTGGACCCTTACTTACATTTATGCTCCTTTGGCTGTTTAAAACCTTTTGATCTTCTCAAACTTCAAACACGAGTCCTGCTTTTTATGGTGAGAATGGTGAGCATCTCCTCCTATATGAGAAGATGGAGATGATCATTTTTGGTTTGTTTTTGGCCACACTGTGGGATCTTAGTTCCCCAACCAGGCATGGATCCTGCACCCTCTACATCCTTGCACTGGAAGTGCAGAGTCTTAATGACTGAACCACCCGGGAAATCCCTAGCGATCTTAATTGATCTGATCTCCCACAAAGGTGTTCTCTTGACTTCAAATGTCCGTTTCTTTATTCCTCTTCTCTTCCTATATTCCTGTATCTGGTCAGTTCATGATCATCTCTTTGTCAGTGTCAACCCTTCGTATTCTTGATTTTACCTATGTTAATCCTTTTATTTTTCCTTTTGGTCTTACAGCATTAATTATTCTCTAAGCCCCATGCATCTTCTTCATTGTGTATTTATCCACTGGTGACTTGACTTGGCTTCAAAAAAGGTGTAGATCTGTTTCTATCTTGTTTCTCTGTTTCTCAGGATGCTGGTCCCAGAGCACTTTGCTTTTCTCTGTTTTCTTCCTCAATGAAGTCATCTACTCCCTCAGCTCAAGCTGTCATAGAGATGACCTCTGAATCTAGATTGCTCATCCTACCTCTGTTTGAGTTCCAAGCCTAAAAATGCACCTCCTACTGTCCCCACTCTTGGATGGCCCCATGGAAGTTCATATTCACAATTTAAGTCTCTTAAGTGTTCCTCCCAATCCAGTTTCTTTCGCAGACTTCCCCTAGGATTGGAGCAAACCTCTATAAATGGTATTTCTCTAAGCCAGAATTTTGCAAACTGTAGCTGTGAGTTTAGTGTTGTTACAGTCTTTGACAGTGGCTTGCAGTAGAGATTTTCTTCCTGGGTGAAAGCCGTGTGATTTAATATTCCACTGAGCTTGGAGTAGAAAGGATAGAGAATTTCTTATACATTGACAAATGATTTTTATTCCAGGCAATTGTGCTCAAAACGTCAGAGACATTTTGGCTTGGTGTACCCACAGGCAAGCTTCCTTTTTCTTGTAAATTCTACTTATGGAATATATTTCAACTTTGTCCTTTGGATTCCATTCTGTTAACCCCCATCCAGGCTGCACCCTTGTTACCTTTAAATTATATTCTTTCAGTGTCTTCCTAACGTCGACACCTGGCCCTTCTCTTTCTTATTCATCCTTCTCACAAATACCTGAATCAGTTTTGAGATTAACATTTAAAAATTTTTATTTGCAAGGATATGGTCTTTTTTTTAATTTATTTATTTTTTATTGAAGGATAATTGCTTTACAGAATTTTGCTGTTTTCTGTCAAACCTCAACATGAATCAGCCGTAGGTATACATATGGTCTTAATAAAACAATTGGGGGTTACCTTAGTTGGTAACTATCCTTCCATATGATTATTGCCAGAAAGAAGAAATTAGATCTCTGAATCTGAAGTCATCTTTTTTAACAAGCCTCAAACGTGCTTGCCAGTGTATACCAGAACTACTTCACCACTCAAAGCTGCAGACAGTTTGCATAGATTGTTCTACAAAGATACTGTGGACACACAGAGTTATGATGCTGTGTGTTTACAGAACTAAAAATTTTCTAAGAAGAATCTGACGTCCAAATAGAAGGGGCTTATTTTATGTGGAGTGAGTAGGTTCTCTTAAATTCTGTTTAGCTTCTTTAATTTGACACTATCCATACAATGCCAAGTGTGGCTGATGGTTAAAACAGAGGGTTCCCTGTGTAACCAGCAGCAAAGAAAGCTGCATTCCAAGTCCTTGTCAAGACATATAACAATTCCAAAGTCACTGCTATTCGTACCTTTCAGAACCTTGGCTAAGAGAAAATAAAGTTTGGGAAGGACTCTTTGGATAATGTACACTATATCCAGTCTCCTTGGTTCATGTAAGCTATATCCCTGGATTAATCTGCGAAAGCTGTCTTACTCGGATGACTGACCCCCTGAACACCAGCTTTTCCTGAAGTATTCACAGGCACGATGCCATTTACTTGTGTTTGAAGGGGTCTACGACAAATAGCCCTTGGAAACTTACATGTTTACTTTAAAGCTGCTCTTCATGTGGTTACGCACTACCTGCTCCTTTCAGACTAATGGGAGAAATGTCTCTCTTGCCTCCACATTGGGAATAATTTTTCTACGCATCTGGTTTATTTTCTTACCTAATGGACACAGAGAATCATGTAATCCATTGCTAAATAGTTCTGAAAAATTGTAATGGCGTTTATTTTATTAGCCTCACTGTATTTCCTTTCTCTTGGTCTCATTTTTCTCATAACATTTTATATACATTTGGAAGCTGCCTACAATCCTTCTAGGAGGTAAGGTGCGCTATACTCAAATTCTGGAAAGGGAAACTCCTAATATATTATTTTCCCAGTCAAGAAGCTCATCTCAACTGCAAATGTTAAGAGGGACTCGTCAGCCTGTGTTTGAGGCTGCATAATCCTCAAGCTGCTTTAACCGACTGTAATTCCTACTGTCAGCCTCCACAACTCTGGTCATAATTATTTGTAGGATGTGTTTGGCCAGGAGTATTTTCTTTCTTGCCTTTGCTCTCGCTGACTTTCAGCCTGGAATTTCTTCCCTTTCCACACATGCAGTTTCTGTTGGTCTTACCTGTCTGAAATGCTCTCTCTCTCCCACGGATCCATTTCTGATTTGCATAGCCAGATGTGATCTCATTTCATTTCAAACTTTCAAAGTCCTCTGTGGGTGCCTGTTGTATAGATACGTGTGCATTCCTCACTACTCTCTCCCCTATTTTTAGATCGTAGGTCCATGGAGATTGGGAAGTCAAGGACTGTGCTCTTCCTATTATTCCTGGTGGCAAGGCACTAAAGCTCAAATTGTTAATGAAAACATAACAGTGTTTTTTTAATCAAAGTTTAGTTAATTTGTTCCATTACTTTCATCATCACAGCAAAGTGATTCAGTTATGTATAGATATATATTCTTTTTTATATTCTTTTCCATTGTGCTTTATCACAGAATGTTGACTACATTAATAGTCCCCTTTGCTATTACAGTAGGACCTTGTTGTTTATCCGTTGTCTATATAATAGTTTGTATTGGCTAATCCCAAACTCCCAACACTTCCCTCCTCCACATGCCCTCCGCCTTGGCAACCACAAATCTGTTTTCTATAAGTCTAAAGAAAGTAAAGTGAAGTCACTCAGTCATGTCCAACTCTGCAACCCCACGGACTATAGCCTACCAGACTCCTCCGTCCGTGGGATTTTCCAGGCAAGAATACTGAAATGGATTGCCATTTCCTTCTCCAGGAGTTCTTCCCAACCCAGGGATTGAACCCAGGTCTCCCACTTTGTAGGCAGACACTTTCCTGTCGGAGCCAGCAGGGAGGTCTAGTAAGTCTAAAGTAGTCTTTAAACAAAGTGAAGTGAAGTGAAGTCACTCAGTCATGTCTGACTCTTTGCGACCCCATGGACTGTAGCCTACTAGGCTCCTCTATCCATGAGATATTCCAGGCAAGAGTACTGGAGTGGGTTGCCATTTCCTTCTCCAGAGGATCTTCCTGACCCAGGGATTGAACCCAGGTCTCCCACACTGTAGGCAGATGCTTTACCATCTGAGCCACCAGGGAAGTCTCACCCCCAATTAAAGAAGTCAGTGTTGACTTTAACTCCAAATCAGTATGTAAGACAAAATGGGGAGACAGTACTAAGTGAGTCAGATTGGCTGCATTTTCTCTAAAAGTGCAGACACGTTCCCCCAGGAAGTTACTCTGTCATCGCTTGGCAGGATTAGCCCTCCTTCCAGCTGATGGGTCTTGCTGATTCAAGCCGTCACCCACCCTAATCCATTCTCTCTCCAGCCGCCAGAGCCATATTTGTATCACACACATGGCCTACCTTCGATCCTTCCCACAGCCTTCTAAGCATCACCCTCGGTCCTTACCGCACGTCCACAGCCCTTCCTGACCCTGGGCCTGCTGCTCCAGACTCACCTTCTACTCCTCCTGTGCTCCAGCACTGCTCTCGGCTCCCAGGATGGGCCGAGCCCCCAAGGCCTCCATATAAGTGAGAGTGTGAGAGCTGTGAGCTGTTCTCTAGCTGGAATGCTGTTTCCTCTATGCTTCAACTTGAGGCTTTCTCAGCAGGGATCTGTAGTTTGTTTTGCAGGGCTTGTTTCCTTCTCCTTGGACGTGTCCTTCCTCCTTCCATCTTGTCCTAGAGTTACCGATGTTTCTTATTCCCATAGGTCCCTGGGAATATCTCCATCATAAAATTTAATGCATGGTCTTCATTTTATGCTTAATTACCTTTTGCTCCCTCTAGAGTTTATACGCTCCTTTAGAGCAGGACTACTTCTGTTTACTTAATGTCTGTATGACCCAGTCACATCGAAGTAGGTATTTAATAAGTATTTGTTGATTGACTAGAAAATGCCTACACAGAAGAATACTGGTTGGGTAGAGACACTTCAGTGTCTCCTAACCTTAATTTCAAAAGATTAAAATAGCCAGACATTTCCCAACAAGTTTAGAAATCTGAATGAATATTGAAAGCTTTCTGAATGGGATAGGAATCTCTCAAGAACAGGAAACTAAGAGAAAGAGTGAAAGGATTGGGAGAAAGCAGAATTAAGAGGAGATCTTTATAGGAAACAATTCCAAATATTAGTGGAAATCTACAATGTGTCTGTTAGAAATATAGCTACTACTTTTCAGCAATGCCTTATCTGAAAAGTTTCATTTCTGTTCATTGTTTTTCCCAGGTAGTCATCACATTTATTTATCTTAGTAACATCATTATAATGGATTCCCCAGAGTTACCTTCTGAAAGTCCTTTTCTATTTTTCCTTGTTCAGGACCCTCACATAGACACCATTGCTAACATACTGGTCTCGATGACATAGCACGTTTGCCTCATTCCTGTGTGTGTGTGTGTGTGTGTGTGTGTGTGTGTGTGTGTGTGTGATTTCTTAAATCATTTCTTCAGTGTCCTGTGTCATGCCTTTTGCACATCCTTTGGAAGACATGCATCCAAGTGCCCCATCATCATTGTGCATGGTAATCAGAACAAGTAATGGCCTTTAGCTTTTTTTTTTCATTAACAAAATGGAAAAGCACCATACCCAATCCATTAGTGATGCTCTATTATATTGAGAACTTACTGAAAAAAGGCAGCCAGCCAGTGGACATAAGGCCGTTTTCCCTTAAATAGGATTTTCAACCAGGACCAAACAAGATACCCTTTCATCTAGCAGGAGAGTTTATGCTCTCTACCCCTCTCTCTTTCTCATTTTGTTTTGTCCTAATTTATCCTGACAGTCCATAGGGAATTTAACTGTTTTCTAAATGACATTGAAAATTCTTGCAGATTCACAGTATTCATAGGGAACAAATATCAATTAGTCTTTTGAAAACCTTTCTTTTTGATTATTTATGTCTGTGAGATTTAGCTTCTTGAATTTCTTGCTCTCAAAGAGATGTTTTCCTCTTGATTTTTTTCAGTATAAAACTGAATATAAATGTAAAATAAATAGCCATTTTGGGTTTTTTTTATTACTATTATTGTTATTGTTCCTTTAACACACATGCAGTAAAACGGCTCTGTTATTTTCATTGCTTTAGGAATTATGTTTGATTGATGGCCTTGAACTCAGCTACTTCAGGCCAAGACTTGAGGGTTTTGTTAATCCCCTAACCTTAATTGAATCATTTGCTCTCTCACTGATACTTTGTAAGGTGTTTGCTTGCTTTAAAGCTCACACCCATGGCATTTGTACTTATCATTCAAGCCACTTAGACCTCAAGCTCCTTTGAAGAGCTAATTTCACATGACGCTAAAGTACGCATGTGTATATGGCCCAGTTTCTAAGGTACCTTCCCTTAGGAGTCTCATGAAGAGTGGAGCACAACCACTCAGACCTCACGGGTCTTTTTCTATGATCGCTAACTTCTGTTTTATGAAAATGAGTATTGATGCATTCAGGCCTGGGGAGGGGCAGCGGGTGCCCTTCCCCAGCTCTTCCTTACCTCAGTCTTCCCCCAGGGGCAGAGTGAGATGACAAGAGAAACTTAGAAATACCGTTCTCACGCCCCACACCAGATATACTACTAACCAGTCTAAAACTGGCCACGAGCCCAGCACTGCTGCCTTTAGCTGCCTTCCAGGTGGTTCTGGAGCTCAACCCAGTCTGACCACACTGCTGCCGGCCAGGCAGCCTGCGAATGGGGGAAGGATGAATCACTTGACAGTGGAGGATTAAATTTATGATGAAATAAAAGTTGAATGTTTATTATCCTCTATTATTCTAACTTTTTCCTTCCTTCTAGAATTCTATTTTATATCATTGTTGTCTTGTATGATTTCCTTCCTTCTGTGTGATGTGTTTTTAAAGACCAAAGGACTTAGGTCAGAAATGAAAAGAGTTGGTCCTTGGTGAGAAAGAGAACTCCCAACTCTGAATTTGAATTTTGAATCCCCAATCTGAATTTATATAGCACACTCAAGGGGCTTCCCTCATGGCTCAGTGGTAACGAATCCACCTGGCAATGCAAGAGATGCGAGTTCAATCCTGGGGTTGAGAAGATCCCCTGGAGTCAGAAATGGTAAGCCAATCCGGTATTCTTACCTGGGAAACCCCATGAACAGAGGAGCCTGGTGAGCTACAGTCCGTAGGGTCACAGTCAGACGCAGCTGAGCAACTGAGCTCAGGACACTCAAAACTCTCAGGACGCACAGCCCATCACGATATATACAGGAGCCACAAAGACAAGGAGCCATGCGAACTGGCACTTGGGTGTAATGTGTGTGTCCATTAAGGCATGGCTAGTCCCCTGAGATACTTTTAGGATTAGGGAGACCCCAAACAGGAACAGGAGCTCCAGATTAACCTCTCTTAATCTGGAGGGGAGGGAACCAACTTGTTGACAAACATATCAGCAGTAATTCCTAGGTGTAAAAGGCTATGGCCATCTTTCTCCCTTTTCTGTTAGATTCATACTCACACTCCATACTTCAGGGAGGCCTTGCTAATGTCACGAGTGTTCACTCCATTTTCAAAAGGACCAAGGACCAATATATCTTATTTTTATAGAGAGAGAATCTTGGTCCTTTTAAAGCGTTCTTTGCAGCCCATGAGTCCAGGAAGGACTCATATGTCATCTACAAGTATCTGCTTCCCCAGCACATTCCTTTGAGCCTCTCATAATTAGGACAGTAACGAAATTGGCCTTCTTTATTTTCTACTGGTGTCAAATACAGCTAAGAGGATTTGCCGTACTTGGATATTAAAGCTCTTTTTGTAACTGGCAGCATCTAATCCTGATTATTCACTGTTTGTATTTCTAAAATACATAAAACTAGAAACAAAGCTTTCAACTGAGCCCCCAATTTCACACCCAAGTTGACTTTGGTTGTTCCCAGCCTCGCTGTGACTCATGGCTAATGAGGACAGCTGTACTTTTCTCTCCTGCTCTTCACCCTCCCCCCAGCCTTTTGCCAGTGCATGCAGGATCCTGGGTAGAATCGGGAAGACATTTTATTGGATGTATACTTACTTATCTCCCATGCCTTTCACAATTGTTTTCAGTTTCTTCAGGGGTATATATATTTTTTCCTGTTTTATTTTCCTTAATCCGAGACTCTCCAAGGAAGAATAGCAGACATTCAAAGTATTTGACATAAATCACTTGCATTTAATATTTTGATCATTTATGTGAATTATAGATTTCTTTGGGGAACATATATAAGCATAATTTTCTAAACACACTCTAGGGTAGCAGATTTAAAAATTTTATGGCATATTAGAATTACCAGGTCAGCATTAAATATTAATTCCCAGGCCACCCTTCAAGCCAATTAAACCCAGTTCTCTGTAGGTGGGACCCAAGCATCAGTATTTTGTTCTAAGAGCTCAGATGATTCCAACATAAAGACAGGTTTGAGAACCAGAGTCCTCGAGATTACTCCTCCATCTCATGAGATGTTATAGTAGTTAAAACAATTAAGAGTGTCAAAGTCCAGCACATCTGGGAAATTGCATTTCCCTTCTTAGAGACACTTGTAGATTCACAATAAACGTTTGCACACTAAAGATGGAAAAGTACTGATGGGGAAAAAAACAGTGGATATAAAGAAAGAAAGAGGTTGAAAAGAGAGAAAGGAAACCTCATCTCCAAGTAAAACAAAAATAAAAGTACCTGCTTAGCTTGATTTACTCCATCATTTTTCAAAGTTAACTTGTAAACAAGACGTGGAATACGTATAAAAAGATTCTTTGGAATAGCCCTCCATGGAATGTCATTTGAAAGATACTGAATAAAAGAAATCCAGAGCAAAATGTTTTGTTGCAATGTTTGTTAAAAACCTGCAGATATCAGGTTTGTTTCATTGTCATGAGGCATTTGTATTTAAAATAACTTACTGAGGGTAGCATACAAGTTTGAATGTATGCAAAGTTTCTGATAGAAATAGGATACTTGGATCACAGGCAGTATATGAGATTTAGTTTAGAAAAGTCAGTATCCCCAAATCCATAGAACAAACAAGTTAGATGAGTGGTACCTAGAGAAATCTCACTGGTAGTAACACTGGGAAGGTCTGGGAAATCCAAATCTTATGTAAGAAAGTGGGGTGGTAGACTAGCAGAAATATGCCAGGACACCTGAGATCTAGTGCTTGGTGGCCCATTCAGGGTCAATACAAATAAAGACATTGTTGGGCACTATTCCAGATTCCCACACTCCATTAGATATTTTCTTCTCCTTATCCCTGACTTTTCCAAACAACTTTAGTTCTATAGCTTCTTCTTTCCTGCATCAAAACCAACTTCAGTCCGTTCTCAGAATTCTCCCAGCTCCTTCTTGAGGATTGGTTCCCTGGTGGCTCAGATGGTAAGTAATCTGCCTGCAGTGTAGGAGACCCAGGTTCCATCCCTCAGTTGAGAAGATCCCCTGGAGAAGGGAAGAGCAATCCACTCCAGTATTCTTGCCTGGAGAATCCCATGAACAGAGAAGCTTGGCGGGCTGCTGACCATGGAGTCACGAACAGTCAGACACTACTGAGCAGCTAACACTATTACTACTATATGGTAAAAAAAAAAAAAAAAAAACCCCAACTCCACTCCTCCCCCTACCCCGTGTCTCTTGGCAACCACCAGTCTCTTCTCAATGCCCATGATTCTGCTTCTGTTTCTGTTGCACGGATAGGTTCCTTTGCATCATATTTTAGATTCCACATCTAAGTGACATCACGTGGGATTTATATTTTTCTTTCCGACTTCACTGAGTATAATCTCTGGTTACATCCATGTTTCTGCAAATGGCGCATTTCATTCTTTTTTACAGCTGAGTAATATTCCGCTGTATATATGCACCCCATCTTTATCCATTCATGTCTTGGCAGACACTTAGGTGGTTTCCATGTCTTGCCTGTGGTAAACAGTGCTGCTATGAACACAGAGGCACACGGGTCCTTTTGAACTACAGTTTTGTCTGGTTGTGTGCCCAGGAGTGGGGTTGTTAGATCACGGTAATTCTAGTTTTAGTTTTCTGAGGAGCCTCCACACTGGTTTCCAAGTGACCGCACCAACTTACATTCCCAACGACAGTGCAGGAGGGTTTCCTTTTCTCTAGACCCTCTCCACCATTTGTTATTTGTAGAGTTTCCAATGATGGCCATTCTGGCTGGTGTGAGATGGTAGCCTCATTGTGGCTTTGATTTGCATTTCTCTAATAACCAGTGTTATTCACCATCTTTTCATGTGCTTATTTGTAGTCTTTCTTTGGAGAAATAGGACTCATAATATCTTTTTTGTTTGATTCTGTTTGGGGTTTTCTTGTTTGTTTTTATTGGATTATAGTTACTTTACAGTGAAGACTTATGAGTCACTTAAACACTGTTGACTTTAATTTTAAATATCTTTGAATGACATGGAAAACACAGTTCCTTTCTCAAAAGAAATACAAACAAAACTTAAACTCTAGAAAAGTGTATAATTGACATTCTAGGAAGTTAGTGTCAATAGTGTGAGTTTGTGAAGGAGTGTCCCCTGAACAGAAACTAATGTCTTCTGGTATATAGAAATCAAGGTCAGATGATCAGACAGGCCAAGGAAAGTCTAGAGAAAAAATAAAGAATAGTCAGTATCTATACAGATTGTTTGGCTTTGCCTGACTTCTATACCACCACCGTAAAAGTGTAATTCTGATCTTCCTCTTTAGGTTTTTAAATAGCCGTTATTTTTATTTCTTTGGGGAACTACGTCTCCGCTGTTTCTCTCAATGATCTAACCCTTTATTTCTTATTTTTACATTTGATGGAAAACATTAGGATTCGGGGCAACTTTCAATCTTTGTGAGTCCTCCGTACACAAGTCTACTTTCCCTGTTTAAGAATGTAACCCAGATGTCACTGGCTCCTGAAATACTTTGAAACCAGATAAGATTGCCTGGAATCTCCAATCCCACGCCCTTTAGGAGTCTACAGCTTTCTGCAGTATGTATTTAAGTCTTCAAGACCATATAATCACCTCTTTCTGCTCTGTCTACTCCACACTGTGTTGATTCAGAAATTTACCCCTTTTCCAGTTTTTCCACAAATATCAACCCAGAATAATATCAGGGAAGACTGGGTCATGCTCAGTAATGGACACATGATGGGCTTGTGAGCAGTTTCAAACTGAATGTACAGATGCGTCCCTGCGCTTCAGATGCCCTTCAGTTTCTCCTCCCACACTTCCTTCCTCCCCACATGCTCCTGGGCACCGCGCTCTCCCACTTTGCTCTAGGTCTTCCTGGCTTCCTCCCAGTCCCTGTTTCTCAGAAACACAAGCTCCCTCCACTCTTCAGATGTGTTAAGTGTCTGTTACCCCTGCTTTGGGACCCTCTATTGATACCAAGTGTCTTATTAGTGTGACTACCAAGAGAAAAAATGAACATTTCCTGCCTAAGCTGCATTTCTGACCCTGCCAAGCTATTAAGATAATGAAATTTCCATCTTCTCATAATAATAATACCAATAAAAATAAAATCAATAATAATGATGGTTCCTATCTATTAGATTGTTTGTATATACCCAGCTCTCTGCTAAGAGTTTTGTATGCATTATTTGACTAATATTTCTCCATAAAACCTTTAGCATATGAATGTTTGACTCCATTTTATGTTGCACTAAGAGATTTATGGCTGCAAATTGAGATCTTTCTGAACCATCATACAAAGCAACTCAAAGTAAACCGTGAGCAGTCGGATTTGGGTAAAGCTGAGTATATCTGAGATGGTGTGGGTCACAATGATTCTAAGGCCTCAATGGGAGTGGGTTGAAGTTTACCCCAAGATGATGTCCTTTGTCTATCCATTGTTTTACAGCTATTGTCCGACAAATTGTTCTTCGCTTTTGGTGGCAAAGAGTGGAATCTGGACCTTGGTACCAGAAAGTCCCCTTCCTCCCAGTCCTCAGATCTCCTTGCCCTTAGCTCTTTACCCTGAACACATCCTTGGGAACAAGAACGGGGACCTCTTAGCTCAGCAGAAACGCCTCCATCATGCTTCTGTGCTGCAGAGTTACATACGCTCACACGGACAAGGCAGTGCTGTTTAAATCTGGTTTTTTTTTTCTTTTCCCTCTCCTAAATGAGTACAGTTCCTAGAAGCAGTTTTCTCAAATAGCTTTATGCTCTACTTTTGCAGTTTTCAACTTACTGTCGCTTTATACATTGTTCCGCCTTATGTAGAACATTGCCATGTCTTTTCTGCTTCTCCTGCTTCTTACCTTCACTTGTCCGCTGTGCATCTCAGATCAATATCTAATGTGAACGTTCTAACTAGTCCTGTAGGTCAAGCTTCACATCTGAAAGTCTCTTGACTCAAAACCAACACACACAAAATGTATGTTTGTTGAGTCTCTTGTAGAGACTGAAATTTGTTTTACAGGATAATTTAGAGTCACCTTTACCATTTCCTCCCGTTGACTTTGCCTGCTGTAGTTCACTGGGGTGGTTATTATTTATGACATGTGGCCCCAGATGATTGAGAGGGAACGTTTCATGTGCAAATGGAGTTTACTCTGTGTGTGTGTCTATCTGGATGAGCGCCTTTTCAGTTTGTCTGAAGTGTCTTCACCTATAGCCTGATTTAATGCTTTAGGCACAGACATAAGTAGAAAACAACACTGCTTTGAGGCACATTGAGGACTTTTATCTTCCTGACAAAGTCCTTCAGTTATTTCATTTCCAAAATAAAGAAGCAAACTCCATTTCCTGGAAAAAAAGATTAAGTGAGCTCTGAGAGGCTGAGGACATTAGTTGTTCATGTATGTTTCTGAGAGAGCTATCCAGGTCATTTTTTAAAGTGGTTTCTTCTTCTTGAAACTTTCAAATTTAGAGACTGATTTAAGTAAATTTGATCTCAACAGCTTCTCTCATTTGAAGAGCTCACTGCTTTACAGAGACTTTAAATTCTTTGCAATTAATAAATCATACTGATAAACAAAGATAATAGAGAATGTTAAGAAGCAACAAAGAGGGTATAAACAGACAGGAAGCCCAAGTACAACAAGGGAAGGCTAACAAAAGAAAATAATAATAATATAAAATACCAACTTACTCTTCCTGGATACTGTGGTAAATGTAAGATTTGCAATAATGAATAATATATAAAAGTAAATAATTTATATATTTCAGATCATAAAGGAGAAAGGAACTATCCAGGGCATCCAGTGGGTTAGTAATGAAATCTGGTTTTACTGGGCTCTGTCAGTCCTGTTCCCTAACCCGTGCCTTAAGACTATAGTTTATGCTTACTTAGTACTTAGTATGTACTAGGGTCTCAATATAATTTTACTGCATGTTGGAAATAAGAGAGTTAAGAATATGTATCTATTATTGGAATTTTACAACAAAACACCTTCACCTCTTGATTTCCTTAGTTTCTCACTGGTGATCTTTGCTCTTTATGCCTTCCACTTCTTTTTCTTG
Organism: Ovis aries; assembly: GCF_016772045.2. Taxonomy (NCBI): domain Eukaryota; kingdom Metazoa; phylum Chordata; class Mammalia; order Artiodactyla; family Bovidae; genus Ovis; species Ovis aries. The sequence goes on from NC_056072.1 coordinate 4,645,417, forward strand.
CCTTAGTGCACTGCCTATAATCTCTAAGCAGTATAGAAGAGATGGCACTGAATGTCATTATCTTGTTCCAAAATTTAAATAGAAAGCCTTCAATGTGCCACCATTAACTGTGAGGTCATCTATAAATGTTTTGTTTGTAGACTTCTATTCCTAGTTTCCATCTATTCCTAGTATGCTAAGATATTTTCTCATATGCCGATATTATATTTTATAAAAGATATTTTGTCATTGCAATGATCATATAATTTTCTTCTTTATCTGTCAATATGGTAAATTATGTTGCTTGACTTTCAAATGTTAAACCTACCTTGCAATCCTGAAATACATTCCACTTGAGCATTATATATATGCATGAGATGATTGGCTGACGTTTTATTTAGGAGGTTTTTGTAAATGTTCTTGAAAGACATTAGGTTATAGTTTGTTTGTTTTCTTTTCCTTCTTATAATGTCTTTATCAATTTTTGATATAAGGAGTGTGCTAACTTCATAAGGTTAGTGGAGAAGTGCTCCTCTTTAGTATTCTCTGGAAGAATTTATACAAGATTGTGAAGGTGAAGTCTCTCAGTCGTGTCCGACTCTTTGCGACCCCATGGACTGTAACCTACTAGGCTTCTCCTTCCATGGGATTCTCCAGGCAAGAACACTGGAGTGGATTGCCATTTCCTTCTCCAGGGGATCTTCCCGACCCAGGGATTGAACCCAGGTCTCCCGCATTGGAGGCAGACGCTTTAACCTCTGAGCCACCAGGGAAGTCTCTTACACAAGATTCATTCCTTAAATGTTTGAAAAATTCTCTAGAGAACCCAGTTGAAGCTGAAGATTTTTAGAATGTTTTGGATTTCTAATTCTTTTTTTTTATATAAATGTAGAATGATGCAGATTTTTATTTCTTTTTGCATCCATCTTAATTGTGCTATTCAGCAAATATGTGTATTTTATCTCAGTTGTCAAATGTATTGACATAAGTTTGCTCATAATATTCTTTACTATTTTTCTACTCACCTCCCCTCTCTGCTAAGCCCAGGGAGTCTTTTATTCCTGCTACTCCACTGTGAATATGCTTTTATAGTTGCCTCCATTCTAGTTCCCAGTTTTTAATCTGACTTCCTTATCTTTATCTCCTGAGTGGTCTTTGTGGTTCACAAAATCTCTCTTATCTTTCTCTACATTTTGTGATACCCATCATACAAAAAAAGTTATTGAAGAGAGGGAAGGAAGGAATTCATATCTACACAGTTGTTTCAAGTTCAGATTTGAAGACACAGTTTCTTAATCAGCTAAATTTCTGCAGTATTCTCTTTTACTTTTATTGCTACCACAATGATCTGTGCATGTGCTAAAACTTAACAGGCTTTAGCTTTTTCCAGTACATTCATGAAGATTGCTTTTCCCACAGAGTTGAAGGCCTCCATAGCCTGTGATCACGTGGGGATGACTGCTTCTCCCTGTGGTTCAGTGGGTAGAGTTTTATAAGTTTCACACACACACACACACACACACACACACCCTCCAAGATTCTTCTTTGTCCCTTTCTTTGGTGTCTGGCAGCAATAAATGGGCCTCACTCCAGATTCAACAATGACCATCTGTATTTTTGGTCAAAGTTTAACGCACAGCTCTCTGGGTTATACTTAGTAACTGTTCTGGTGAACTACATAGGATGATGTAGGCTATATACTCTGGGCTCCCATTTCTATCAAGCTCACTAACTGGTCTTCTTTTCTCTCCTCTTCAGGAACTTTTACTTCTAGTAGGCGAAGTCTATGCTGCTATCTATATTCACATCTACCTAGTCTTTCGGGATAATTATTTTATCTCTCATAGCTGTCCACTATGTACCTCCACTAGTACTTTAAAAGTCAATAGGCTTTAAATTGATACTAACATAAAACATTACAAAAACATACATTGTCAGTGTTCTATGTGGGGACCCACTTTCCTCGCCGTTTCGTTGGCAGGAGTGGCAGAGCAGGGGAAAAGCTGAGCAGTGGATGTCCACGTTGGAGTCCATCCCTGATGTCCTCGTTAGTGGGTGGGGGCACTTTGCCCTTTCAAGGAGACCCTCTACAGCTCTCTTCCTCTCTGCAGACTGTCTCTTATCCTTCAAGTGACATGGAGACTTAGAAGACATTCCTAGAATTAGACTCCAGGCAGCTTTTACTACTTAGCCAATGTAAGCGAGTGAAATGGTACTAATTCTCTCCCCAGTTCTGAGATGACAGAATGTTGCAAATCCAAGCAGTATAACTGTCGGAACTCAGGTATTAGGAGTACCTTGACCTAATGTAACTCTGTGCCTCCCCCAAGCCACTCAGGCTGTTCCCTTTATCCTCCAGCTTCTTTTGTGAAAGGAAACTGTATTAGATGGTCCCAACAGTGATTCATGCCTCAGGCTGTTAGCATCATCCAGTACCAATTTCTGCTTTCTCTGCATAACTGCCTTCCCTCTATCCTTGTCAGTGACTATCTGAGTTTGATAAGACCTAAACAACTACTCTTGCTGAAGTTTGTTACACTGGTTTTTTTTAATGTTATAGCAAGAACTGGCTCAGCTGGTAAAGAATCCTGCAATGTGGGAGACCTGGGTTCTATCCCTGGGTCAGGAAGATCCCCTGGAGGAGGAAATGGCAACCCACTCCAATTCTTGCCTGGAGAATTCCATGCACATTGTCATAAAGAGTCGGACACCAATGAGCAACTAACTCTCACTTTACATAGCAAGGACTAGGTACACCCATTTAAGAACCTACATAATATAACAATAACTTAAAATGAGCAAGTTTGATTATTTTAGGAAATTTCAAAAATTGAAATGTGGGGATTCCCTTTGCCGTATAAATAAGTAAAGGAAAAGTTTGCCATCAGGAACTATATAAAACTTGCTAAAATTTTATTGTGCTTTGGGAAGGAAATAAATCAGGGACTAAAAATTTGGAGTTTTCACTTTTTTGTTTCTTCAGAAATAATCAACGAGTCCATAGTAACAGAAATATTTTGTTCTAAATTAAATAAGTAGAAACACAATTCCTCTCTAACTTCATCATTTTTTTCTCTCTGCATGTAACTATCTTGGTGATGCAGTGTCTAGACTTCTTGGAACAAGTGATGGAGTCTGGAATTTATTCTGTGGGTTTGAAAATGGCTATTTGGGTTTCCAGCATATGCCATGTGAAAACCCAGTGCTTTCAGAATATGTGAAAATCATCAACCTGTTTACCAGAAAAGAAGATTTATCCATGGAATGTCAAAACATTAAGCTGCCACCAACAGGGAAATATATGGATTTATCCATTTTATCTGTATCATTTCATTATAATATGGTTCCCATCAGCCATTGATTGTATCCAAGAAAAAAAAAGAAAAAGAAACACAGAATAATTTGTACTCATCAAAGAATTATGGAAGATATTTTCTAGTTTTTGAGAAAAACCAGTAAAGTAAATTAGCTTAAAGGATAGACATCCATTCTTGTTTTGGTTTTAATAAGTAGTCCACAGAAATGTATGAAGTCAAAGAACAGAGTTTTTATATCACAGGTCCTTCTTAGGTTTTTGTCATTTATTAGCTGGATAAAAAGAAAGCAGTCTTAGGCACTGAGATCTAAACCATATTTGTGCAGCCTGCATTATCAATTATGACTGTAGTTTATCTTTGCTCTTAAGGAAACCAAACTGAATGCTTGCAGAGGAAGTTTAGAGGTATTTCCACCAGTTACCTAAAGCTGAGAGTTGATCTTGCACATGGCTGTAGCCATTTCCTATAAGCTCCTGTGCCTAATTTTACCAGTCTGTCGCATCTTGAAGCTTTACCCTAGAAAATATATGTCTACCACAGCAAAGTTTTACTGCAAAAGTTTGTTGAGAGATAACAATAATCTTACAGAGTATAAAACTCCATAGCTTTGACTTATTTAAAATAAGCCTGTCCCTAATTTTAAAACAACATTCTCCAGCTCTGTTAGATTTTCTGTGACACCAAAAAAAAAAAAAAAAAAAAAGAGAGAGCAACCAGAAAGATTTCTCTTTTAAATTAAAAAAAAAATACACGACACGTTGAACTGAGCTGATTGCATTCATACTAAAAAGTCTCTATAAGTTCTGTTCAGAAGAGCAGCATAAAGTTAAATTATAAAATAAGCAGAAGGGATAGTAGCTCTTCTAGAAGAAAATTAGGTATTCAGAGTTTAAAGTGAAAATTAAAATCTATGGAAATGAAATGACAATAAAATGTTAACCAAGGCATTATTATATTCTATATTTCTTAATTGGGACTCCAATTATTAAAGTTATTTTTTTAAGTTGGCATATTACACATGGTCATGGGTCCCCTGGTGGCTCAGGTGGTAGAGAATCCGCATGCGGTGCATGAGACCTGGGTCCGATCCCTGGGTGGGGAAGATCCCCTGGAGGCGCGCATGGCGACCCACTCCAGTATTCTTGCCTGGAGAGTTCCCATGGACAGAGGAGCCCGGCGGGCTACAGTCCATGGGGTCGCAAAGAGTCGGACACGACTGAGTGATGAAAGTAAACACACAACAGTCACGATCATGGAAACTCTTAGGATTTTATTTCAAAGTCATGAAGTTGGCTGAAAAGTGGACTCGATCCTACATGAACAGAACTGGCGTGCATTCGCAGTGTACCCCAGCTTGCCAATATGTAAAACGGGTGAGCCATCCTGCCTAACTTGGTGTTGTTCTGAAGAGAAGATGACCGAGAATTTAAACTGTAAGCACTTCAGTGCTGGCTACTTTCATAACTTCATCAAATGCCATGGAAGGTGTGAAGCTTTACTGATTCCTTCCACTGAACAGAACAAAGCTGCATGATTTCAAGAAGCTTATAGAAAAGAATCGCACAAGATGCTTTCCACCAACTACACTGCTTGAGAACCCTAGTTTGGCACAAGAGGTCTGAAAGTGAGGCGGATTCTCATGTGAAGTCATGAATAGCGCTCTGTGTGGCCCCAGCCCATGTCCCTATGTCTAATTCACAGAAAGTCCTTCTTAGTGATGTGGACGCTGGAGCAGGGGTGGGTCAGGCAGTATCCAGTGACACTGCCTTCTTATAAAAAGGACACCCACAGTCACTGATGACAATTCCAAAGTTTGGAATTACTACCTCTGGCATAAAAAATACCAAGATCAGTGAGGGAGTATCATTTGTGTTGTACCTCTTGGAAAACCATGACCAAAGCATAGAACATGAGCCACAAAGAATATTAACTCTATCGGTAAAAATATATTCCCACTTTCTACACATCTACTAGGATTTTTGATAGCTAATTAAACTTTTTCCAAAGTATATTCTTTTTTTTTTTATTTTTTAAATTTTAAAATCTTTAATTCTTACATGCATTCCCAAACATGAACCCCCTCCCACCTCCCTCCCCATAACATCTCTCTGGGTCATCCCCATGCACCAGCCCCAAGCATGCTGCATCCTGCGTCAGACATAGACTGGCGATTCAATTCACATGATAGTATACATGTTAGAATGTCATTCTCCCAAATCATCCCACCCTCTCCCTCTCCCTCTGTGTCCAAAAGTCCGTTATACACATCTGTGACTCTTTCCCTGTCTTGCATACAGGGTCAAAGTACTAGTTTTAAGCAAAATCAATAGGTGCTAAAAAGTTTGAGAGGCTGATTTAAAGTCTCCTTTCAGCAGGTTTCAATGAAACCTGATTTCTCAGAGTTTTAAAGTTCTGTGTCTATAGTAAAGAGAGCTTTCCAGATGGCACTAGTGGAAAAGAATCCACCTGCCAGTGCAGGAGATGCAGAGACATGGGCTCAGTCCCTGGGTTGGGAAGATCCCCCGGAGAAGGAAATGGCAACCCGCGCCTCCAGTATTCTTGCTGGGAAAATCCCATGGACAGAGGAGCCTAGTGGGCTACAGTTCATGGGGTTGCAAAGAGTCGGATACAACTGAGCACACACACAGTCATATCCAAGAGGCTACATTATGCAGAATTGCTCAAATGCACTGAAATACAGAAGGCTTTTTTCCCCCAGCTGAGCTAACATTCTAAAAAAAAAAAAAAAAAAAGTGTAGGTAATAGTAGATTAAGAGATGCCTAAAACCTGTAGGTCATAAGCAAACCACCCATCTGAAATAGCCAAGGGACTGTTAGCTCCAACACTTTCTGGGACAGTTTTGTTGGCAAAGCAGACACTTGCCATGGGTGCTAGATATGAAATAATATTTGCTGAAATGCAACTCCAGAGGTCTGTATTTTGTTGAAAAATTGACAGCAGTTGGATCCCTGAGTAACTGTCTGCTTAAGCACACAGGGACAGTGATGAGCAGAGTGGGCTAATGTATTCGTTTAAAAGTTATATGAACACTTTATATGGGTGGGGAAGTCTCTATACAGAATTCAGAATGATCAGTGGCTAAGAGGCATACAAGATGTGTAACTGGAAATAGAGGACTTTCTTCTCATAGCCTTTTTATTCAGCCACTGAACAGTTACTCTACTAAGTACCAGGCACAGCGTAGGGTGTTGGAAGATGCAAGCATGCATAACACTTGGCCCATGCCTTTAGGAAAATGAGAGCCTGGACAATTTTAATAGAAGTGTGATGAACTCTGTGAGAGCACAGAGAATGGGGTGCAGAAATCTCTGATAATTTTCAGCTATGAAGCTAAATTAGTCATATCCCCAAGCCTTGCAAACAGTTGTCCTTGGTCCACATTACAAGGTTGTTTCTGTACTGCTAGGAATTGCACGCAGTTGTTATCAGCAGTAACACATGGATTTACGGGCAGCAGTTTGGCTTGTTTGATTTAGGGTTGCTTCACTAAGGGTGTCTCTATTTTCAGCAAACAGAATTAGTAGGACAGTGCTAGTTTAGGATGGAGAAGCATTTGTCGGGAGTTGCTCTGTTTCTCCATGAATAGTAAACATTATCTGATGAGCCAATCTCCATTCAGATTATTTCCCTGAATTCAGAATTATCATGCCTCTTGGATACTGAAAGTACCTATCAATGCAGAACATTGTAATTTAGATTTTGCATATTTATGGATGCCCTTCATATGTGAACGTAGTGACTTTAGAAGAATAAAGAATCATGGGCTTTTTGTTTCCATAAGAATTGTTTCAATGAAACTGTGTTTTGAGAAGCCTTGTTTTCATTAGATGATTCCGGTTCTGAAATTTTGTGATGATCAACTTTAGAAACTCAGAAATATAGTTGATTCCATGGAAGATTCCATCCTCAAAAGAGTAGAACCTCAACTTGTCAGAGGCTATGTATATTAGAAACAGGAATATGGGCCACGCTTTGTGCTTACAGAGGTGGGCACATAATTTTTCTGTGTCAGTTTTTTTGTTGCCAAAATACATGTTATCCCCAACACATATTTAACTGAATCCTACAACTTAGTGAAAACTGATTGAACTATTGTATCGTTCATTTAGATGAAGAAAATTTGGAGAATTAAAGGAGTGGAAAAGGAAATACTATCAGTGACATTGAGTGGGGGGAGGAGAAAAAGGCAATTTCAACATGATCTGGAACACTATTTCCTTTATTTATATATATAAAAAGCTATCAAATAACAAAAGAATTGATAACATTTGCCAATTGTGATTGTTGGTAGATAAGTATTTCTTAACATTATCCCTCTATTTTATTTTAGTTAGAATTATTTTTCATAATAGGATTTATTCATTCAACAAATAATCTGTTGAGAGCCTACTATGTGCTAGCAGTAAAAGGGAGAAAAAAAACAGAGGTCATCCCTGCCCACCTGGCAGGCATTTGTGTTTTGGATGTGAAAGTGAGATGTTTGGGAGCTAATGCAGAATGTTCAAGACAACATGAGGGGGTGGGAAGAATGGACTTGTACTGATGTCAGAGAGGTAGGCTTCTGTTGGTTCTGAATCAATAAGAGATGGCTATTCTATACTGCTAGAAACTGCATTATTTTCGGTTAAAATAGACTTTAAGTTTATTCACGCATTGGCGGGGGCCACGCATGGAAAAATCTTATGTGCTATCACTGTTCTCACCGGCCGCATGCCCAAGTTCATCTGCCTCTCTCTTTGATTTTCTCCAGTACATGACTGCCGCGGCTCCTATGCAAGGGACCTACATCCCCCAGTACACGCCTGTGCCTCCGACAGCTGTTTCCATTGAAGTAAGTCCGTCTCTTCTTACAGAATGAGGTTAGGACAGATAAATCTCAGCCTCATGCACTAGGGTCCACTGTAAACTCCCCAAATCCTTAGTTGTGATTTTTGTGCTACTTGAAAGTTGGCAGTTGCAAGCTCACTCTGTGAAAGTATGGACTTTACTTGAACATGCCTTTGCCTTGCTTTGCACAGAACACAAGCAAATTTGGTATCCAGGTCTCAGAGGAATGCTATTTCTATGCTTAGAGAAAAGACCAAAGGTCAAATAACTACTCCATCAAATGTGAGCAACAATCAGAAAGAGGAAGGGAAACATCTGAAGCCTTTTGAATAAGCCAGTTCTCTGATGCCCTGTTACTCCAAGGGTGCTCCCTAAACCAACATGAGCAGCACCACCTGAGAGCCTGTTAGAAACACAAACTTTCAGACTCTCCCCGGATCTACTGAATTAGAATTTGCATTTTCACAAGAGCCCTTAAGGATCAAGGTGCACATTAAAAATTAAGAGGGACTGGATTAGAGTACTGGTTCTCAAAATTTTCTGCATGTTGAAATTATTTAAGATTGTTTTAAAAAATAGTGACGCCTCAGTCCTATTGCCAAAGAGTCTGATGTGGTCCAGGGTGTGGACTGAACCTGAGAATTTTTAAAGGCTGCCAGGTGATTCTTTTGTGTACCGAAGATGAAGGACCACTGCTCTCACCAGTGAACCCTGATGGGACTATGACGTCCTACAGACGGTGGAGGAGAACTTGTACCACTCTGCTTGGTGCAGACCATGAGTGAGAAAGTCATGTTGGCCTTGCTGGAAGCTTTCTCCTCTCCTCTCTTTCCACTGGGCTGAATCCATTTCCTCTATACATTGTTTTACTGGACAGAGACAGAAAGATAGGATAGGAGAGGCATAGAGCTGTGTGGACAGTGGTGAGAACTCAGCGGTCTAGACGTCTCCCTGCTCCCAGCCCTCCTTCACCTTCTGATGCGCATTTGCTGGTATGGCCGCAGTGGATGTCTTCCAGCAGCTGGGACTCCTCTGTTGTCCAGCTCTTGCTGCTCCTCACGTTGGTGCCACTCAGTGTGGGGGACCAGCATGACTCCTCCAACCCCTGGAGCCACACAGATTAGGTGAAATTTTCAGAGACCAAACTGGATCTTTTCAAAATGTATGTTTGCTTGTCGGTGTGTTACCGATGTTTGCTAGTACCAGGATTTGGGAAGCACAGACGTCTAAGAGGACAGTACCACGTCATTTAGGAAACCGAGGAGGAACAACGTGTTAATCTTTTATGTGTTCCAGACCTATAGGCCCTCGAGAATGGTTCACTATTAAAGAGGTTTTAATTAGCTTTTCAGATTTTAGAGAGTATGTGATTAAAATATATGTTCTTTGCTAGATTTAGCTATCAAAATCTAGGCCATGAGAAAAAATAATAAATCTAGACATCATAGGTGGCTTTAAGCATCAATGTCTGGCCGCATATCTGCATCTCTCTATCTGTACACCAAATGTGTGTGCTTATCTACAGAGTTTGAGGTTTCTGAAGACTCTAAAACAAGGAGACACACTTGAGAGTATTGCTTATTGGGAACAGTCTAATTATATCAATAAATCTGAGATTTAAAAAGAAGACTATCCATAAGAATTATATAAATATACCCTGATATATTGCCTTGAGTTGTGCTTATAAAGGAAGGCACTGATTCATTTTCTATGTAAAAACACTCATTGAAAATTCACCAGTATTCATACAAGTCAATGCAGGTAGGAAACTCCAAAAACTGTATAATACCAAATAGTATTTTAGGGGTGAAAAAATGTTGAATTCATATAGGGAGAATTTTCACATTTTGAGAAGCAATGTCAGGGAGCTTCTGTTAAGGACAGAACATTGATCAAAAGCTTGTATCTCTGCAGAAGTCCAAGGCTATAAGTACAACCAGAAGAATGTATTCATATGGATTCCCTCCCTAGGCTGACTAACTACCAAACCTTTCTCAGAACCAAACGTAACTTCTGAGTGAGGACCAACTCAAGAAATCCATTCTTGTTGGCATCTGTGAGAAACGGAAGCCACCGAAAGGCTAAAGGAAGAAGCAAGTCAAAATTAAGGATGTTTCTTTTTCTGAAACCTCTAAATGAATCCCAGTTCATGTCGAGGAAAACAAAAGTAAATGAAACACATCAAATTCCTTAAGGGAAAGCGTACTTGACAATGTCCTTTTAGAAGAATTCCAAACCTGGATATAGATTTTTATTAATATAGTAAGGTCCATTGTTTTGCTGGATCGGAGAGACAGGGTAGATAAATTTATTCCCAGGAAAATGCTCAAATGTAGAAGTTTTTACAGGAATTCTGCATGCTCTTTTTAAATTAAGGAATTATTATTTAGTGTGGCTATAGGCAACTGCAGCTTAAAAGTTCTAACTGCAGGCACAATGATTTCTTGATCATTTGACTGCTACAGGGTCTTCTGATGGCAAGTCTTCTTGGTCACACATGGAGGTAAATTCCTCAAATGAGTTCTGTGGTTTTACTCCTGGTGTTTACTGTGGCTTTATGTAGCCGAGTGCAACTCTACGCAAGCCCAGTGGCAGAGAGCACAGGGAAATGCCCCACAGTCCGTCTGCAAGAAGCCCTTCTGCTCAAGCCAGTAAGGTTCTATGTCCTCGTTGCCTCCACAGGGTGTTGTGGCTGAGACCTCTCCCCAGACAGTGGCACCTTCGTCCCAGGACACGAGCGGTCAGCAGCAGCAGATAGCAGTGGACACAGCCAGCGAGCATGCATCTGCGTATTCCTACCAACAGTCCAAGTGAGTCCTGGCCATGCTGAACTCTGTCCCTCCAGATGTGCCGCCTGGACTTCCTCCTCTCATGTGGCATCTGCTAGCTTTAGCTGCGGTAGAACCCATGCCAAACTCAGTGACAAACATTCATTTAGTTCATGATTCTGCAGGTTGGCATTTGGGTGAACCTCAGGCAAATGCTTCTTCTGCTCTTGACTGGGCTTGTGTGAGCCTCTGGGCCCAGCAGCTGGGCATCTTCACAGTTCTGCTTCTGAGCCTCGGTCGTCTGATGGCTGTGGGATGGATACTATGGAGCCAGGTGACGCTGAGCCTGGAAGTCTCCAAATTCAGAGAACAGCAAGAGAGGGCGCCCAGACAACCAGCGTGTTTTCAGTCCCATAGGCCAAACCAAATCATGTGGCCAACCCCAAAGATAATGTAGGAATTCACTACCAAAAGGGAGGGGCATTATAGCCATTTTTACAAAAAAAAATTTTATCCTACATACTTTTGTTTTTGTTTTTGTTTTTTTTAGTATTTTGAATTCTTCATTTTTTATTTCTTTTACTTTATTTTGCTTTACAATACTTTTGGAAAAGCTTCAGTGTTCCCACTTGAAACACAGTGCGCGTGCACTGTGGTCTTGGTGTCATTCTTAAATGAAGACAGCAGCATGCCCCTGGCAAGAGTGCTTCAAGCTGACCCCGTAAAACAGCTTACGAAAATGAGTATGGAGAAATATAAAACCGTATGGAGCAGAGATTCAGGAATTAAATGGCAAAGCAGCAATCAGGGAGTCAGAATTCCTGCTGACAAGCCTTAAGTCACTTAGAAAGCCAAGTACAGTTGGCTTTGTGTGGAGTATCATGGAGATTAAAATTTGAGTGGTTTTGATGGAAACCAAAGGAATTAACAGATCTTCCGTCTCTCTACAGAAGTTCTCCCGTGATAACTGTTCTACTTTGTAGGTAGTGGTCAGAGCCCTGGTGGACAGAGAATTCCCAAAGACTCTTCCTGTTTGCCGAAAACTGGTGCAAATGAGCGGTGCTCAGTTCTTGATCTTAAGGTTTCTTTCCTCTCAATTCACATTTAGAGATTTGTTTGTTGTTAGAAGATTTAATCATGTTAGTGGCAGCTTCCGTATGTGGTTGCACTTCTAAAGTGGACCCTGCAAATTAAATGTGCTAGAGGAACAGTCCCCAATCTTTTGGGCACTGGAGACTGGTTTTGTGGAAGACAATTTTTCATGGACTGGGGAGGGGCGGTGAGGCGGTGGTTTGGGGATGATTCAAGTACATTACATTTACTGTGTACTTTATTTCTATTTTTATCACACTGTCATATATTTACACAACTCACCATAATGCAAAATCAGTGAGAACTCTGAGCTTGTCTTCCTGCAACTAGACGGTCCCTTCTGGGGCAATGGGGAATGGCTATAAATACAGATGAAGCTTCGTTTGCCACTCACCTATTGCTGTGTGGACCGGTTCCTAACAGACCATGCGCTGGGACTAGTCCATGACCTGGGGGTTGAGGACCCTGGTGCTAGAATATGACTTAACCTTACAAATACAAGGTATTACTTTATCATTACTGCTACTACTACTATCAATATTATATACTGAATATATATGTACATAAAACTTTCAGGAAATACCTATAGCGAATAATGCATTTTGGTCTTTTTATTAGGTTTTTATTTTCTATTGCAGTCTAGTTGAATGATAATGTGTTAGTTTCAAGTGTACAGCAAAGTGATTCAGTTTTACTTACACATGTATCTCTACACAAATTCTTTTCCATTTAGGTTATCACAGAATATTGAGTAGATCTCCCTATACAGTAGGTCCTTGTTCGTTATCTGTTTTAAATAGGTATATGTGTATGTCCATACCAAACTCCCAATTTATCCCTCCCCCTGCCCCCATTTTCCCTTTGGTGACCATAAGTTTACTAAGCCTGTGAGTCTGTTTCTGTTTTATAAATAGGTTCATTTTTTTATCATTTGTTTAGATTGTGCTAAACTATATCATATGCCATTTGTCTTTCTCACTCTGACTTGCCTCACTTAGTATGGTAATCTCCAGTTCTGGCATGTTGCTCCAAATAGTTTTTTCCCATCTTTTTAACAGCTGGGTAATGTTCCATTGTGTATGTATATCCATCTTCCTTATCCCTTCATCTGTAGATGGACATTAAGGTTGCTCCCATGTCTTAGCTGTTGTAAACAGAGCTGCAGTGAACACTGGGACACATGTATATGTTTGAACCACGCTTTTCTCTGGATATAAGCCCAGGATTGGGACTGTTGGATCATATGGTAGTTGTGTTTTTAAAGAAATATCCATATTGTTTTCCACAGTGGCTGTATCAATTTACATTCCCACCAAGAGTGTAAGAGGGTTTTCTTCACACCCTCTCCAGCATTTATTGTTTCTAGACTTTTGATGATGGCCATTCTGCCAGATGCAGGGTGATATTCATTGTAGTTTTTATTTGCATTTCTCTAATAATGAACAATGTTGAGCCTCTTTTCATGCACCTCTTGGCCATCCATCTGTCTTCTTTGGAGAAACACCAGTGTAGGTCTTCTGCACATTTTTTGATTGGATTGTTTTGTTCTTTTTTATATTGAGCTGCATGAGCCATTTATATACTTTAGAAATTAATCCCTTTTTGGCCACATCATTTGCAAATATTTTCTCGCATTCTGTGCATTGTCTTTTTATTCTGTTTATGGTTTACTTTGCTGTGCAAGAACTTTTGAGTTTAATTAAGTCCCATTAAACTATCACGGCTCAATATGGGAAAAGGGAAGATTGTACCTTTCTAAGAATTTGTCCATTATTTCTAGGTTGTCCATTTTATTGGCATATAGTTGCTTTATTTATATTTTCTTTTTACATCTGTTATTTTAGAAGATGGACCAAAAAAGATATTGCTGCAATTTATGTCTGAGTGTTCTTCCTATGCTTTCTGCTAAGGGTTTTATAGTATACACTCTTACATCTCTGTCTTTAATCCATTTTGAGTTATTTTTGTGTATGGTATTAAATAATGTTCTAATTTTGTTCTTTATATGTAGCTGTCCATCTTTCCGAGCATCATTTATTGAAGAGACTGTTTTTTACCCATTGTAAAGCCTTGCCTCCTTTCTCATAGATTAATTGATCACAAGTACATGGGTTTACTTCTGAGCTTTCTCTCCTGTTCCATTGATCAACATTTCTGCTTTTGTGCCAGTACCACACTGTAGCTGTGCAGTATAGTTTGAAGTTAGGGCGCCTGATTCCTCTAGCTTCTTTTTTCTTTCTCAAGATGGCTTTGACTACTTGGGGCCTTTTATGTCTCCATACAAGTTTTAAGATTGTTTTTTTGTTCTAGTTCTATAAAAACGCTATTGATGATTTGATAGGCATTGTGCTGAATCTGAAGATTGTCTTGGGAAACAGTGATTTTGACAATATTGATTCTTCCAATTCAAGAACATGGTATATATATATATCTTCATCTGTTAATGTCATCCTCAATATCTTTCATCAAAGTGATAATAGGTTTTGGAGTACAGGTCTTTTGCTTCATTAGGTAAATATATTCCTAGGTATTTTATTATTTTTGATGTGATGGTGAAAGGAAGTGTTTCCTTAATTTCTCCTTCTGATCTTTCCTTATTAGTGCATAGGAATGAAACAGATTTCTGTGTACTGATTTTGTATTCTACTTTAATGAAATCACTGATGAGCTCTAGTAGTTTCCTGATAAAATCTTTAGGAATTTCTGCGTTTAGTATCATTTTATCTGCAAAGAGTGATTGTTTTACTTATTTTCTAATGCGGATTCATTTTATTTCTTTTGATTCTCCAACTAGTATATCTAGAAATTCCAAAATCTGTGGAATGAAAGTGATGAGAGTGGACATCCTTTTCTTGTGACTGATCTTAATGATGAGAAACTGAAAGCATTTCCTCTGAGTATGATGTTAGCAGTAGGTTTGTCATCTATAGACATCACTATGTTGAGGTATGTTTCCTCTATGCTCACTTTCTGCAGAGTTTTTATCATCAATGGGTGTTGAATTTTGTCAAAATCTTTTCTGCATCTATTGAGATGATCGTATGGTTCTTATTCTTCAATTCGTTGATTGATTTGCGTATATCAAAGAAACCTTGAAACCCTAAGGTAAAACCCACTGGATCCTGGTTTATGACCTTTTAATATATTGTTGGATTCAGTAGGCTATCTAGTATTTTGTTTATGATTTTGCATCTATGTTCATCAGTGATATGGGCCTGTAATATTCTCTTTTTTTGGTGATATTATCTGGTTTTGGTATCAGGGTGATGGTGATATCATAGAGTGAGCTTGGGAGTGTTCCTTCCTCTGCAATTGTTTGGAATAGTTTCAGAATAGCCGTTAAGTTTTCTATAAATGTTTGATTCAATTTGCTTGTGAAGTCATCTGGTCCTGGACTTTTGTTTCTTGAGAGTTTTTTAATCACAGTTTCAATTTCAGTACTTATGATTGGTCTGTTCATATTTTCAGTTTCTTCATGGTTCCATACAGGGAGACTGTACCTTTCTAAGAATTTGCCCATTTCCTCCAGGTTGTCCATTTTATTGACATATAGTTGCTCATGGCAGTTGCTTATCCGTTGTATTTCTGTGGCATTCACTGTAACTTCTTCCTTTTCGACTGTAATTTTATTGATTTGAGCCCTCTTTGTTTTTTCCTTGGTGAGTCTAACATTTTATCAGTTTTGTTTATCTTTTCAAATATTGTTTCATTTATTTCTCCTCTGATCTGTATGACTCCTTTCCTCCTACTAACTGTGGATTTTGTTTGTTCTCTCTCTAGTTGCTGTAGGTGTAAGTTTAGGTTGTTTCAGATTTTTCTTTTTTCTTGAGGTAAGATTGTACTGCTATAAACTTCCCTCTTAGAAATGCTTCTGTTATGTCCCATAGGTTTTGGATAAAATTTGTTTTCATTGTCATTTGTGTTTATATATTATTTCCTCTTTGATTTCTTCAGTGACCCTTTGGTTGTCTGGTAACATACTGATTAGTCTCCATGTGTTTCTGCTTTTTATAGTTTTTAACTATAATTGATTTCTAATATCATAGTGTTTTGGCAAGAGAAGATGCTTGATATGATTGATTTTCTTAAATTTATCGAGGCTTGATTTGTAGCCCAATATGCAGTCTATTCTGGAGAATGTTTCATGTGGAGTTGAGAACTGTATTCTGCTGCTTTTGGAGGGAATGCCCTATAAATATCAGTTAAGTCCATCTGGTCTAATGTGTCACTCAAGGTTTTTGTTTATTTATTGATTTTCTGTCTGGATGATCTGTCCACTGAAGTAAGTAAGGTGTTAAAGTCCCCCACTATTATTGCGCTATTGTCAATTTCCCCATTTATGGCTGTTCGCATTTGCCTTATATATTGAGGTACTCTGAAGTTGGATACGTATATATTTACAAGCGTTACGTCTTCTTGGATTGATCCCGTAAACATAATGTAGTGCCTTCCCTAGCTCTTATAATACTTTCATAATACTTATACTTAATTATAACACTTATAATACTCTCATAATACTTATAATACTTATACTTATTTATAACACTTATAATACTCTCATAATACTTATAATACTATACTTACTTATAATACTTATAATACTCTTATAATACTTGTAATACTCTTATAATACTTACAATATACTTATTGTGATCTCTTGTGATACTTATGAGTATTTCCACTCCAGCTTTCTTTGAACTTCCATTTGCATTGAATACCTTCTTGCATCCTCTCGCTTTCAGTCTCTATGTGTCCCTAGTCTGGAGTGGGTGTCATGTACACAGCACATCTGTGGCTCTTATTTTTGTGTTCATCCAGTCAGTCTGCTTCTTTTGGTTGGAGCATTTAATCTATCCACAGTTAAGGTAATTATCAATGTGCATTTTCCTATTGCCATTTTCTTAATGGTTTCAGATTTACTTTTGTGCGTCCTCTTTCTTCCCTTCTTTTATTCTTTTGTGATTTGATGACTATCGTTAGTGTTGTGTTTGGGTTGCTTTTTCTTTTTTGCATGTCTGTTGTAGTTTTTTTGGTTTGCAATTCGCATGACGTTTTGATATAGCAGTCTATTATACATACTAGGCTGTTTTGTTTCTCTTTTAATTTCAAATACATTTCCAATATCCTGCATTTGTGTCTTTTTCACAATTGCTGGTTTTGACATATTTGTGTGTGGATGATTTCCTAACTTTCCTGTTGAGTGAGTGAAGTCACTCAGTCGTGTCCAGCTCTTTGCAGTCCCATGGACTGTAGCCTGCCAGACTCCTCTATCCATGGAATTTTCCTGGCAAGGATACTGGAGTAGGCTGCCATTTCCTTCTCTAGGGGATCTTCCTGACCTAGGAATCAAATCTGAGTCTCCCACACTGCAGGCAAACTCTTTATCATCTGAGCCACCAGAGAAGCCTTAACTTTCCTGTATGTTACCCTTTATCCATGGGTCTTTCACTTACAGTTTTCTTGTTTCTAGTTGTAGGCTTTCCTTTTCCACCTAGAAAAGTGCCTTTAGCATTTAAGACTTATTTGGTGGTGAATTCTCTGAGTTTTTACTTGTGTGTAAAGCTGTTGATTTCTCCATCGAATCTGCATGAGAGCCTTGCTGGATAGAGTATTCTCGGTTGTAGGGTTTTTTCCCATTCATCATGCCACTTCCTTCTGGCCTTCAGAGCTTCTGCCAGAAAATCACCTGATAGCCTTCTGGAGGTCCCCTTGTAGGTTATTTGCTGCCTTTCCCGTGTTGCTTTCAATAACTCTGTGTTTTTTGTTAGTTTGATTACCATGTGTCATGGCACGGTCCTCCTTGGGTTTATCCTGTATGGGACTCTCTGCACTTCCTGAACATGGGTGACTGTTTCCTTTCCCATGTTAGAGAAGTTTCCGGCTATAATCTCTTCAAATATTTTTTCGAGTTCATTCTCTTTTTTCTTCTTCTCAAACCCCTATAATGCAAATGTTGGGGCATTTTGTTGTCCCAGAGCTCTCCGATACTGTCCTCCTTGCTTCCTATTCTTTTTTCTTTGTTCTGTGGCAATGATCTCCACTCTGTATTCCAGCTCACTTTTTTGTTCTGACTCAGTTATTCTTCTATTCATTCCTTCTGGTGTAGTTTTCAATTTAGGTATTGTATTGTTCATCTCTGTTTCTTCTTTAAATCTTTTCTTTATTAAAAATTTCTTGTATCTTCTCAGTCTGTGCCTCCATAATTTTGAGATTTTGTATCTTTACTGTTGTTACTCTGAATTCTTTTTTAGGTAGATTGTCTATCTCCTCATTTAACTGTTCTTTTGGGGCTTGGGGGGATTTATCTTTTTCCTTCATCTGCAGTTTATTTCTCTGTCATCTGATTTTTGTCTAAATTTTTGTGTTTGTGGTCTCCTTTCCACAGACTGTAGGATTGTAGTTCCTCTTCCTTCTGGGGTCCATCCACTGGTGGGTAAGCTTGGTCCAGGGGCTTGTATAGTCATCCTGGTGGGAATGACTAGTGCCTGCCCTCTGGTGGCTTGAGCTGGGTCTTATCCCTCTGGTGGGCAGGGCAGTGTCAAGAGATGTGTTTGAGGTGGCTGTGAGCTCAGTAAGACTTTAGGCAGCTTTTTTTTTTTTTTAACTTTTATGGAAATTTTTCTGTTAATATATCTATTTTATTGAAATATAGTTGACTTACAATGTTTCAGGTGCACAGCAGGTGATTCCGTTATACACATAACATAGTATTTATTTATTTTCCATTCTAGGTTATTACAAGATATTGACTATAGTTCCCTGTGCTATACAGTAAACCTCTGTTTGTTGCATATCTATTTTTAAATTAGAAATCTAGCATTCTGTTCATACTAATTCAAGCAAGTAGAATCAAAATGTCATAAATTTAGACAAAATTAATAAGTTCTCTCTATATATATACTGTACATATTATTATATATGTATACAAAGTTCTACTACACTTAATAAAGGCTTGAGAAAGAACATTAAAGAAAAGAAGAGATGGGGAAATTAGAACACATAAACTAAATGAAATGGGAGCTCTGAATACGAAATAGAGAAAGTGAAACAAACCAGACGAAAGTACAAGATCATCATAATAGTTTGGTTGTTTTTAAACGTGGCTGCTCATTAGAAACACATCTGGAGCTCTGGCGGGGGGCGGGGGGGGGGGCGGGGAATGAATCATTACCTAGCCATTTTTATTTTTTTTTTAATTCCAAGATAATTCTGATATGCATCTAGAATTTAAAAAGTGATTACAGGTTTCTCTATTAAATGGTACTTTTGGTGATATAGAGTTCTATTATTTTTCTGTTGACCAATCATGATACAATGGTATTAAGTGAGTAATAGCTCCATAATCACAATAGTAACATACTGTTTGTCAGGTTTTAAAATCAATAGCCAGATAAACAAGTGAAATATAATCACAATTGCAAGCCGTAATGGGAGCATGATTAATTTAACAGCATGGAATAGTCACATGTAATTGGAGGGGCAAGCAGAGTGACACGGTCAGTGGGACTGCATGCATGCGCATCTTTTCATCCTCCCAGCCAGTCTGTGTCTTCTGGTTGGTGCCATTTACATCTCAGGTAATTTTTGATATGTACCATCCTATTACCATCTTCTTTTTGGGGGGTTATGTTCTGTAGGTCTTTTCCTTGTCTTGAGTCTCCTGCCTAGAGAAGTTCCTTTAGCATTTGTTATAAAGCTGGTTTGGTGGTGCTGAATCCTCTTAACTTTTGCTTGTCTGGAAAGCTTTTGATTTCTCCATCAAATCTGAATGAAAGTCTTGCTGGGTAGAGTATTCTTGGTTGTTGGTTCTTCCCTTTCATCACTTTGACTATATCCTGCCATTCCCTTCTGGCCTGTAGAGTTTTTGTTGAGATCAGCTGATAGCATGATGGGAGTTCCTTTGTATGTCATTTGTCATTTTTCCCTTGTTGCTTTTAGTGTTTTATTCTTATCTTTAATTTTTGTCAGTTTGATTACTATATGTCTCGGTGTGTTCCTCCTTGGGTTTATCCTGCTTGGGACTTTCTGTGCTTCCTGGACTTGGTTGACTATTTCATTTCCCATGTTAATGAAGTTTTCAGCTATTATGTCTTCAAAGATTTTCTCAGTTCCTTTTCTCTCTCTCTCTCCTTCTGAGACCCCTGGAATATGAATGTTGGTTCGTTTAATGTTGCCCCAGAGGTCTTTTAGGTTGTCTTCATTTCTTTTCACTCTTTTTTCTATATTCCATTCTGCATCAGTGATTTCCAATATTCTGTCCCCGGGTCATTTATCTGTTCCACTGGCTGGGTTATTTGGCTATTGATTCCTTCCAGTGTATTATTCATCTCTTTTTTGTTCTTTAGTTCTTTAGTAAACATTTCTGCGTTTTCTTCATTGTTTTCCAAAGATCCTGGATCACCTTCACTATTATCATCCTGAATTCTTTTTCTGGAAGGTTGACTATCTCTTCATTTAGTTTTTCTGGGGTTTTATCTTGTCCCTTCTTCTGGGACATAATGGTCTGCTTTTTCATGCTGATTAACTTTCTGTAATGTGGTTTTGTTTTAGTCGCTGTTGGGACTGTGGATCCTCTTGCTTCTGTCTGCCTTCTGATGGAGGAGGCTAAGAGGCTTGTGTAAGCTTTTTGATGGCAGGGACTAGTGGTGGGAAAAACTGGGTCTTGCCCTGGTGGGCAGGACATTGCTCAGTAAAGCTTTAATCCAATCATCTGCTGATGAGTGGGGATGCGCTCCCTCCCTGGTAGTTGTTTGGCCTGAGGCCGCCCAAGCCCAGGGTCTGTAGTCTCTATGGTAGGGTTAATGGTGACCTCCAAGAGGGCTTATGCCAAGAGGGAGGACCTTCCCAGACTGCTGCTGCCAGTGCCCTCACCCCCGCGGGGAGCCCCTGTGGACCCAGGCCTCCACAGGAGACCCTCCAACATTAGCAAGTAGTTCTGGTTCAGTCTGCTATGAGGCCATTGCTCTTCTCCTCTGGGTCTTGGTGTGCACAAGATTTTGCTTGTGTTCTCTAACACTGGAGTCTCCGTTTCCCTCAGTCCTGTGGAAGTCCTATAATCAAGTCCTGCTGGCTTCAAGGTCAGATTTCCAGGAAAGTCCCAGTCCCTCGGTCGGATCCCTAGGCTAGGAAGTATGATGTGGGCTTCAGGACCTTCACACTCGTGGGAGAACTTCTTAGGTATTATCGTTCTCCAGCTTGTGGGTCACCCACTGGGCAGGTATAGGATTTGATTTTATTGTGATTGTGCCCCTCCTGTCATGCTTTTTTGTCTTTGGACAGGGGGTATCCTTTTTTACTGGGTTCCAGCATCTTCCTGTCAATGGTTGTTCAACAGCTAGCTGAGATTTTGGTGCTCTCGCAGTAGAAGATGAGAGCACATCCTTCTGCTGCACCATGCTGAACCTGAGGTCCAGCCTGTCTTCTGATGGGTGGAGCTGTGTTCCTGCCTTGCTGAGGCTTTCCAGCTCTGGAGCTTGCAAGCTGTTGGGTGGGGCCAAGTCTTTGGGCTGACACAGGGGTCTCTGGGAGAGTTCATGCCCATCAGCATTCCCTGTGGTCTCTGCTATGGTGTCCTTGCGCCCACAGTGAGCTACCTTCCCAGGGGGCCCTCCAAGATCGTCAAGTCCAGGCTCCTGGAGGTAATGCTCTGTGTGGATTCCAGTGCATGTGGTACCTTGTGTGCTTCCTCCAAGAGCACAGCGTCTCTTTCCCTCCGCCCAGCAGAGCTCCTTCATTCAAGCCCTGCTGAACTTCACAGCTAAATGCTCGGGGGTTCTTGCTCTAAACTTCTGATACCAGATCCTCAGACTGTCTTGGAGGGCTATTTTTATGATGGAACTTCCCTGTATAGCCTTCGTGGGTTTAATATCTGTTGGTGCAAGTGCTGTTTTGGGTTTGGGTATCTGCTACCTCTTTCCTCAGGGTGTGCTGACTGATGTGGTGTCCAGAGGCTGTACTGGATGTTGAGCAGAGCTTTCCCTTTGGTCTGTGGTTGCTTGCTTTCCCTTTCCCTGTGCTCAGGGGCAGGGTCTGCTCCCTAGTGGTTGGAGTAGAGGGCCCCACGATCTGTTTATTAGCTGTGTTTCTGACCTCAGTACACGGTAGGCAGGATTGGCGCTCTCCCAGCACTTGGGAAGAAAGCACTTAGCATTCCTCCATTGAAGCTGTTCACATGTGGGTGTGATCTCTGGGTCACCTGTGTGAGCTCTCAGATTACCCTGTTGTTGGCACGACTCAGCCCCACATTACCCATGTGTGTGAAGGCAGTTTGCCCCCGGTGTCTCTCGGGCATTGTTTTTCACCAGGCCACCAGTGTGGATCAATCAAAGTCAGGTCCCGGGACTGCAATGATAATGGATCTGGACCTGCCGGGGGTGTGTGGAGGCAGCTCAGACTCTGGCCCAACTCCCACGTGCAATGTCCCCGCAAAGTCCACAGCTGCAAAAGCTAGGCCCATCTCTGCTACAGAGACACTCACTGTCTGCTCAGCTGTTCCTCAGGAGCTGAATTCACACAGTTGGCACCCGGGGTGTAAATTCATGGTCCATGCAGCCGTGAAGAGAGACGTCAGCTCTCCTTCACTGCACTGTTCCTGCAGCTCATCTGTGGTTTCAGCCCCACCTCTGCATGTGCACCACCCGCAGGGCCTCTGGTCCCAAAGCTGCCCCAGAGCCTGCCCAGCTGGAGCCCTTCCTGGTGCCCTAGGGAGGCAAGGGGCAGCACATGGGGAGAGAGGTAGCCCTGCTGTTTGTGCTTCAACAACGCTGCTTCACGTCTATGGCTGTGCAGTCTTCCTCTCTGAGCATTCCTGGCCGTGGCTTCCTCAGTCTCATCCCCGCAGACCCTCTCCCCGCAGCCCACAGCTGTTCCCTCCGCAGGTCTCTTTCTAAACCCCACAGTTCCAGCCCCCGTCTGCACCAGCAGACACATGTCTAAGTACGGGGCATGCAGGGCTCTGGCACAGACCATCTCAGCAAGTCTCACTCGGTCCTGCCTGCCGCAGCCTGGTTGCTGCACTCTCCTCTAAGACCCAAAGCTCCCCTCTGTCCCAGCTGATCTCCCCACCAGTGAGAGGGCGTCCCAGGTGTGGGAGCCTCTCCTCTCCTTCAGTTTCCCACCCAGTTCTGCAGGGATCGTCCTTACCCTGTTTAGTGTCTCAGGTCTTCTGCTAGTGTTCAGCAGGCGCTCTGTGAGACTTCTTTCCATTTGTAGATGTACACTTTATGCATTTGTGAGGAAAGTTGAACTCCATATCCTCCTAATCCTCCGCCATCTTGACCCCCCCTGTAATTTAATTTAAAATATCTTTAGACATTACGGTGTGAAATGTATGTGCAATGGGTTAAGCTGCTTTTCAGGGGCACTCAGCCACCCTAATCAGAATTTCACACCCCACAGGAGGTCAGCTTTCATTTAACGGAGAAAGGCCAGAGGTTTGTACAAGTATTTTAAACTACCCATATCTCAATTAGCATAATGATTGTTAGAAATGAGCTGCCTGATGAAAGCAGTGCCATGTTAATTAGCATAATGAAACTGGAAATGAGCTCCATTTGTGAGATTCAGAATATTCAAGATAACGTGAATTGGATACGGTAGTTTAAGGAAGCTCTCCACTCAACCCAGGAAAGATGGAGTAAGGATGCAGGGAAACTTACAGCCTGTACCATTAGGGATGCTGCTTGTGGCTTACTCTCAAAACAAGACTGTCATAAAGCAGATTTCTCTATAGGGAAAATACAGTCCCACCTCTAAAAAAATGGTCAGCAGGCAAACGCCCCCATGTTTCTTGTGACTGTCCAGAACCTCTTCTCCCTGCTGAGTAAATCAGCTTTAGCTGCCCCCATTTTTCATGATCACTGTTTGATGCAACAGGAGTTGGGGGGGTGTCTCTGCCCAATCCAGAGAGAACACCTCTCCCTCTGAGAAATTCTAGCGAGAGTCTCCCTACCCACCTCCATCCTAGACCCAGTTTCACCCCCAATATTGCTCATCATGCCAGATGCCCGTGCCCTTAAGAGTTTACATTATAACGAGGGAAACTGAGGCTGGAGCATGGTGATGTAGCTGGATGAATTATAGGAGATAAAGTCCAACAGGCCAACTTTCATACACCTTTGGGCCTTGGATATGTAGCTTTGTGTACATCAAGTGTTCTCAGTTTTATTCTAAGAGAGCTACAAAACCTCTGGAGAGTTTGAAGAAAAGGAAGGATGGAATCTGACTGATATTAGATGACTCCTGCTTCAGGTTCCCACCTCCAGATTTTTGAACTTCCTGTTTCCTCTACCTAGAATGCTTTTCCTCTAAGACTCTCCTGGATTAGCTTATAATTGTCTTTCACATGCAGGCCTATATGAGAGATCTTCCCTGATGCCAAATCTTAGGTATTTATCCAGCCACTTTCTATCAGAGAATGTATCTTTTTAAAATATTCTACTTTGAGACTCTTTTTCTTTTTGATGATTTGCTAATTGATCCATTGATCGTGAGTCTACTCCTAGGGGGAGAGAAATTCCAAGAGGTGGGGGAGGCATCTGCTTCTTTCATGGCTCTTTCCTTAGCATCAGGAATATTGCCTTTCACATAGTAAGCACTCAGTCAAGAATTGTTGATTGGATAAATAAAGGTGTCATTTTCATTTACCCAGACATCATCAAACTGTTAACAAGTGTGTGTGTGTATGTGTGTTAGTCACTCAGTCATGCCTGACTCTTTGCTATTCCATACACTGCAGCCCACCAGGCTCCTCTGTCCATGGGATTTTGCAGGCAAGGATACTGGATTGGTTTGCTGTTTCCTTCTCCTTGAAACTGTTAACAAGGAGGGTCTTAAATCATTCATTTCCTCATTGTGCCTTGAAACAACCAAAGCCAGTTTCCCATACTCCCCAAGCCTTGACAGATGCTTCTGCCCACACAGCATCTCTCATCCTGCATGACTGTCTCTCACTGTGCTCCTGCAGAGACAGTCTGTCTTCCCTTCTCACATATTAACTCACTGAGCAGACTGAAAAAAAATCCAGTATGCTTGGACCCTAGTGCCGGAGATTACCATACTGTTTGATGTGATGCACACAGACTACGTTTAGAAAACAAAAAGTAAGAGATGGAGACGAGATGAAAGAGCAGAAGGACAGGAGCTCACTTTTTCTTATGAAAACACCAGGATCCAGCTACCTGCTGAGCAACCATCGTCTGAGCAATGCTGGAGCCTATCAGAAAATGATATTCTACCTCCAAAGACAAAGAAGAAGCTGCCAAAGGGTGGACGTAGGGGCACAGTCAGGATAAAACCAAATACCATACCTATGGTGTGAGTGACCCACAAACTGGAAAACAATTATACCACAGAAGTTTTCCCACCATAGTGAAAGTTCTGAGCCCCATGTCAGGTTCCCCAGCCTGGGGATCTGGCAATAGGAGGAGAAGCCCCCAGAGAACCTGGCTTTGAAAGCCAGTGGTGTTTGATCCTGGCAATTCCACAGGACTGGGGGCAACAGAAACTCCACTCTTGGAGGCTGTATACAAGGTCTTGTGTACACCAAGACCTATCAAATTAAGCTGTGGCCTCATATGAGCCCAGACCAGACCTACCTGCTGGTCTTGAAGGGTCTCCTGCAGAAGTGGGGAGCAGCCAAGGCTCACTGTGGGGCAAAGACACTGGCAGCAGTAGTTCTCATTGGCATGATCCCTTCTGAAGGTCACCATTTTCTCATCAAGACCTGGCGCCTCCCAGCAACCCATAGGCTCCAGTGCTGGGACACCTCAGGACGATCAATCAACAAGGGTGGAACACAGCACCACCCATCACTGGAGATCATACTACTACAAACAACTATACATCAATAAAATGGATAAGAGTAAATGGACAAATTCTTCCAGGACTGAACAGGAAGAAACAGAAAAAGGAACAGACCAATCATAAGCAGTGAAATTAAAACAGTGATTTAAAAATTCCCAACAAACAAAAGTCCAGAACCAGATAGCTTCAGAGGCAAGTTCAATCAAACATTCACAGAAGAGTTAACCCTGACCCATCTGAAAATCTTCCAAAGAAATCACAGAGGAAGAAACACTCCCAAGCTCATTCTATGAGGCCACCATCACCCAGATAATAAAACAAGATAAAGATACCACTAAAAAGAAAGTTATAGGCCAATATCACTGCTAAACATAGACATTAAAATCCTCAAGAAAATACTAGCAAACGAAATCCAACAACACAGTATAAGGATCATACACCCTGGTCAAGTGGGATTTATCTCAGGGATGCAAAGATCCTTCAATATATTCAAATCAATCAGTGTGATCCACCACATTAACACACTGAAGAATAAAAGCTGCATGGCCATCTCAATAGGTCCAGAAAAAGAGTTTGCAGACGTTAACACCCATTTATGACAAAGAACTCTCTAGAAAGTGACTGTAGAGGGAACCTACCTCAACATAATAAAGGCCATATATGACAAAGCCACAGCTAACATCATTCTCAATGGTGACACACTGTTTCCTCTACGACAAGGAGCAGGAGAAGACAAGCATGGCCACCCTCGCCACCTTCACTAAGCACACTTTTGGAAGCTGTAGTCATGGCTATCAGAGAAGAAAAGGAAATGAAAGGAATCCAGATTGGAAAAGAAGTGAAACTGTCACTGTTTGCAGATGACATGACACTATGCACAGAAGTACAGAAAGCGTATCTGAAAGGATCTGAAAGAAGTATCCAAAGTATCTGAAGGAGACGGGAACACCAGACCACCTGACCTGCCTCTTGAGAAATCTGTATGCAGGTCAGGAAGCAACAGTTAGGACATGGAACAACAGACTGGTTCCAAATAGGAAAAGGAGTACGTCAAGGCTGTATATTGTCACCCTGCTTATTTAACTTATATGTAGAGTACATCATGAGAAATGCTGGGCTGGAAGAAGCACAAGCTGGAATCAAGATTGCCGGGAGAAAGAGCAATAACCTCAGATATGCAGATGACACCATCCTTATGGCAGAAAGTGAAGAAAAATGAAAGAGCCACTTGATGAAAGTGAAAGAGGAGAGTGATAAAGTTGGCTTAAAGCTCAACATTCAGAAAACTAAGATCATGGCATGTGGTCCCATCACTTCATGGCAAATAGATGGGGAAACAGTGGCTGACTTTATTTTGGGGGGGTCCAAAATCACTGCAGATGGTGATTGCAGCCATGAAATTAAAAGACACTTGCTCCTTGGAGGGAAAGTTATGACCAACCTAGACAGGATGTTAAAAAGCAGAGCCATTACTTTGCCAACAAAGGTCCAACTAGTGAAGGCTATGGTTTTTACATTAGTTATGTATAGGTGTGAGAGTTCGACTATAAAGAAAGCTGAGCGCTGAAGAATTGATGCTTTTGAACTGTGGTGTTGGAGAAGACTCTTGAGAGTCCCTTGGATGGCAGGGAGATCCAACCAGTCTATTCTAAAGGAGATCAGTCCTGAGTGTTCATTGAAAGAACTGCTCTTGAAGCTGAAACTCCAATACTTTGGCCACCTGATGCGAAGAACTGACTCATTTGAAAAGGCTGGGGAAAGATTGAGGGCAGGAAGAGAAGGGGACAACAAAGGATGAGATTGTTGGATGGCATCACCGACTCGATAGACATGAGTTTGGGTAAACTCTGGCAGTTGGTGATGGACAGGGAGGCCTGCCACGCTGTAGTCCATGGGCTTGCAAAGAGTCAGACATGACTAAATGACTGAACTGAACTGACTGATACGCAGAAGATCCTAAAGATGTTATTAGAAAACTTCTAGAACTCATCAGTGAATTTGGCAAAGTTGCAGGTTACAAAATAAACACACAGAAATCTCTTGTATACATATATACCAACAATGAAAGCTCAAAAAGAGAAATTAAGAAAACAATCCCATTTACCACCACATCAAAAAATACCTAGGAATAAACCTACCTAATGAAGCAAATGACCTCTTCTCATAAAACCATAAGATGCTGCTGAAAGAAATCAAAGATGACACAGATGAAAATATTTACTATATTCTTGGATTGGAAGAATCAATATTGTAATGATTATACTACTCAAAACAACCTATAGATTCCATGCAATACCTATGGCATTTTTTCAGAAAAACAGAACAACAACAAAAAAAGGCAAATTTTGAATGAAGACACAAAAGACCCAAAGAGCCAAGAAAATATTGAAGAAGAAAAACAGAGCCAGAAGAAATCGTCTCCCTGACTTCAGACTATACTATAAAGCTACAGTCATCAATATAGTATGGTAGTGGTGCAAAAATAGAAATATAGATCAATGGAACAGGACAGCAAGTCGAGATAAATCCACATACCTATGGCCAACTAATCTGTGACAAAGGAGGCAAGAACACACAATTGAGAAAAGACAGTCTCTTCAGTAACTGGTGCTGGGAAAACTGGGCAATTACATGTAAAAGAATGAAATTAGAACACTCTCTATACCAAAAATAAACTGAAAATAGATTAAGACCTAAATGTAAGGCTAGATAGTATGAAACTCTTAGAGGAAAACAGGACGAACACTCTCTGACATATATTTCAGCAATATATTTTTTTGATAGACCTCCTAGAGTAATGAAAATATAAACAAAAATAATTTTTAAATAATTAATTAAACTTAAAAGCTTTTGCATAGCAAGGGAAACCATAAGCAAAATGAAACGATATCCCACAGAATGGGAGAAAATCTTTCCAAATGAAGCAGCTAACAAGGGGTTAATCTCCAAAATATGCAAATACCTCATGGAGCTCAATATCAAAAAAGCAAACAAACCAATGAAAAAATGGGCAGAAGATCTGAAAAATAAAATTTCTTCAGAAAAGATATACAGATGGCTAGAAAGCACATGAAAACATACTTAACATCACCAACTATCAGAAAAATGTGAATCAAAACTACAATGAGATATCACCTCCCACTAATCAGAAAGACCATCATCAAAAACTACAAACAAATGCTGGAGAGATTATGGAGAAAAGGGAACCCTCTTACACTGTTGGTGGGAATGTAAATTGGTACAACTACTATGGAAAACAGTATAGAGGTTCCTCCAAAGAAACTAAAAGTTGCTATATGATCTGGAATCCCACTTATGGGCATATGTCTTGCGAAAACCATATTTCAAAAAGATACAAGCAACCCAATATTCATTGCTGCAGTATTTACAATAGCCAAGACATCAAAGCAACCTCAACATTCACCAACAGAAAAAACGATAAAGGAGATAGATATGGTTCATATAGACAACAGAATATTATTCAGCCATAAAATGAATGAAATAAATCCTTTTGCAGCTGCATGCATGGACCTAGAGATTGTCTTACTGAGTAAAGTCAGAATAAGAAAGACAAATATTTTATGATATCACTCATTTGTGGAATCTTAAAAATGGTACAAACTAACTTATTTACAAAATAGAAATAGAGTT
The DNA here is from genome assembly GCF_016772045.2 of Ovis aries. Classification (NCBI taxonomy): domain Eukaryota; kingdom Metazoa; phylum Chordata; class Mammalia; order Artiodactyla; family Bovidae; genus Ovis; species Ovis aries. The sequence goes on from NC_056072.1 coordinate 4,674,876, forward strand.
ACGGATGTAGAAAACAAACCTATAGTTACAAGGGGGTTAGAGAAGGAGGAAAAAATCAGGAGATTGGGATCAACATATACACACTATTACATATAAGATCATTAATAAGGACCTACTGTATAGCACAGGGAACTCTGCTCAGTACTCTCTAATGGCATATATGGGAAAAGAACCTAAAAAAGAGTGGGCATATGCTTACATGTAACTGATTAACTTGGTTGTACACCTGAAACTAACAAGTAGAAATCAACTATACTCTAATAAAAAAAAAAAAATACAGACAGCACACAGAAGGTTATAGGACAAAAGTTTGAGAAATGTTAATAATGTGCATATGAACAAAAAGGTTATATTTGGAGTCATGGGTCAGCAAAATTTTAATATTCCAAATTCCACTTTTCAAGCTAAAAAGACATTACTTCCTATTTTGTTGTTCTTTTTTTTTTTTTTTTTTTTTGGCTCCTATTGTTCAAAGGGGATAGTAATGCAAGAGGCTGGTTACTCTTTACCCAAACCAGGAAAATGATACCTGTGCTTTATTTTGGATGTTCTTTGGAAATTCCCGTTTCTGCTCAGTTTATACCCAGTTTTTCTTTGTGCACTTAGAAAATGGCTTTAAAAAACTAGGACTTGAAAAGTATGAGTCTAAAAAGAAAAGAAAAGAAAAGAAAAGTATGAGTCTGCAAGCAAGGCTGTATTCTAATATAGAGAATCAGTCCTTAAAATCCCGTCTTTTCCGTTTACCAGTTCTTACTCAAGCGGCCTCCCTTAAATCTTTACAGTGAGAGATTAGAGCAGTGTTCTCCAGAAAGTATAAGGCAGGTCTGCATAGCTGAGGGAAGACTGACCACCCTTCCCTGGATTTGGGGTGTGGGCTTCTGGTAACTCAGACTGTAAAGAACCCGCCTAACAATGCAGGAGACGTTAAGAGATGTGGGTTCGATCCCTGGGTCAGGAAGATCCCCTGGAGAAGGGAATGGCTACCCATTCCAGTATTCGTGCCTGGAGAATCCCATGGACAGAGGAGCCTGGGAGGCTACAGTCCATGGGGTTGCAAAGAATCAGACACGGCTGAGCTACTACGCACAGCATAGCACAGATCCACTCCTGTCTACCTTCCCAGTCCTAATGAAGCGTGAAAGTGCACGTTTACATAATGCTTATGTCCTGCACTGGCATTCATAAAAAATTTAAAAAAAAAAACCAGAAAGCTTCCAAAATGTTAAGGCTTTGATCAGGAGCAAGAAGAACATTTAAGTTGGATAGTGAGACTATTATAAGATTAAAATGAGATGCACCGTAATTCAATGCAGGATACAGGATGCTTGGGGCTGGTGCACTGGGATGACCCAGAGGGATGATATGGGGAGGGAGGTGGGAGGGGGGTTCAGGATTGGGAACACGTGTACACCTGTGGCAGATTCATGTTGATGTATGGCAAAACCAATACAATAATTTAAAGTAAAAAAGGAATTATAACTCAGAAAAATGATCACTCCCAAATATCAGTAGTGCCAAGTTGAGAAACCCTGATCTCAGTTAGTTGATTAAGAACAGCTGAAATAAATGTATTGATTGTGGTGAAGTGCTGTTTTGAAGAAGTTGCCTTTAAAATCTTCAGGTTATATTACAGATGAGCCTGAAAAATATGTTCATCAGATACCATGTTCTTCATCCTATTGATTTTTTCTCGGCACATTAAAGGGCATTATAAAAACCAAACAATATAATAATAAAATAAATACATTCAATTAGGAAAATAGAGAAAAACTTTAGAAAAAAGAGGAATTTGTGTGACTGAGAGCATTATGAAAATACAAATAAAATGTATCATTAGTCAAAATCTTAACAGACATGTGTGGATAGTAATCAAGGGCATATAATTTACTGATTACTATACTGACCATGTATAGACATCTGGTGTTATTACAGCTCTTTTAGAGAAGACTTGAAAAATTACAAAGCCCTAGCAATACTAGGGTTGAGATAGAAGCCCGCTAAGGTCAGTGTGAAGGTAGGGAGACTGTCCACATTTTAAGATCACTGAGTCAGTCTGAATGCTCTCATCTTGCATCCTCCCCACTCCCCACTCCCCTTCAAAAGCAGAGTGAATACATTAAAAAGTAGTAAAAGTAGTAAACGATCATCTTAGGATTGTAGACTTTTAGCCTAGAAGCCTTAAAATGATTTAATCATCCCATATTCACCAACATCATTCCTGACAGATTAACTTCACAGATTTTCATGTGAAAAGACGAATTCTGTGATCCAGAGCGTGGAGAAGACACTATTCTCCCACTACCTGATTCCCCTTAGTAAACTAAACATACATTTAGGTTATCAACAAAGAAAGGCATCAATAGGAGAAAAAATGTTTTTGAAAACATGTGATCTTTTACATTAGTATCAAATAATTACACTGACAAAAAAATTCTCTTACAGTTTTTTAATAATTTTTTAAAGCATTCCAAAGGAGACTAGAACATACTGCAGTCTTTCAGGAAGTAAGTATCTATCTGGCCCTGTAGGGGGTCATGTCCATTAGTGTATTAATAGCTTCGAAGAGAGCTACAATTAAACAAGCATTGCACTTCCGTTAGAGCAGTGTTTCTCTCAGCACCGCTTTTGACCACCCTCTCCACCCAACTCCAGGAAAGCGAAAGTGCATCAAAGGCAGAGCCTTTACCAGCTGAGCTACCAGGGAAGCCCAGGAGTGAATTTAGTTCTATTGAATAGCAATAGACTATTAAACAGTCTTCCATTCAGACTTCAGCAAGCCACCTTGAAGATGTAAAGGACAACCATTTATTTTTTCTCATTTCTTTTCATGTAGCAACAAGACCACTTGAAGGAGGAAGCAAGTGATGGGAGAGGGCTATTGGAAACATTTGTGTAAGGTTGTAAAACTTGAAAGTAGCTCCAATATGACCCAACAATCCCACTCCTGGGCATATACCCAGAGAAAACCATGACTCAGAAAGATACACACACCCCCAATATTCGTTGCAGCACTATTTACAATAGCAAAGACACAGAAGCAACCTAGATGTCCATGCATGGATAAGAGGATTATGATACATATATACAAGAGAATATTAATCATAAAGGAACAAAATTGAGCCAGTTGTCCTGAGTGGATGAACCTAGAGTCTGTCATACAGAGTGAAGTAAGTCAGGAAGGAAAGGATATCATATGTTAACGTGTATATGTAGAAGACTCTTGAGAGTCCCTTGGACTGCAAGGAGATCAAACCAGTCAATCCTAAAGGACATCAGTCCTGAATATTCATTGGAAGAACTGATGCTGAAGCTGAAGTTCCAATTATTTGGCCACCTGATGTGAAGAACTGACTCACTGGAAAAGACCCTGATGCTGCTAAAGATCGAAGGCAGGAGAAGGGGACAACAGAGGATGAGAAGATTGGATGGCATCACTAACTTGATGGACATGAGTTTAAGCAAACTCCAAGAGTTGGTGATGGACAGGGAGGCCTGGCGTGCTGCAGTCCATGGGGTTTGCAAAGAGTCAGGCATGACTGAGGACTAAGCTAAACATGTATATATGGAATCTAGAGGGGCTTCCCCTGACTCCATGGTAAAGCATCTACCTTTAATGCAGGAAATGTGGGTTCGATCCCTGGGTCAGGAAGACTCCCCTGGAGGAGGGCTTGGTAACCCAGTTCAGTTTTCTTGCCTGAAGAATCCCATGGATAGAGGATAACCCTGGCAGATGACAGTCTGTAGGGTTGCACAGAGTCAGACACAACTGAAGGGATTTAGCATGCATGCATGGACTCTAGAAAAACAGTATTGATGAACTTATTTGTGGGGCAGAAATAGAGACGAAGATGAAGATAATGGATTTGTGGACACTGTGGGGAAAGGAAGGAGAGGGTAAGATGAATTGAGAGAGCAGCAATGATATATACACCCTGCAATGTATAAAATAGATAGCTAGTGAGACGCTGCTGTATAGCACAGGGGCCTCAGCTCAGGGCTCTGTGATGACGTAGAGGGGTGGGATGGAGGTAGTGGCAGGGAAGCCCAGGAGGGAGGGGATATGTATATACATACAGCTGATTCGCTTTTTTGTACAGCAGAAACTAACATAACATTGAAAAGCAATTATCCTCCAATAACAAAGAAGGAAGGTAGCTGCAGCCTCGCTCATACACACGGATGCATGGAGACTAGCCCACCTGACACGCCTGCAGTGAGGGGTGCTGTGTCATGCAGTCCATTGACCGAAAGCATTCACTGAACAGGTCTGATGCAGATTCTTGCTGTTCAGGCATTTTCTGCTCAAGGCACAGTAATACCAGGGTGGAAGATGGAAATGGGAACAAAGAACAGACCTAAAAACAAACACAAACACACACACCAAATGTGGCTCCCATAACAAGACAGAGTTTTAGAAATAAATGGAATAAGGATATACTTTGCAAAGGTATATATAGAGAGATCAAACATACTCCGTGGTTCCCACGGTTCCCAGGATGACGATGACTAAAATTTCCCTTACTGTTACTGCTATTTTGACCATTTTGATGGCTTTCATTCTAAAAAGGAATGCCACTTTCTTTCATAACACAGAAAAATTAATGTATTTCTAGAGACTTAAACTCTGGTTAACAATGGAAATAATCTGTCAGCAAATTGTTTTCCTTACATGATTCTAGGAACAAGTTAGGCAGGTTTCTAAGAGCCACAGCTGAGTCAGACTAGAAAAAGAAACCCTTCTGGGGCATCCCAGGCTAAGTCTCACCTAGTCCAAAACATCGTTGAGGGCTTTTATGAATTTGAGTAAGGGCCACATGCTCAGGGCAAATGCAGCCCTGCTCTGGAGTACACAGCTTGCGGAACAGACTGGGCTGGAATTAGCCCCGAGGTTCTGCTGCATCAGTGTGTCCTGTGCGGCAGAACACCTGGATACCTTTACACAGCAGCCCTGAGCTTTCTTCATGAAAGCAAGCAACTGGGCATCAGAAGAACCCACGAAGCACTGAGGGAAGGAGGTTTCATGAAACAGGACTTTAAGAAAGTGTTGGAGAATCTTTACTTGTCAAAGACACCCCTGAAATTCTTGAACCAAATTCTAATCTGTGGGTGGAAGAGATAAGAGTAAAGATCAACCCACTGTTAGCTCAGCCCTGCCATACAGATGGGGCAGAAGGAAAAAGTATCATGTGGGCTGGGCTGCCAAAGTGGCATGTAACAGAAGTGGCATCTGTCTGTTTAAACACCTATGATGTGCACATCAGTCTCCCAGACTCCTGCAGAGTAAAACACAGAAGCAAAATATAGTCCCTCCTCTCAAGATTTTAACACCTTGTTGAGATAGAAAAGCAAGGAAGAAGAGAAGAAACTGGAGCGTGAACAAAGCTTCACTGCTCTCTTACCTGTCTTCAAAAATTAGCCTTCGGCTCATGTGGATACACTTGGTGAGCTCTGTTTGATAACACACAATACATTTCTGCTGATGTAAGCTCTTATTTATGGGATTGGGATACACAGCAAGTTCCTACTGGATAGCACAGGGAACTGTATTCAGTATCCTATGAGAAACCATAATGTGAAAGAATATTCTAAACTGTGTACATTTATATATAACTGAATCACTTTGCTGTACAGCAGAAATTAACACTACATTGTAAATCAACTACACTTCAATTAAAAAATAGTTTTCTGTATCCTGGATATATAATAGGGAATCATAGATTTATTGACTGAGTTTGTGATGGATCTTATGGGAGTTCTGGAAGGACAGAATTACTCAAGGGATTTCTTGGGGAGCTAAAACATAAGCCAAATATTGAAGAATACATTCCATAAACATAGGAAATATTACCTGTCTAGATATATTTGTATATTTAAAACTTTGCAATTAGAGGTATTCTTGATCTATTCGCCAAGATATTTAATATGAACAAGCTGCAAATATATATCAGCATGAAAGTGGCAGACTTTGACATGCTTCTAAGCCCACTGTGTCTTGACAACTTCCTTGATGATTCTTACATTGAGAGACCTTGGTAGCTTGTAAAGAGTGCTCACTGGAAAGGTCACCGAGGGGATTTCAAAATGGCTCTGGTGTAATGACCACACCTCCTCCATTGTTTTCACAGACCATAAACAAGACTGAAGAATGTCCGTCTGAAACGCTGCCTTGAATGAAGAAACTTCATTAAACAAGAAGTTGGCTTCCAGTTTTGCACAGGCGTCGATGGAATGCTGTTTTGCTTGTGTTTTTAATTTTCTACTTTACCCAATGAAAACAACGTGTTTTTACGTGCTGTGCAAATGGTTCTTTCATGTGGTCTGACAGTTTATTTTTGCATCATTTTTTTTAATTAAAGAAAACAATCCCAGAAGAGGACAACAACTACCACAAACAAATAAAGCAAAACATGGAAGGTTGACATTCACGTGGAAGAACATTTGAATTCAGAATTTATCTGAAGGTGTAGATAGATTTTTTTTTTTTTAAACAGGAAATCTGATGTCAAGAGGTGGGCAAGCAGAAATGGAAACAAATTGTCTTCCTCAGTAATTAAGCTACTCTTTCTTTTTCCCTTCTTGTTTAAATCTAGTGGGTTGGGTTTTTTTTATTTTATTTTTTCTTAGAAATATTTAGGTAAGGTTTATCTTGAATCTTAATTGCCTTAATTTTAAGGACGTCAAAGGCTCTCGAGGCAAGCTGTCAACGTCTTGTTAAAACCAAGAAAGAATGGAAATATTGTACCAGTTTCCACTGGTACAGAAGTCTAAGACTATGAGTTTTTAGGGTGGAAAAAAAACTGTACAGTTTTAAAGAAAATGTTTTTCTTCATTTGAAGAAAATTTGCTGATAAAAGAAACCATGGCAACTGCAAGAATTGGGGAAATGCTGGGACTTCTCATGAACTTTGTCTTAAGTGTTGAATTGTTCTAGAAGGCTAAAACATTTTAAGGTAAAGTTATTAATGTTGGTTTAAAAACAACTGCATTAGAAATAATGCGTGTTTGGGGGGCAGAATGCAGACTTTTTTAATTTCCAAAGCGTGATCGCTAGCAAAATCATTAGTGCTTTTTATCTGCAGTCTTTTTTATGAGCTTTACAAACTTTTTAGTCAGCTTTGCTTGTCACATTGCAAAATCTAGCTTAAGAGCATTAAAAAAAAAAACTTAAGTAGATAGGAGCTTATTGTCAAAAAGTGCAAAAAAGAAAAAAAAAACACACAAAAAAAACCAACAAAAAAAGCAATAGATAGAGAAATTGTTGACAATTTCTGTAGTCTTTCCTAGTTGTGATCAAATTCAGCCTATGGATGGCCTGTTTTATACCAAAGATGAAGTGGCACCCTGTTGCAGTCCAGAAGATAGAGGTTGCTTTTCTTTTTTTCTCTTTTCTTTTTTAAAATTTTATTTGACCTACATGGCCGGACCAGTTCTTTGTTTGTTTAAACTACCTTCCACTGGTGTTTTACATACTGCAAAAAAAATTTTGTTTTTATTTTAAATGTATATTTGTGGATAGTAGAAGCTTGTTCCTGTGGTCAGCAATATTAGCGCCAAGAGTTCTGGATTCCAACCAATAGAGCCAAATGGCTTTAAATTCCATGTGCTTTTCTGGTTCTTTCCTAGTGCTCTTGAATCATGAAGTCTGTATCGATGGCCACCAATGAGCTAACACACTTCTTTAACAGGTTGAAATTTCATTATGTGAATTTTGGACTCAAGATACTTCCTGAACTGGTCTGAAAGATCACTTGTTGAAAAAGCTCAGTGATGCTCTGTTGAGTGGTGAGTGGTCTCCTGAAAAGGCCTTGTGCAGTATGTGGGACAGTAGCCTTCCTTCTGAATTCCTGCACCTCTAGATTTTGTCTTCTTGCCTCAGTCTTTGTCATCATCTACCATGAATAGCCACCTTGACTCTGCATTTGGGGAGGGGGTATCTTTTTTGTGTGCGTGCCTCATTTCATTGGATTTTCATATCCTGGTATCGTCAGAAGAAAGACAAGATAGACTTTTTAATTTCAGTTTAACTCTCTGAGGCAAATAGGACCAATAAGATTGAGGATTCTTATTAGTGGACTTCAGGTAAGCTTTTAATGCTAGTTGACAATCAAGAAATATGACTTATATGAATAAGAACCCAAATAATTAGATTTGATCGATTCTTAAAGCCAAAGGAGATATATGTTACATTGAGAATGATGCAAAACTTTGTCTAAAATGAATTAAATTGACTTACCAAACACTTCTGCATATTTGACTCATAAAATCTATGTTCAACCTGTACAGTTTTACCTGAAATGAAAGACAGTGGAACTCTGTTAATTGAACCATGCACTAGAATGGCTTTCTAATGGCTGATTAGAATCAATAGTTGAAACTCTTTTCACAAAGTGACAGGAACCTGTGTTAGTCCAGAAGGAAGAGGCACTATAAAAGAAAACAGGGTAGGCATTGAAAAACTAACGTATGAAAAGGTAAATCATATTCCCATTAGGTCAACATGAATAATGAGTTTGACTCATACAATTCATCAACATTATACTATGTTTGATCTATCAACAAAGGTCTAGTGTTAAAATATACCTAATTCTCTTATTTGAAAATCCCATGAATTGAAAGTTCTTATCTAGAGAGTGATTCCATATCTTTGTGGTCCAACTAGATTCAAAAATTTAGCCAACGCAGTGTAGCATGTGCTACAAAGAAACTGCAGCTGGTCACAGCCATCCCTATGGTTTCCCATGCTTTAGAAAGAATACTAAACTTTTGTTTTGTTCCATTCTTCAGCTTCTTGTGTATGTTAAGGATGGCATTTTCTCTTTGAAAAATGGGCCCCCGAGTTACAGGGGGATGAGCAAACCTGTATAGGAGCTGTCCTTTTGGTTTCTCTTCTTCAGTCTCTGAACTCTGTGTATAAATAAGGATTATCCTGGGCATAATTCATTTAAATATGAAATCAACATACTTCCTTTGTCTTCTGTCAAAAAAATAAATCAAAACGTAATGTGATACCAAGAAAGTCTCATTTCCACAATCAACAATGAGGCTAAGAGGTAGCTACCATGTGGCTGATGAATGTGCCTAGGTAACTTCCTGTTTCTACTCAAAACTACTGCTTTATTTATACATTCAACAACATTTTTTTCAACCATAAAATTTCAGTAATCTCAATTTTTTAAGCCACTTCAGGCAAAAGAAAATGACTTGCCATCTTATGTGTCCATCTGTGCTTTATGTTTGGATTTTTTTTTAATATTATGCCATAACGTATCTTATTTTAAATCAAAAAGAAGGAAAAAGTGGCACATGTTCAAATTTGCATATATCATCTCTAAAGTTTATCACCTAAAAATTAATTTTAAGAATCAAGCCCAGGAAAAAAATAAATACATCAATAGGTAGGCAGCATTACATTGTATGAAAAGTAAAACAAACCAAAACATGTGTTCAATATACACTGACATCAGAATCCTAATTTAATCAATAGTACAGGTTATGGAGATTTTAACCCAATTTAGGACTACCATCATTTTTTAGAGTATTCTGGTTCACTATACTTCAAGCATTGATTCAGATTTTCAATGTATCCTCTCATCCGCAATTGCCAAGACTTAGCCTAAGTGTCAGTGAGCAAAGTAAAACCACAATCCAAATGGGATAAACGTTATTTCCTCCAAACTCTGGTTCCGTGGTCAGTGGAGAAGCGGGTATTCTTTTGATAAGGAGGAGGTATTGTTAAGGAAGTCTGCATGGTGACTGGAATCTCCTCAGAGCATGACCACATCTTCTGAAGTCATCAGGCACCATAGGTAACACTTGCAGGGTGGAAGACTGTCCTTCAACATGGGCATGTCTTAAATATTGCAAGTTACATGCTATTCTGTCAATATTAAAACCTTTGACCCAGCTGTGGTTTGGTCAGGGTTAGTTTGTTTCCCTGGTAGTTTCGACCCCTCGAATGTTGTGCCATGCTTCACCACTTCAATCAGCTCTCCTGTGACCTTAACAGATCTGCTGCATTTGACAGCATATGTGATACACTTCCACCCCCTCTTAATGAAAAACTACATGATGTTAAAAGCGCCTATGTCAGAGACGGAAAGCCCTAGGAGGAGGCTAGATAGAACATGAGGTTCGCTGAACCTACAGAATCCATTAACTGCTTGAAAAACTTTTATAATCATTTTTAATCTATGGATAAGAAAATAAAAGTACTTAGTTTTTCTAATTCTATTTGAATAATTGGGGTGTCTATTATACACATATGGGCTTCCCAGGTAGCCCTGGTGGTAAAGAACCTGCCTGCCAATGCAGGTAGACATAAGAGGTACAGGTTTGATCCCTAGGTTAGGAAGATCCCCTGGAGGAGGGCACAGCCACCCACTCCAGGATTCTTGCCTAGAGAATCTCATGGACAGAGGAGCCCGGTCGGCAACAGTCCATAGGGCCACACAGAGTCAGCACGACTGAAGTGACTTAGCGTGCACGCGCGCGCACACACACACACACACACACACACACACACACACACACACACACCCCTACCCCTTATGTCTTTCACAGTGGCCTAAAATTCCCATTAATGAAAGCTGAGATCTTACTAGGACCTTTGAAGTCTTCTTTCTGCTTGAGGAAAAGTTTCAGTGGACCGTCTAGACAGATGATAACCTTAGTAGAGGACTGAAAAGACGCTTGACAATTGAGTCTCATTCTTGAGTGCAGGAACCACTGCAAGACAAGCTGATAAGCAGGGAGACATTTTTAAGTGGGTTTCAGTGATAAATGTTTTTATATGATATGAAATCAAATGAAAGGATATTTATATAGGTATATAGTGACATGTGGCACATTGGAGGAACCACACTTCATAGTCAAATCTAAACATGTCATAGAACCCCGATCTCTATTACCTTGTCCTCGGTAAAAGAGTAAGAATTAAATTTTGATTTCCATGTAATCGAAAAACATGACTGGCAGGCTTCAAAATTCTGAGCTCGCTGGGACTGACAGCCCCTCATTCCAATTTAAAGGACTGATGGGGTTGACACCCTTCCTGTGACAGACTAATAATGAGATTCCAGTAATGAATCCATTTGTTTTGCAAATGACACCCACCATGGCATAGGAAGACAGCCGAGTCTAACTCAGACTGAACATTTCTTAGCAAATATTCTGAAACATGACGTTGGTCCCTTAATCCACGTGTTCTTGGTCATGGCCGTCCCTTGTGGAATACAGAGAGTTCAGGAAAGTACAGAAGCTGAGAACAAAATCCCTGAGTGGCCCAAACAATCTTTTTTGATGTAAGGCAGGGAAGCTCAGCCCAGATTGGTGATTTCTGGTTTTTTACCCCCAACGTATATGCTAACTGTCACGTAAAAAGAAAAAAAAAAAAAGATGGATAGCTTCTCCTTGTTTATGTCTCTTCATTTCTGGGAGGGAAAATAATGATTTCAGAATAGCACTGTCTATGCGGCAGTTCTAAGGCTGGAGCAGGCTGAGGCGGGTCTTGGAGCTGCTGGAAGAACCACTAGGCCACTGGGTCCACCTTTTCAATCCATTGTATTCCCTCCAGTTAGTGACTGCCCTGAAGCCCCAGTCCTGCAGAAGTACAATCACTCCCAGGTTTTGAAGGGCTAATCATTTACTTTCGTGCACCTAGTTTATCTTCTCTTTCCAACTATTAGGACTTCTCTTTCCTTCTATTAGAATTTCACCCTGAGGATGGAAAACAAAAAACATTTGGAAGTAAAATTCAAATCTATTTTGTTTCTTGTTAAGGATTGATTTATTGAAGCAGTTTTGAAGTCATTGGTAAAATGAATGTCAGTGCATTACATACTGTGAGTTTTTAATATCCATAATGTCCCTTTCCCATCCACTGCAAACAATTGCAAGCTGGCTCTATGCTTGCAGAACATAAACGGAAAAAGTATAGCAAAGAATTTGGCTTTCCTCAAATGAAAGCTATTTTGATTTTGTTCACTATTGAAATTTGAACCAGTAGAACAGCTCAACTCAAAATTGAGTTTTGGGAATATAGTAATAGCTCTTGGTTAAATATGCACTTTTATCCCCATCTTACATCTTTGACCAAAAAATTGCATCATTTTATAATTTTTTGACTTTGTGTTACCACATTAAGGCTGAATGACCTTGAAATTCCATTGGATTTTGTAAAAAAAAAAAAAATTATTTCAAATTTAAATAATACCCAAAGTGTGACTTCAGTGTTATGCTTGGTATTGTTAACCCTCTAATCTTATTAAGAAAGATGCTCTGTCCTCCTCCCCAAATTAGGTTATTTCTTCATATGTGAAACAGGAGTTATTCCATGTTTTAAAACAGGAAAAATATTTCACAGAGATACTTGAAAAACTTTTCTCCATTCTGGGAATTAATGCTTCCATTTATTTAAAAAGAAGAATATAATTGGAATCTTAATTTTAAAAATATATATGTAAACGTGTACTTGCTATGAAATACTCAGTTTCTAAAAAGGGAGAAAAAGGGACACAGCTTCTTTTAAAACTGTTGTTTCAGGCCATATCTGATGTCATAGAACTTCTGAAACATCATTCAATTCTGAATTTTATTTAAGAGCATTTTGTACTGCTGTCTTTGACTGTCATGGAAAATTCTGTAATTGAACAGTGTTTCTGGTTTTATTTTTAACTTTTTCATCTGTACCACAGTCAAATTAGCTACCATTTTCCCTGTTCCTTGAGCTTTCTGTAGATCAGTGGATGTTAGGTTTAAACTTCTGTTTTCTTTGATGAAGCTTTCAATAAAAAATGAAAATAAAATCAACCAAGCAGGGCTGTTGTGTTTTTCTTCAAGCTTAGTGGGAGGAACAGTGTCTATATTTAATTGGCTTCCTACAAAATGTATCCAAAAAAAGAACCCTCCCTGGTAACAAAATGTGAAAGAGGGACCACTGTGCTCATGCAAAGGAGCCTGTTTAGGAGTTTTGGGGGTGTGGACCACTTAGGTCTCCCTGGGACCTCATACATTCTTTCTCATTTTTATGCATAAGAATTTAGAGATCATCAGCTTCTAACTCTAACACATGTGTAACATCTACCAATAATGCTTTCTTTAAAGGGATGCTGACAAAGAGAATGTTTAGCTGCAGTCCAAAATTAGTAAAGTGAAAAGTAATACATTTCAGACTTAATCTCACAAGGTTTAATTATTTCTGGATTTTTTTTTATAAAGGAGCATCTTTTTCAATAATAATGAAAATCTCTCTCAGCTATCAAAAGGCCATCTTTGTGTTTAAATTCTTAGAAACAGAGGGAGCAGTCTTCCCCCCTGGATTCTTTCTCCTGCCTTTAGGAAGCTGCAGGTTACCACTGTGACAAAGCAGTCACCTGGTGGAACTGCTGTGTTGGTCTCCAGTCGATTCCATATCCAAATCCTAGATTGGGAACAGAAGCATAATGTGAGGGATGGGTATAATAGCAAAGGCCACCACTACCTGGGCTGAGCCTTCGCCATGTGCCAGAAACTGCCAGGGGCCCCCACACTTTAGAGCTCACACAGCCTCACACGCATGCTCTCAGGTCACACTAGAGCTCACACAGCCTCACATGCATGCTCTCAGGTCACACTAGAGCTCACACAGCCTCACACGCATGCTCTCAGGTCACGCTTGAGCTCACACAGCCTCACACGCATGCTCTCAGGTCACACTTGAGCTCACAGCCTCACACACATGCCCTCAGGTCACACTAGAGCTCACACAGCCTCATACACATGCTCTCAGGTCAGTACTGCCGTGGCTTCATCTTCCAGATGAGGCTTGGAACGAGGGCAACCCAGCCACGCACCTACATCTTTGAAAGGCTAGAATATGCTTTTAAAAACAGCTTCAAACGTTCAAACCCTGTGGGACTTCCTGGTAGTCGAGTTGCTAGGACTCCAAGCTCCCAGTGCAGGGGCCCAGGTTGGATCCCTGGTCAGGGAACTTGATCCCACATGCCACAACTAAGAGTTCATGTGCCAAAACTAAAGATCTTGTGTGCCACAGCTACGACCTGGTGCAGCCAAGTAAATAGGTTTTGTGAAAAAAAAAAAAAAAGTTTAATTTTAACCTTTGGTTCTAAGGTTATTTTCTTCTTCAGAGGCTTTGGGAAATGCCAATATGGAAGGCAACTCTTTTTCAGTTGTTGTTGTTGTTTTTTTCCAAAAGTTCACCTCATTTGGCCTGAGATTCTGTGATTTCTATAGAAGAGGGTATTTGAACATTCATTCTAATCACCTTGGTCACAATTCACATTTTCCATCCCAGAAATAACTTGCTATTTCCATCATCTCTGTGATTTGTTCTGGAAGGAAAAGCCCTATCTACCAGATAGATAGGCGTAACTTTTCATTGACTATTTCATTGAACAGTATGCAGTCCATGGACACTCTGTAAATATTTTAATGTTACAAAGATAGAGTAGACACTTCTCATCAACAAGGATTTCATAGAATATGATATGATAACATTTTAGCATGAAATAAGATCAAGAGATTTTGCGAGCAATATACTTAACCCTTCCATGACTTGATGCAAAGTGGATGGAGAGACTACCTGGTCTGAATGCAATCATATCTTCTCTCATCCACACACAGGATGGACCATGCAGACCTTTCACTGCTACCTCTTCCAACTTCACACATTTTTCAGAGAAGTCATATATTTTACCGTTGCCCTTTTTTCAAATCATTTAGGGGTATTTAACTTTTGACAGCAAGAAGGATGGAATAAGCTATTCTGAAATGGGTGGAACTCTAGTAGCAGCTGATAGTAGTGTAAATCCTATGTTGCCATTCAACAATCTTCATAGCATCTTCACAAGGAGTAACTTCCATCTCAAGAAACCACTTTCTTCACACATAACAAGAGTAACTCCTAAAGATGGCAGAATAGAAGGACATGAGTGCACCTCTTATGGAAACATCAAAATCACAACTAACCAGTGAACAGCCAGCAGCAAAAATAACAACAAAAACCTCACTGGAACCTGCCCAAAAAAAGTTACCCCACATTCAAAGACAAAGAAGAAACTGCAGTGAGACAGTAGGAGGGGCACAATCACGATAAAATCAAATGCCATATCCCCCTGGTGATACACAAACTGGAAAAGAATTACATTGCAGAGGCTTTTCAAAGAGTGAAAGTTCTGAGCCCTACATCAGGCTTCCCAGGCTGAGTGTCTGGCAATGGAAAGAGGAGCCCTCAGAGAATCTGGCTTTGAAGGTCAGTGGGATTTGATTGCAGGAATTAGGAAAAGAGAAACTCCACTTTTAAAGGGCACACACAAGGTCTCATATACATCAGGAACCAGGGGGGAAAGCAGTGGCTTCATAAGTGCCTGGGCCTGGGTCAGACCTACCTGCTAGTATAGGAGGTTTTCTTGCAAGGTGGGGGTGGGGGTGGGGAGGGCGGCAGGCACAGCTGCAGCTCACCGTAGGGACAAAGACACCGGCTGCAGGAGTTCTGGGGTATTCTTAGAAGCCACCATTTTCTCACCAAGATCAGACTCATCCCAACAGCCTATAAGCTCCAATGCTGGGACACCTCAGGCCAGACATCCAACCAGGGCAGAAACATAGCAGAGAGGTTGCTTAAAGTCCTCATGAGCTCACAGCTGCCCACTGAACACACCCCTTGACATAGCCCTGCCTACCAAAGGGACAAAACCCAGCTCCACTCACCAGTGGGGAGGAACCAGTCCTTCCCACCAGCAAGCTTGTACAAGTCTCTTAAACAGCTGCATCCACCATGGGGCAGAGAGCAGAAATAAGAACTACAACCCTGCAACCTAAGGAATGGAAATTGCAATCACTGAAAGTTAGATGGCAGAGGAAAATGTCTGAGATTAAGGAAAAAGATAAAACCCCAGAAGAATAACCAAGGGAAGTGGACATAGGCAATCTATCTGAAAAAGAATTAAGAATAATTGTAGTAAAGATGATCCAAAATCTCGGAAGAACAATGGAGGTACAGTTTCAGAAGATAAAAGAATTGCTTAGCAAAGACCTAGAAGAACTGAAGAAAAACAGATGAGCAATAAAATAACAAATTTTAAAATGTGCTAGAGAGAATCAATAGCAGAATAAATGACACAAAAGATTGCAAAAGTGAACTGGAGGACAGAATAGTGAAAATCACTGCCATGAAACAGAATACAGAAAAAAATGATAAGAAATGAGGAACATTGAAGAGACCTTTGGGACATTAACTACACCAATATTCATATTATATGGGTCCAAGAAGGAGAAGAGAGAGAGGAAAGACGGGAGAAAACATTTGAAGAGATAATTAGCCGAAAACTTTCCTAATGTAGGAAAGGAAATAGTTACCCAGTCCAGGAAACACAAAGAGTCCCAGGCAGGATAAACCCAAGGAGGAACACACAGAGACACACAGTAATCAAATCGATAAAAATTAACAGCAAAGAAAAAAATATCAAAAGCAAAAGAGAAAAGCAACAAGTAGCATTCAAGGGACCTCCCATAACATTATTAGCTGATTTTTCAGGAGAAACTCTGCAGGCCAGAAGAGAGTGGCACAATATAATTAAAGTAATAAAACACACTCACACATAATTTATATTCTACTGTTACAAATATCATGTAACGTGGCTAAAAGAATGATGAGATTTGATGCCAAATTTGAGTTCTGAGCTTGAATGCTCAGCTTAAACATCACTTGCTGTTCACCTTGCACTTTGCTGTTAAGGAGACAGCTTCTTTCCTTAAATCTCATGAACCAACCTCTGCAGGCTTCAGACTTCTCTTCTGCAGCTTCCTCACTTCTCTCAGCCTTCCTAGATTTGAAGAGGCTTAGGATCTGCCTCTGGATTAGATTTGGGCTTAGGGAATGTTGTAGATTGCTTGGGGAATGTTGTTGATGGCTTGATCCTCTGTTTAAACCACTAAAACTGTTTCCATATCAGCAATAAGGTTGTTTGGCTTTCTTATTATGTCTGTGTTCCCCAAGGAGCACTTTTAACTTCCTTCAAGAACTTTTCCTTTGCATTTACAATTTGGCTAACTGCTTGGCCCAAGAGGCCTACCTTTCAGTCTGTTATGGCTTTCAGTCAACCTTCCTCGCTAAGCTTTATCTTTTCTAGCTTTTGATTTAAAATGAGAGACATACAACTTTTTCTTTCACTGGTACTCTTAGAGGTTTTGTGTGATTATTAACTAGCCTAATTTTATTATTGTTCTGTGTCAGGGACTAGGGAAGCTCAAGAAAAGTTTGAGAGAGGGGGAAACAGCTGGCTGGTGAAACAGTCAGAACACATGCAACATTTGAAGTTTACCATCTTGTATGGAAGGGTTTGTGTGTCCAAATGAACCACAACAGTAACATCAAAGATCACTGATCTAAGATCACCATAACTAACATAATAAAAATGAAAAAATGGAATTCTTGTAAAAATTATTGTTAAAATGTGACACAGAGACACTTTGAAAAAATGGAGCTGATAAACTTGCTGTAATCAAGATTGCCAAAAATCTTCAATTTGTTATAAAAAAAACCCCACCAAAACTCAATATATATTAAGCACATTAATATAAGTCCACAGCTCAAAACCTGAGAATATATCACAGCTGAAGGTAGTACAGGGGTAAGTCAAGAGGAGACAGTTGACAGTTAAGAGCATGGCAGTGGATGAGATGGCTCAGGAGAGGATGACTAATGAACATAAAAGTGGGCAAAGAAAGAACAGTGGTCACACACTCAAAGTCAGGGCAGACTAAAAGAATTTCAGTAAAGGAAGTGGAGAAGAAATTATGTGTAGCTAGATGGAAAAACAGGTAGTAAGACAATAAGAGAGAAATGAGTTTCAAGAAGAGATAACACGGACTTCACCCCAGGGATTGGGACTCTGGATTTCCATCTCAGGAGGCTTAGGTTAGCTCCCTGCTCAGGGAAATAGCATCCTGGATGCTCCATGATGGCAGCCAAAAAATAAAAAGTTCAATAAAAACCAAATTCATTAAATTAAAAATGAAGAAGAGTCAGAATGATACTAAAGTGAGTGGTGACTTTGAGAGGAAAGTCTTACTTTTGTCGGAAATTTATCCTTAAGCTAATAATGACATTCATGGATCTCAACCACAAGTAGACCTTAATACAATATTCAGGCCTTAATGCATATTTAATGAGGATTAGTTTCCTAATTAATGGAGTAGCATATATAATGGAGATTAGTTTCCTCTATTAGAGTCCATTTATAATTTTCTTTGAGCAAAATCTTATGGATTACTTTAATACCCTATACATGAAATAAAGACTGTCTTCAGATCCTTACTAATATCTCATTCTTAAAACAGTCATGAATGTAGAAGCAGCAGATGAACTGGCATTCAAGCTCAAACTTCAAATTTGGCATCCAATCCCATCATTCCTTTGGCTATGTTACATCATATTGGTAACAGCTACAAAGCAGAATATCAACTATGTGTGACTGTCTTTCTATGCCTGAGTAGCCAGTGAGTCTATTTGATCTCTGAGAATCACTCTGGATGTTACTGAAGGCAGACAAGAGACTTTTGGCAGTAACTCTCTTTTATTGCATCTGTTAAGCTGAAATTTAGGTAATTTAGTATGAAGGCATGGCAAAATGAGTTTCCCACTCTGTGTTAAGCCTTCTAATGCTTTGTCTAAATGTTTAAAAATATGATGTTCTGGCAACATTGAATTCACTCAAAAACCCTCTAATAAAATGGATTCAGTCAAAAACAATTTGTAAAAGTTGTTGAGAGACTATGGTGTTTGCACTTATAAGTGCAGAAATTCTGACAGAGTTTGGAGAGCAAAAAGAAAGAAAGCCCAGAGTAGTAAAAGGAATATTTCTACCTCTTTCTCTACTGTTTTTCTGGTTATGATATGCTTTCTCTATGTCCCTTCTACTTTTTTAAAAAATACTCATATATAGCTTTAGAAATGTAATACTATTTTTCCAAGTTACATTTAAAGCAACATTTTGTACTCTATTTAGTTTTTTATACAAGTACTCCTCAAATTATCTGTGGTAAAGAATCAAATTTTTCATTTTTTAAAAAAATTTAGTCTTTTGCAAACCAGTACTTTTAAAAACACAAGAAAGGCTTCTTGCTAAAAGAAATAAAATTAAAAGAACACACAAAATGCAAATTCCAATTTTAAAGTTTTAATTCAACTGATATTAAATTACCCTCAAATTACTATGAAATTTTTAAAATCCTGATTCTCACATTTGGTACTTACGATAGGTCAATAATAAACAACTTATCAAATGGTACCTGTCCCCAGACCACACTCTGAGTAGCCTGATATTACAATATCATTTAGGACATTTTATGTACTCTACACTATTGTTCATATATACCAAAATTTGGTTCATATATACCAAATTTTGCTGTATTTCCTTCTTATTGGACCTAGACCGGGATGGATTTTGTAAACACAAGACTTTGAGGGAGCAGTTATCATCAGAGATGAACTCTATTATGTTGGAGATGTGCAAGGTATAAAATTTAGTCAGCAGAAATAAGATGCTGCAGAAATTTGGACAAAGTGTCAAAGTAAATGACTGTTTCTGTAGAGACAACCAACCAGAACAAGCTGGCAAACAGTGGAACAGATTCCATTCTTTAAGCTTAGAAATGAGAAGAAACAAAAACACAATTAGTCTATGACCAGGGGGAGTTCTCTCTCCCATAAAAGTTTCCACCATACCATTGTTTTCCAAACTGGGACACAGGTAACATGGGTAGAAAGCAGCGTATTATTTTGTGGTACACAGATAAATGTGTTTCATTTTCACATGTATCATTATTCATGATATTTGAAAAATCAAACTAAACATCAAAATTCTGAAATCATAGCTAGCATCACTTAAGTCTGTGTAGTGAAGAGAGTTAAAATAGTAACAGTACAGATGTCATGCAAATACAAAACATTACATCTAGGGGAACTCTGAATTCAATGTAATTTAAGCTCCTATTCTGAACAAAAAATAGAATTACCATATGATCTAGCAATCCCATTCCAGGGCATACATCCAGACAAAACTATAATTCATAAAGACACATGCCCCTCCATGTTCATAGTATCACTATTCACCATAGCCAAGACATGGAAACAACCTAGATGTACATCCGCAGGTGAATGGATAAAGAAGATGTGGTACCTACAATGGAATACTACTAATTATAGTAAAATAATGTCATTTTCAGGAACATGTATACAGTTAGAGATTACCATACTAAGTGATGTAAGTCAGAAAGAGAAAGATAAGTACCATATGAAATCACTTATATGGAGAATCTAAGATATATACAAATGAACCTGTCTGTGAAACAGAAACAGAATCACAGACACAGAGAACAGACTGGTGATTGTCTAGGGGGCGGGGTGGAGTGGGAGGTTGGGAGTAGCAGATGTAGCTTTTATATACAGGATGGATAAACAACGAGATCCTACTGTATGACACAGAGAACCATAGTCAATATCTTATGATAAACCATAATGGAAAAGAATATTTTTTAAAGAAACTTATATATGTATAACCAAATCACTTTGTTGCATGGGAGTAATAAACACAACATGTAAATCGACTATACTTCAGTAAAAAAAAAAAAAAGAAGAAGATTCTGTGTATTTTCAACAACTGTTTTGGAGCGTAATGTATATCAGAGACGAATGCTGGGCAGTGGGAAAATGAGTGTAAACACAAAAGAGAGAACTTGGTTTTGGTTACTATTGTTGTAAAACAAACCAGCTTAAAATGAGTGGCCTAGAGCAACCACTTTACTACGTGTCCCAGTCACGTGGGTTAGGAGTTCAGCAAGCCAGCGGGGATGGCTTCTCTCGCCCTCCCATCGTCTGGAACCTCAGTTGGGAAGAGTCCAAGCACCTGGGCCAAGAGGATTGGAAGACTGGAAACGACCACTGGGCACTGTTGATAGAACATACACCTGTACAGTGTTCAGTGGGTCTAGACTGCAGAGTGGGTCAAGGATAGCCAGAGACTCTTACGTCAATGCTGCTGGTCCCAGGGCTACACTTTGAGGCACCAGTACACAGACACAATATATTTGGGCTTCTCATTCATGAGAAGAAATTTTTAAAAAACCCGAATTATAATTGGCTTTACATAGTGTTTCTCCACACACAAACTGGTTCAAATAACTACTATCAGTCAATTCAAATAAAGTCAATTTATGATCAAGTGGAAACTTTCCAGTCTTTTCCTAGAAACACGAGATTGGCAATATCAAGAGAGATTGTGAGGAGATGCAGGGTGAGGTTAATGAGAAGTGGCAAGATAACTATAATGTTTACCAATATTTGATTCACTTATTTGAATGTATAGTTTCAAGTTTGGAAGGCTAACATCCCTGATCTATGTTTTCTCCTTACACACAGGCCAGCATGTTCTTAACCGCAGAACAAACCAAATGTTTAGAGCGGCCAACCACACACAGACACACAGGCACACACTGAAGTCAATTTATTTTGAGCCAGCAGCATCCCCAAAAGTGTGCAAAGAAACCAGCTAGATATTTCTATCAGAGTCCCAGCCCTGGGCTAATTTTCCAGCTAACTCTGAGGGGAAAGGAAAAGCCAATAGTATGTAATTAAAGAACCCTATGATTTACACATTAACAAGCAAGGCAATGCAACCCACAGAGGGGAAAAGAAAACTGTGGCCAGCTAATAAGTGTCAGTACTTATTAAGGCTAAAGAAACAACCTATGAAACAAATCTAATCCTTTCCCAAATGGTGCGGGGCAATTATATTTGGCATGAGTTCCATGGGGAAAATGCAGCTTTAGAAATATAAAGAACTGAGAAATGAGAGGAAGAGGGCCAGCTGAAGATACAAGGGAAACATTTATCAGATACATCACAGGCAAGGGAAAGGACACTGGTGAGAAAAAGGAGACTTTGGGGGCCATGGGGAAAAGGGGGGAAAATGAAATATGCCTTTTTAACCTCAGTGTTCATTCCAGAAGATGACAGAAAAATTTAAATTTCAAAGTCATCCACAAGAACGTGGAGCATAACCTTGATGGAAGATTTCTAGCGGTACTAGAGACCTTTAATGCCCCAAATCAAAAGAAATAGATTTGAACAGTCCCTTGAAGAATGTATTCTTTCCTGGTGATAACTTTGTTAAGCACTGACTCTTTAGTAGAAATCATGAAACAAATATTATTTCTGCCTTCAAGAAGTTTCCATGAAGTGGAACGTCTAGACACACTTGAACACACACTCCAGCAGTCGTGTATACAAAAGTCCTTTCCTCATTGCGTTCTACTGAGTTTAGATTCCAAATGCTCTACTTAGGAAAAGAACGGACGATCTTGGGCAAGATGCTGCTCCCCCTTGAACACTGGTCTTTAAAATGGAAATGTTAGTGTATCTATATAACTCAAGGCTGTTGGCAGAATTAAATATGAGAATGCCTACATCATAAATATATAATACTGCAGAAGGTCATGCTTAAGGACAATGTGAGTGACATTCACGTGGTCCATGTGCTTTCCTAGCTTCCCCTCTTCCACTGTCTTTACCCCTTAGTTGCAAAATTATTGAGCAAACAACAACAATGAATAACATTTCTGGGCTTGAAGAGCTCACAGTAGAGAAGAAGAAACAGAATTGCAAAACATTTCAGTGTAATGGGCTAAGTTCTGTGTCAAGGTTAGTCCAAGCTACTGGAGGAGAATCAAGGATAATATTCTTGATTCTGAGCAAGGAAATGCAATATAAAAGCTAATGGTGATAGAAGCATTCAAGAAGGGCTGTCTAGAGGCAGGGGCAGTCCTGATAAGTTTAGAACCTCCAAAAGAGCCTAGTCTTATTCATTGTCTCACCCTCAGTTTCTGGCATGATGCTTTGTATGTAGTTCAAAGTTAATAAGTTGGAGAATAAATGGATAAATGAAGGCAGAGGGCAAAGACAGAGAGAAAACTGAATTATTGGGAACGATATTATGAATCAAGAGCTGAGCATCAGAATAACTATAGGAGATTCTAATACCATATTTTAGGGATGGGGTAAGGGACAATAGTTTTTAATAAATCTTCACAAACAATTCTGTTAACCATGCTTGAAAGGCATGATGCTTTGTGTTGAGGTCCAGCAACACAAGATATCTTGTTATCAATAGATAATCAAGAATTAAGTAAGGAAGAGGCAAGATGGTAGGGTAGAAGAACATAGCTCACTCCTTCTTATAGAAACACCAAAATTAGAACTAACTGTTGAATAATCACCACCACCACCAGAACACTGAAACCTACCAAAAATGATGCCTATATCCAAGACAAAGAAGAAGGCACAAGGAAACAGTTGTAGGGGTGCAATCAGGATTAAATCAAATCCCATGCATACTACGTGAGCAACCAACAAACTGGAGGGCAACTGAACCACGCAAGTTCTCCCACAGGAGTGAGAGTTCTAAGCCCCACAATGAGCTCCCCAGCCTAAGGGTATGGCAATGGGAGGAGGCCCTCCATAGAGACTGGCTTTGAAGGCCAGCAAGGTTTGATTGCAGGAATTCCACAGGCCTTGGGGAAACAGAAACTCAAATCTTGGAGGGTGCACACAAGGTCTTGTGCACAACAGGACCCAGGAGGTAAAAGCAGTGACCTGATAAGAAATAGCTGAACTTACCTGTTAGTGTTAGAGGGTCTCTTATGGAGGTGGAGGGCAACTGTAGCTTACTACAGGGACAAAGACACCGGCAGGGGTGGTTCTGGTGAGTGTACCTTGGCACAGACTCTATAGGAGGCTGCCATTTTCCTACCAAGACCTCACCCCACACAAAAGTCTATAAATTCCAGCGCTGGGACACCTCAGGCCAAACAACCAATTGAGCAGGAACACAGCCCTGCTCACCAAAGACAGGTTGCTTAAAGTCTTTCTCAGTTCATAGCCATCTCTAAATAAACTGCTTGCCATGGCTCTGCCCACCAGAGGAACAAGATCCAGCTCCACACACTGGCGGGAAAGTGACAGTCCCTTCTACCAGGAAGCCTCATCCACCAGGGGGCAGAGAGCAGATGCCAGAAGAGCTGCAACCCTGCAGCCAGCGGAGCAGAAACTGCAACCACAGCAAGTTACACACAGTGAGGCAGCAGAGAAACATGTCCTGGATGAAGGAACAAGATAAAACCCCAGAAGAATAACTAAGGTGGACACAGATAATCTACTCGGAAAAGAATTCGAGTAATAATAGCAAAGATGACCCATGATATTGGAAAAAGAATGGAGGGACAGATCAAGAATATATAAGAAATGTTTAACAAAGACCTAGAAGAACTGAAGAACAGACAAACAGAGATGAACAATATAATAACCTAAAATTTAAAAACAAAAATCACTAGAAGGCATCAATAGCAGAATAACTAGGGCAGAAGAATAAAAAAGTGAGCTACAAGACAAAATGGTGGAAATTACTACCCTAAAACACACACACACACACACACACACACACACACACACACACACACACACACACAAAGAATGAAGTGAAATAAAGGGAGTTTAAGAGATCACTGGAACAACTTTAAATGTGACAACATTTGCATTATAGGAGTATCAGAAGGAAAAAAGAAGAAAGGACTTGAAAAAATATTTGAAGAGATAATAGCTGAAAACTTCCTTAACATGATAAATTAAACAGTCACCCAAGTCCAGGAAGCAAAGAGAGTCACAGGCAGGATAAATGCAAGGAAGAATATGCCAAAATACATAATAAACACATTGACAAAGATTAAAAATAAAGAAAAATATTAAAAGTAACAAGAGAAAAGCAACAAATAGTGTACAAGGGAATCATCTAATTTCTCAGCAGAATCTCTGCAGGCCAGAAGGGACTGGCATGATATATTTAAGATGAAAAAAAGCATGAAGTTACAACCAATAATACTCTACCCAGCAAGGCTCTTGTTCAGATTTGACGGAGAAATCAAAGGCTTTACAGAGAAGCAAAAGCTAACAGAATTCAGCACCACTTTGAAACAAATGTTAAAGGAACTTCTCTAAGTGGAATAGAAAAGGCTATGTAACTACAAACAAGCAAATTACAAATAGGGAAATTTACTGGTAAAGGTAAATAAACAGTAAAAGTAGGAAGTCATCTGCACACAATTATGATATCAAAACCAGAAATTGTGAGAAGAGGCAAGTACAAATGCAGGCTATCAGAAATGCATTTGAAATTAAAAGACCAGCAACTGAAAACAATCTTCTCTGTATATATAATGCTATAGCAAAACCCCATGGGAACCACAAATTGAAAATCTACAATAGATACAAACACAAAAAAGAATAACGAATCCAAACAGAACACTAAAGTTAGTCATCAAACCAAAAAAGAAGCGAATAAAAGAGGAAGGGAAAAAGAAACATCGACAAAACCAAATCTAAAACAATCGACCAATAGCAATGAGAACACACATATTGATAATTACCTTAAATGTAAATGGAGTAAATGCTCCAGCCAAAGACCTAGATTGGATGAATAGATACAAAAACAAGACACATACGTATGCCGTCTGTAAGAAACCCATTTCAGACCAAAGGACACATGCTAAATGAAAGTGGGGGGATGGAAAAATATATTCCATTTAAATGGAAATTAAAAGAAAGTAGGAGTAGCAATATTCATCTCAGACATAATGGACTTTAAAATAAAGACTCTGATAAGAGACAAGGAAGGGCACTACATAAGGTCAAGGAATCAACCCCAGAAGAAGATACCACAGTTGTAAACATTTATGCCCCAACATAGGTGCATCTCAATATAAAAGGCAAATAATAATAACTGTAAAAGGAGAAATAAATACCAAAGCCCAGTAATAGTGATAGACTTTAATACCCTACTTATACCAATGGATAGATCAGATAATCAACAAGGAAGTACAGTCCTTAAATGACACAGTAGACCAGATAGACTTAATGGATATTTATAAAGCATTTCATCCAAAAGCAGCAGAATACACATTCTTCTCAAGAGCACATGGAACCTTCTCCAGGATCAACCACATTCTGGGTCACAAAGCAAGCCTTGTAAATTTAAGAAAACTGAACTCATATTAAGCATCTTTTCTGACCGCAAGCCTGTGAGATTAGAAATCAACTATAAGAAAAAATTAAAAACAGTAAAAGCCACAAACACATGGAGGCTAAACAATATGTAACTAAACAACCAACGGATCACTGAAGAAATCAAAGAGGAAACCAAAAAACACCCACAGACAAATGACAATGAAAACAAGTTTATAGTGAGAACCCAAAACCTACAGCACGCACCAGAAGCAGTTGAAAGGGAATTTTATAGTGATACAAGCTAACCGCAGAAAGCAAGAAAAATCTCAAATAAACTACCTAAACTTGTCACCCTGCTTATTTAACTTATATGCAGAGTACATCATGAGAAATGCTGGGCTGAATGAAGCACAAGCTGGAATCAAGATTGCTGGGAGAAATATCAATAACAGATATGCAGATGACACCACCCTTATGGCAGAAAGTGAAGAGGAACTAAAAAGCCTCTTGATGAAAGTGAAAGAGGAGAGTGAAAAAGTTGGCTTAAAGCTCAACATTCAGAAAACAAAGATCATGGCATCTGGTCCCATCACTTCATCGGAAATAGATGGGGAAACAGTGGAAACAGTGTCAGACTTTATTTTGGGGGGCTCCAAAATCACTGCAGATGGTGGTTGCAGCCATGAAATTAAAAGATGCTTACTCCTTGGAAGGAAAGTTATGACCAACCTAGATAGCATATTCAAAAGCAGAGACATTACTTTGCCGACTAAGGTCCGTCTAGTCAAGGCTATGGTTTTTCCAGTGGTCATGTATGAATATGAGAGTTGGACTGTGATACTTTTGAACTACGGTGTTGGAGAAGACTCTTGAGAGTCCCTTGGACTACAAGGAGATCCAACCAGTCCATTCTGAAGGAGATCAGCCCTGGGATTTCTTTGGAAGGAATGATGCTAAAGCTGAAGCTCCAGTACTTTGGCCACCTCATGAGAAGAGTTGACTCATTGGAAAACACTTTGATGCTGGGAGGGATTGGGGGCAGGAGAGGAAGGGGACGACCCAGGATGAGATGGCTGGATGGCATCACTGACTCGATTGACGTGAGTCTGAGTGAACTCTGGTAGTTGGTGATGGACAGGGAGGCCTGGCGTGCTGCGATTCATGGGGTTGCAAAGAGTTGGACACGACTGAGTGACTGAACTGAACTGAAACTTACACCTAAACAAACTAAAGAAAGAACAAGCAAAACCCAAAGGTAGCAGAAATCATAAAGATCAGAGCAGAAGCAAATGAAATAGAGATGCAGAAGACAATAGAAAAGATTAATGAAATGAAAACGTGGTTCTTTGTAAAGATAAACAAAATTAATAAACCTTTAGCCAAACTCATCAACAAAGTCCAGAAAAGAGATCCAATCAACAAAATTAGAAATGAAACGGAAGAAGTTATAGCCTACACCACAGAAACACAAAGAGTAACAAGAGACTATTACAAGCAACTGTATGGCAGTCAGATGGACAATCTGGAATGAACGAACGAATTCTTAGAAAGTTACAATATCTTAGGACTGCACCAGGAAGAAACAGGAAATATGAATAGGCCAATCGCAAGTACTGTAAATAAAACTGTGATTTTAAAACTTCAAACAAATAAAACTTTAGGACCAGACTGCTTCACAGGCAAATGCTATGAAATGTTTAGAGAAGAATTAACATGGATCTTTCTGAAATAGTTCACAAAAATCACAGAGAAAGGAACAATCTCAGACTTAGTCTATGAGGTCCCCATTACCCAGATACCAAAACCAGTAAAAGATACCACAAAAAAAGAAAATTACAAGCCAGTATCATTGATGAACAAAGATGAAAAGGTGGTCAACAAAATACTCACAAGCCAAATCCAATTTTTCCTATCTTAAGAAAGAAAAATAGAGCTGGAGGAAGCAGGCTCCCTCACTTCAGACTATATTACGAAGCTACAGTCATCAAAACAGCATGGTACTGGCATAAAAACAGAAACGTAGATCAATGGAACAGTACAGAAAGTCCAGAAATAAGCCCACAAACCTATGGTCAACTAATCTACAACAAAGGATGCAAGATTATACAATGGAATAAAAGCAGTTTCTTAAGTAAATGAGGCTTGGAAAACTGAACAACTACATGTAAACAAACGAAATTTAAACATCCTTTAATACCATACTTAAAAATAAAATAGATTAAAGACCTAAATGTAAGAACATATACTATAAAACTCAAGAGGGAAATAGAGGCAGAACACTCCCTGACATAAATCACAGCTATATCTTTTTTGATCTGTCTCATAGAGTAACGACAATAAAAATAAACAAATGGCCTAATTAAACTTAAAAGCTTTTGCATACCAAAAGAAACCATAAACAAGTTGAAAAGACAACCCACAGAATGATGGGAGAAAATACCTGGGAACAATGTGACCAACAAGAGATTAACTTCAAAATTTACAAGGAACTCATGTGATTCAATATCAAACAAACAAACAAAAGAAAACAAACAAACAACAACAACAACAAAAAACCCTAATAGGCAGAAGACCTAAATAGACATTTCTCCAAAGAGACATCAGTTCAGTTCAGTACAGTCACTCAGTCGCGTCCGACTCTTTGCGACCCCATGAATTGCAGCACGCCAGGCCTCCCTGTCCATCACCAAATCCTGGAGTTCACACAGACTCACGTCCATCGAGTCAGGGATGCCATCCAGCCATACAGATGGCCAAACGGCACATGAAAAGACACTCAACATTTCTAACTATTAGAGAAACGTAAATCAAAACTGCAATGAGATATCACCTCATACCAGTCAATATGCCCATCATCAAAAAGTCTACAAATAGTAAATGGTAGAGAGGATGTGAAGTAAAGGGATCCCTCCTACACCATTGGTGGGGGTGTAAACTGATGCAGTCACTGCGGTGAGCAGTATGAACGTTCCATAAGAAATGAAGACCAGAGCTACCATATGATCCAGCAATCACTCCTGGGTATATATCCAGAGAAAGTCATGGTTTGAAAGGATACATGCACCCCAGTGTTCACTGAAGCACTGTTCACAGTAGCCAAGACATGGAAGCAGCCTAAATGTCCATCCGTAGATGAATGGATAAAAAAGATATGGTTCATATATATGATATTATATATATATATATTATATATATGATGAAATAGTACTCAGCCATTAAACAGAATGATATAATGCCATTTACAGCAATGAGGGTGGACCTGGAGATTATCATAGGAAAGCGAAGTAATCCAGACAAAGTCAAACAGCATATGATATCACTTATATAGAGAATCTTTAAAAAATAATACAAATGTGCTTATTTACAAAACAGAAACAGACTCACAGACTAAGAGAACCAACTTATGGCTGCCAGGGTAGAAGTGCAGGGGGAGGGACAGACTGGGAGTTCAGAACTGACAAGTACACACTGCTATATTTAAAACAGAAAAGCAACAGGGACCTACTGTATAGTGCAGGGGACTCTGCTCAATATTCTATAAGAACCTAAATGAGACAAGAAGTTGAAAGAGCACAGGTACATGTAACCCCTTCATGGATCATGGCCTTGTCATGGCAAAGGGGCTTGGGTAACTCAGTGTAGCTATGAGCCGTGCCGTGCAGAGCCACCCAAGACAAATGGGTCATCGAGAAGAGTACTGACAACATGCAGCCCACTGAGGAAGGAAATGGCAACCCACTCCAGCATAATTGCCTGGAGAACAACATGGACAGTATGAACAGGCAAAACTCTGGAAGATGAGTCCCCCAGGTTGGAAGGTGTCCCATATGCTACTGGGAAAGAGGAGAAGGCAATCACTAATATCTACAGAATGAAGTGGTCAGGCCAAAGTGAAAATGATGCTCAGTTGTGGATGTGCCTGGTGGTGAAGTCGGATGATACAAAGAACAATATTGCATAGGAACCTGGAATGTTAGTTCTATGAATCAAGCTACATCGGACATGGTCAAGCAGGAGATGGAAAGACTGAACGTCAACATTTTAGGAACCAGTGAACTAAAATGGATGGGAATGGGTGTATTTAACTTAGAAGACCATTATATCTACCACTGTGGGCAAGAATCCCTTAGAAGGAACGTAACAGCCCAAACAGTCAACAAAGGAGTCTGAAATGCTATTACTTGGATGCAGCCTCAAAAACGACAGAATGATCTGTTTGTTTCCAAGGCAAACCATTCAAATCACAGTATTCCAAGTCTATGCCCTAACCACTGATGCTGAAGAAGCTAAAGTTGACCAGTTCTGTGAAGACTTAAAGACCTTCTAGAACCAGCACCAAAAAACGATGTCCTTTTCATTATAAGGGATTGGAATGCAAAAGTAGAAAGTCAAGGGAGCGAAAGTCACTCAGTCATGTCCGACTCTGCGACCCCGTGGAGTGTGGAATTCTCCAGGCCAGAATACTGGAGTGGGTAGCCTTTCCCTTCTCCAGGGGATCTTCCAAACCCAGGGATCGAATGCAGGTCTCCCACATTGCAGGCGGATTCTCTACCAGCTGAGCTACAAGGGGAGTCCAAGAATACTGGAGTGGGTAGCCTATCCCTTCTCCAGGGGATCTTCCCGACCCAGGAATTGAACCAGGGTCTCCTGCATTGCGGGCGGATTCTTTACCAACTGAGCTATAAGAAAGTCAAGAGATACCCAGAATAATAGGCAAGTTTGGCCTTGGAGTACAAAATGAAGCAAAGTTGCGATTTGTCAAGAGGGCACACTGGACATAGCAAACACCCTTTTCCAACAACCAAAGAGATGACTGCACGTGGACATCACCGGATGGTCAATACTGCGATCAGACTGATTACGTTGTTTGCAGCCAAAGATGGACGAGCTCTATTAAGTCAGCAAAAACAACACTTGGATCTGACTGTGGCTCAGATCATCAGCTCCTTATTGAAAAATACAGGCTTGACTTGAAGAAAGTAGATAAAACCACCAAGCCTTTCATGTATGAGCTAAATCAAATTCCTAATGATTATTCAGTGGTGGTGACAAATATATTCAAGGGTTTAGATCTGGTAGACAGAGGGCCTGAAGAACTTATGGACGGAGCTTCTAACTTTGTATAGGAGGCAGTGATCAAAACTATCCCAAAGAAAAATAAATGCAAGAAGGCAAAGCGGTTGTCTGAGGAGGCTTTACAAATAGCTGAGGAAAGAAGAGACGTGAAGGGCAATGAAGAAAGGGAAAGACATACCAAACTGAATGCAGAGTTTCGGAGAATAGCAAGGAGAGATGAGAAGGCCTTCCTAAATGAACAATGCAAAGAAACAGGAGAACAACAGAATGGGAAAGACTAGAGATCTCATACTGTATGATTCGGCTTGTATGAGGCACATAGGTCAGCCAAAATCTCAGAGAGAGACAGTGAGACAGTTTCCAGGGGCAGGGAGAGGCTGAGGATTTAGCTTTATCTGATGAAAAAGTTATGGAAATGTGATGGGGGGATGATGCTATGAATGTATTCAATAGCACTGAACCATATACTTAAAATAGTTCAGAGGGTAAATCTTATATGTATTTTATGGCAGTGATTTTAATTGAGATATAGAGGTTTAGCAATTCACAATTTTAAAGTTTATACTCCATTTGTAGTAATTATAATTATTGGCTATATTCCCTGCACTGTACAATATATCCTTCTAGCTTATTTATTTTATACACAGTAGTTTGTATCTCTTAAACTTCTACCTCTATCTTGCCCTACCCCTTCCCTCTTAAAAAGGTTTTCATTTATTTTCGGCTGGGCCATCCAGCTTGTGGGATCTTATCTCCTTGACCAGGGATCAAACCCAGGCCTAGCAGTGAGAGCATTGAGTTGTAACCACTAGACTGCCAGGGAATTCCCATAAGCATGCTTCCAAAGAATACAAGTAGGGCGGTTTACAGTTTGCAAAGATTATATCCATGTACAGTTATTATAATTATTGGCTATATACCCTGTGCTGTATTCTTATAGCTCATTTAGTTTGTACATAGTATTTTGTACCTCTTAATCCCAGACTTCTATCTTGCTCCTCCCGCATTCCCTCTTTAAAAATATTTCTAAAGAAAGGAAGGGTTGGGGACAAGGATTTATGAATACTGCATAAATGTTATTTGTCACGATAACATAGGAAAAAAAAAGAAAAGGGAAATTTGAATAAATGTTGGTTGCTAATGAGTAACATATGGAAGACAAAGCACATTTAAATTTTGTAAACCAAAGAGCAGATTCTACAATTCTGTGCTTCCATAAGAACCCTCATTTACAAACATGCTTCCTTTCATCTTCAAGCCTGGAGGGGAGGCCTCTCCCTCACAGCTTTGCCTTCCAGAAGCAGTACCTCCCAGGACTACCTTTGACTACATGCACTTTCAAGTCCTTTCCAGTTGACCTGCCATGGATTTGATGTGTATTTCTATGTAACAAATTATTCAAAATTTAATGACTTAAAACAACAAACATGTATCTCAATTGCCATTCCGGTGGGTCAAGGATACAAGAGCGGCTTACCTGGGTTATTCTGGCGCAGGGTCTTTCACGAAGTGGGAGCAGCGTCAGGGAGACCTGAGGTTTCCTGCAGCCTTGACTGCAGCTCATTCACGTGCCTTTGGCAGGAGTCTTCTCCTCTCCTGGTATTGGCTGGAGGCCTCGCTGCTTTACAGGGCTGCTTGAGTGTCCTTCCAGCAATGGCAGGTGGCCTCCCCAGAGTGATCTGGGAGAGAAAGAGAGAGGCAGAGAAGAGGATGTTACCTTGCTCTAAAACTATTGCTTTTCCTCTGTACCCTTCTCTTTCCTTTGGAGGAGGAAGTACTGCCCCTGAAGTACTTATATGTAAATTGAAAGGGGGGTTCATGTTTGGGAATGCATGTAAGAATTAAAGATTTTAAAATTTAAAAAATAAAAAACTAAAAAAAAAAAAAAAAAAAAAGAAAGTTGTACGTTCTTCAAATCTCCTTAGGATGTTGTAAAGATGGGTTATAATTTTGTTTCTCCTTTGTAGATGATCTATATGGATTTTTGGAGGTAAAGTAGAATAATTTTTATTCAGGCAGCATAACTTAAAGGGAACAGGAAGTTCCCCAATAAATAATCTTTAATGTGACAATGAACAAATTGGTACAAAACCAAAAGACTGATTCATTGAATAAAATGACAGTGATCATCCACCATCGAGACAGGATATCCATGACCATATAATCCCACTATCTTGTTCCGAGAGAAAACCGGTGTTATAACCAAAGGGGCCAGCCAACATTATGACCAAAGAGTTCTCGGGTGATAACAGAATGTGTAAGAGTGGAATCAGTTGTAAAACTGGAACGTTTAGCGGCATAAGACCTCCTCGTGTGACCTGTGGTTAGCATGATGGCAGCCTGGCAGGGTGGGCTCATGAGCAAGCTCAAACTATAGCCTGTTGAGTGAAACTGTAGCCTGCAGGCTGAGTAAAACTCAGCCTTCTCTGCTCTGTGTTATACAGTCTCAAACATACTCACAGTGGTTGGGAATATGCACACACACACCGGGATACAAACGATGGAGATGGAGCCCACGTCGGCCAGCATACCTATTCACCCTTGCAGAGAGAGGCTTATGTGTCTGCCTATTCAAATACGCTCAGCCTGGCGTCTTACGGAAGGGAATCCTGGGGGACTGACAGTGCTCACACAGCTCTGTCAGCCCTGGGTGCTATCTCCCACAGAGAGACACCTTCCTCAAGATCTGCACTGCCCTCAAACTCAAGCTGTTTGTCTAGACCCTTAAGACAGTTCTGAATTTTCCTATTGATATTTTCTTAGTAATACTTTTGTTTAGGAAGCAACTGCTTTTTTTTTTTTTTTTTTTTTTTTGTAGTATTGACTTCAAATATTTCCAAGTGTGTTTGGTCAAACTTCCTTATTACCATAAAATTTCAAAGATGTCTTTTGCATTTCTAAGGTGATTCGGGATGTCATATTCTGCTGAATTGTTTCTGATCAACTTCAAAGATTTTAGAAAGTAGATAATTTTCTCTCAAGCTAGGCAGTATAATGGAGTATGTTTTCTTTAACGGTGTTTCAGAGATGTCATTCTGTAAAGAAAAATGTCTGGTTTTGAGTGAAGAAATGAGTATTCTGTTTTTCTAAAGCATGTCTTTGCTCTTGAAAATAAAAGTTTAAAAAGGAAGGAAAGAAAGTGCTGTTAATTGGCATGGAGATTCCTTAAAAAACTGGAAATAGAACTGCCATACAACACAGCAATCCCACTGCTGGGCATACACACTGAGGAAACCAGAATTGAAAGACACCTGTGTACCCCAGTGTTCATCGCAGCACTGTTAATAGCCAGGACATGGAAGCAACCTAGATGTCCATCAGCAGATGAATGGATAAGAAAGCTGTGGTACATATACACAATGGAGTATTACTCAGCCATTAAAAAGAATGCCTTTAAATCAGTTCTAATGAGGTGGATGAAAGTGGAGCCTATTATACAGAGTGAAGAAAGCCAGAAAGAAAAACACCAATACAGTATACTAACACATATATATGGAATTTAGAAAGATGGTAACGATGACCCTGTATGCAGAACAGCAAAAGAGACACAGATGTAAAGGACAGTCTTTTGGACTTTGTGGGAGAGGGCAAGGGTGGGATGATTTGAGAGGGTAGTGTTAAAACGTGTCTATTATCATATGAGAAGCAGATCGCCAGTTCAGGCTCGATGCATGAGACAGGGTGCTCCAGGCCGGAGCACTGGGATGGCCCTGAAGGATGGGATGGGGAGGGAGGGGGGCAGGGGATTCAGGATGGGAAATACAGGTGCGCCCATCCTGATTCATGTCGATGTTAGGCAAAAACCACTACAATATTGTAAAGTAATTAGCCTCCAATTAAAATAAACAAATTAATTAAATTTTTTTCAAAAAAGAAAGCACTGTTAATTAATAGACCCCAAACCGACAGTTACTGAGAGCATGGGAAAACAGGATGCAAATCGAGGTTGCAAACACTAATGCACATGCTTTTGCTGTCACTATTCTATTTGTTTCCTCGAACATCATCATTTCTTAAGATTCCATTTAATTAAGCAGTTCTTTTATTGGTAGTGATTTTATATAGTTGATTAATGTACCAAAACAAATCATAAGGCTAAAATTTCAAACTATGCTATTTGAGATGATGGGAATTATTTTCAGTGAAATTTTAAAAAGGGGAGAGTATCTCAGCAAACTTTCTATGAAAGTCTCGAATTCTAGACAAACCAACATAGAAAAAGAAACGAGTATTCCAAAGGGACCTTCTGGACACTGGCAGAAAAAAGAAACAAAAAAACTGGTTGCTTTCGAACTTCCAGCAGTCTTGCAAATCATAGGGCGACTGCATGAACTCAATCCAACTTTTTTTGAAAACACATTTGATTTTAAGAACTAGGGATGACGATATTGATTTTCCACCAGAGGGCGCCATAGACTACGTTCCGGCAACGGTGCCTGTCCTGGGCACATAAACACAATAATCTCAAATGGGTCCTTTAAGTCAAGATGGCAGAAGAGGAGGACATGGAGCACGGCTCAACCCACAAACACGTCAACAACACATCTACCAATGGAAGAATTCTCACAGAGCTCCTGCTGAACAGTAGCAAGGACACGGGATACTTGAAAGGACAAGAAAAACCCCTGCACAACCAGATAGGATGAAAGAAAGAAAAAAGAATAGAGGAAACGGGACTGGCCCAACACCCGTGGCGGGAGCCGAAGAAGAAATGTTCCCACATCTGGGGAAGCCTCTTTGTGGAAGATTAGCTGGGACAGAGGGCAGCTTCAGGGGCTTGGAGGAGAGCCCATCAACCAGTCTGTAACAGGCAGGTCAGAGTGAGATGCACACAGATGGCCCATGCCGCAGCCACGTGTGCCCAGACCTGGGACATGTGTCTCCTGGGGCAGATGGGGGCCTGGTGCTGGAAAGTGGGGCATGGAGTAGGCTAAGGGAGCAGACTGCTGTTGGCTCTGCATGTGAGGGGGCAGGAGTGAGGAGTTCCATGACAGGGAATGCTCATGGAGTGAGTCGGGGCAGCCTCCCTGCCCACTTGCGGGCACTGTCTCTGCAGGCACTACGAGGGGCTCCTACCCACATGGGCATGCACACCTGCCTGCCTCTGCCATCTCCACCCCCACCCCACCCCTCCACCACAGCCTCCACCCCACCACCCTGGGCAGGCTTGTGTGCTCCAGGGCAGCTTCAAGAGCAAACACTTGTGGGTGACCCACACACAGAGGTGAAACCACAGCTGAGCCCCAGGGGCTGTCCAACAAAGGGGGAAGAGCTGAAATCTCTCCTCATGGCTGTGTGAAATGTGGATTTACGCCCTGACTCCCAGCTTTGTAAACACAGCGCCCATGGAGCATCTAAACAGGAAAACATTACCCCTGCAGTTGAGACAGGTCTGGCTTTGTCCGCTGTGGGCTTTATGAGCACATAGACACGGAGACTGGGCCAGGCTCGAGTTAGAGCTGCTCCAGAGGGCCCAAAGCAGGTTCAAGTACATAATCACTGTAGCCCTGGGACCTGACCTTAGTGGGTCTATGCTGCTGGCCTGCTGAGAACAGCACCTGAGAGACTCCAGGGCCAACTGCCAGCATACCTACAGCTAGTGAAAGTGAAAGTGAAAATGAAGTCGCTCAGTCGTGTCCAACTCTTTGCGACCCCGTGGACTGTAGCCCACCAGGCTCCTCCGCTAAAGTGGGCTCAAAAGAAGTGCCAGCAGCAGTGTACTCCGTGAGCCGGCACATCAGCTGAAAAGTGACCCGACAGAGCACACTCACGGGCGAACAACCAGAAAAGGCACACTCAGCGGCTTCTTTCAAAGTGGGAGTGCTCCAAGCGTGCTCACTGCATACCACAGGTCAGAAACAGCTAAGAAGCGGATCTGGGGGCTTCTGCTCCAACAGTTAGGGAGCAGGCTCCATCCCCGACAGCGTAATGACAACCACAGAGCAAAGGGGAGGGAGGTCCTATTCAACACCTAATGCAGGCCCTGGCCACCACAACACCAGTCACACTCTTATCAGAGGGGATTACAGCCCTCGTATAGAGGAAAGAGGCGGTGGTCATCTGTACTAAAAAGAGCCCTCACACCAGAAACTATTAAACCCACGCAGGCTACGCAGGGGCGTTCCAACATAAACAGAGCCCTCCATAGGGTCTGCAGGTCTGGTATCAGGAAGAAGAACCTCAGAGCATTTAGCTATGAAAAGGGATTGGGTTCAGGAGGTCTCAAGGCTGAGGGGCAGGGCGGAGAGACTCTACTCTTGGGGGTGTACACACAAGGTCTCACATGCATTGGAAATCAGCACAATGAATTCCCTTCATTACAAACCTGGGTTAGACCTACTTAGGGTTTTGGAGGGTTTCCTAGGAAGGTGAGGGTTTGCTGTAGCTCACTGTGAGGGTAAGGACACTGGTAGCAGATGTCACAGGGAATATTGATCAGCACGAACTCTTCCAGAGCCCCCCATATTGGCTCAAGACCTGGACCTGCCCAACAGCCCAAAGACTCCAGTGCTAGAAAGCCTCAGACCAAACAACCAATAAGTTACACAGCCCCACCCATGAAAAGAAAGGCTGCCTAAAGTCAGACTGAGCGCACAGCCACCTCACAACATACCCCTTGACATGACCCTGTCCATCAGAGGAACAAGACCCCAGCTCCACCCACCAGAGGGCAGCACCAGTTCTCCCACCAGAAAGCTGGCATGATGCTGCTGCTGCTGCTAAGTCGCTTCAGTCATGTCTGACTCTGTGCGACTCCATAGATGGCAGCCCACCAGGCTCCACCGTCCCTGGGATTCTCCAGGCAAGAACACTGGAGTGGGTTGCCATTTCCTTCTCCAACACGTGAAAGTGAAAAGTGAAAGTGAAGTTGCTCAGTCGTGTCCGACTCTTAGCGACCCCATGGACTGCAGCCTTCCAGGCTCCTCTGTCCATGGGATTTTCCCGCTAGATAGCTTGTTCCACCAGGGCACAGGTAGCAGAAGCAAGAACTACAGTCCAGTAGCCTGCAAAATGGAAGCTGCAATCACAGAAAGACAAAATGGGATGGCAGAGGAATATGTCCCAGATGAAGGAGCAAGATGAAACCTCCATCTGAAAAGGATTCAGAGTAATGATCGTAAGGATGATCCAAAATCTCAGAAAAAGAATGGAGGCACAGACCAAGAAGATACAATAAATTTGTAATAAAGAGATAGATTTTAAGAACTAAAGAGGTGAATAGCACAA
Organism: Ovis aries; assembly: GCF_016772045.2. Taxonomy (NCBI): domain Eukaryota; kingdom Metazoa; phylum Chordata; class Mammalia; order Artiodactyla; family Bovidae; genus Ovis; species Ovis aries. The sequence continues at coordinate 4,713,229 of NC_056072.1, forward strand.
TAACTGAAATGAAAATACACTAGAATGAATCAATAGTGGAATAACTGGGACAAAAGAATGAATAAGTGACCTGGAAGACAGAGTAACAGAAATCACTCACAGACAAGAATAAAGAAAAAAATGGGAAAAAAAAAAAAAAAGGCAGGAGGAAGGACAGTCTAAGAGACCTCTGGAGCAATATTAAAAACATCAACATTTGCATTATCCAGGTCCCAGAAGATAAAAAGAAAGGGAAAGGGCCTGAAAAAAAATATTTAAAGAGATTATAGCCAAGAACTTCCCTAACATGAGAAAGGAAATAGTCACCCAAGTCCAGGAAGTGCAGAGAATCCCATACAAAATAAACCCAAGGAAGAACACACAGGCAAACATAGTAATCAAACTAACAAAAATGAAATGCAGAGAAAAATATTGAAAAACAACAATAACATACAAGGGAATCCCCATAAGGCTATCAGCTGTTTTTTCAGGAGAAACTCCGCAGGCAGAATGGAGTGGCATGATATATTTAACACAATGAAGGGGGAAACCTACAACCAAGAATACTCTACCCAGCAAGGCTCTAATTCAAATTTGATGGCAAAATCAAAAGCTTTACAGATAAGCAAAAGCTAAGAGAATTCAGCACCACCAAATCAGTCTTTCAAAAAATGCTAAAGGAACTTCTCTAGGTGGGATCCAAGAGGCCACAATTAGAAATAAGAAAATCATAAATAGGAGGGCAAACATATAGTAACAGTAGGAAGTCACCTGCACACAAATATGATATAAAAACCAGGAATTGTGAGAACAGGAGAGTACAGATGCAGGAGATGGGAACTGCATTTGAAATTAAGAGATCAGCCACAACAGATCAGTGTGCATATACACTGAAGCTAAGATTCCTTTAGTCATGTCTGACTCTTTGCGACCCCATGGACTGCAGCCCACCAGGCTCCTCTGTCCATGGGATTCTCCAGGAAAGAATACTGGAGAGGGTTGCCATGCCCTTCTCCAGATCTTTCCAACCCAGGGACCAAACACAAGTCTCTTTAGTCACCTGTGGTTCTTTACTACTAATGCCACCTGAAAGTGAAAAGTGAAAGCCGCTCAGTAGTGTCCAACTCTTTGTGACCTCATGGACTGTCCATGGAATTCTCCAGGCCAGAATACTGGAGTGGGTAGCCTTTCCCTTCTCCAGGGGATCTTCCCAACCTAGGGATCAAACCCAGGTCTCCCGCATTGCAGGCAGATTCTTTACCAGCTAAGCCAGCAGGGAAGCCCACTAACGCCACCTAGGAAATCCATATATATATACTGCTATATTATAACCTGGTGGGAACTTTAAATCAAGAAAATACAATACACACACACACAAGAAAAAGCATCACAACACACCTCTAAAGATAGACATCAAAACACAGTGAAGAGAACAAAACAAGGGAAGAAAGAAGACAGACAAAAACAAACTGAAAACAATTGAGAAAAGGGCAATAGGAACACACATGTCAATAACTACCTTAAATTTAAATGGATTAAATGTTCCAATGAAAAGACACAGACTGATTGAATGAATATGAAAAGCAAGACCTATATATATGCTGTCTAAAAAAGAATCATGTCAGGCTAGGAACAAATACAGACTGAAAGTGAGGGATAAAAGAAGGTATTCCATGCAAATAGAAATGGAAAGAATACTGATGTACCAATACTCACATCAGACAAAATAGGCTTTAAAATAAAGACTCTTATGAGAGACAAGGAAGGATACTACATAATGATCAAAAGATAAATCCAATAATAAGACATAAAACTTGTAAATATATTCACTCAACAAGGAGCACCTCAATATATAAGACAAATGCTAACAGCCATAAAAGTGGAAATTAACACTAACACACAATAATAGTAGGGGAATTTAACACAGCATTTGTATCAATGGAAAAACCATCCAGGCAGAAAATCAGTAAAGAAACACGGGTCTAAACGACACTTTAGACCAGGTGGAATTAATTTATATTTATAGGGGAGTTCGTAGTGTTGCAGGCTTCTTTGGTGGCTCAGATGGTAAAGAATCCGCCTACAATGAGGGAGACCTGGGTTTGATTCCCGAGTTGGGTGCGCATGGAATACTCTCCAGGGTAGAGCATGTATTGGGCCACATATCAAACCTTGGTAAATTTAAGAAAACTTAAATCGCATCAAGCATCTCTTGTGACCACAACCCTGTGAAACTGAAGTTGAAAGTCGCTCAATTGTGCCCAACTCTTTGTGACCCCATGGACTGTAGCCTGTCAGGCTCCTCTGTCTCTGGAATTCTCCAGGCCAGAATACTAGAGTGGGTAGCTGTTCCCTTCTCCAGAGGATCTTCCCAACTCAGGAACTGAACCCAGGTCTCCTGTATTGTAGGCAGATTCTTTACCATCTGAGCCACCAGGGAAGCCCACAACGCTATGAGATTATAAATAAATTACAGGGAAAAATGTAAAAATATAAACATGTGGAGACTAAACAATATGTGACCAAACAAAAAATGGATCGCCAGAGAAAATCAAAGATAAAACAGAAAATACCTAGAGACAAATTAGAATTAAAACACAATGATCCAAAGCCTATGGGATGCAGCAAAAGCAGTTCTGAGAGGGAAGTTTATAACACTACAATATTATCTCAGGAAATAAATGAACAAAAATCTAAAATGAATCTTATACCTAAATCAACTAGAAAAAGAATAACAAACAAAATCCCAAGTTAGAAGAAGGCAAGAAATCATAAGGCTCAGAGCAGAAATAAATGAAATAGAGATGAACAAAAGAATAGCAAAGATCAAATAAACTAGAAGCTGTTTTTCTGAAAAGATAAACTATACTGATGAAACTCTAGCCAGATTCATCAAGGAAAGAAAAGGAGAGGGTTCAAATCAATACGATTAGAAATGAAAAAAGAGAAGTTACAAAGAACATCAAAGAAATACAAAGGCTCATAAGAGACTGCTACAAGCAACTATATACCAGTAAAATTGACCACTTAAAGAAACAGACAAATTCTTAAAAGGATACAATCTCCCAAGACTGAACCAGGAAAAAATAGGACATATGAACAGATCAATCACAAGCACTAAAATTGTGATTTAAAAACTTACATCAAACAAAAGTCCAAGACCAGATGGTTTCACAGGAGAATGCTATCAAACATTTAGAGAATAGTTAATATCTATCCTTCTGAAACTCTTCCTAAAAACTGCAGAGGAAGGAACACTCCCAAGCTCTTTCTACAAGGCCACCTGATAACAAAATCAGAGATACCACAAAAAAGAAAATGACAGGCCAATATCACTGATGAACATAGGTGCAAAGATTCTCAACAAAATACTAGCAAACCAAATCCAACAATGTGTTAAAGGGTCATACACATGATCAAGTGGGATTTATCCCAAGGATGAAAGGAATCTTCAATACACACAAATCAAACAGTACGATGTACCACATTAACAAATTGAAGAATAAAAATATGATCATCTCAATAATTACGGAAAACCTTTTGACAGAATTCAACATCCATTTATGATAACAACTCTCCAGAAAGTGGGCATAGAGGGAAACTACCCCCAATATAATGAAGGTCGCATATGACAAGCCCACAGGTAACATCATTCTTAATGATGAAAAACTGAAAGTACTTCCTGTAAGATCAGGAGGAAGACAAGGGTGTCCACTCTCACCACCCTTATTTTTATTTTATAGTTTTAGAAGTCTTAGCCGTGGCAATCGGAGAAGAAAAATAAGTCAAAATTGGAAAAGAAGTAAAACAGTCACTGTTCACAGATGACATGATACTGTGCATAGAAAATGCTAAAGATGCTACCAGATTGGAAGAATCAATATTGTCAAAATGTCTATACCATCCAAGGCAATCTATAAAATTTCCAATGGCATTTTTCATAGAGCTGGAACACAAAGTTTTCCAATCTGTATGGAAAGACAAAAGACTCTGAATAACCGATGTAATCTTGGGAACGAAAACTGGAACTGAAGGACTCAGACTCCCTGATTTCAGACTATATTACAAAACTAACGTCATTGAAATAGCAGAGTACGGGCACAAAAGCTGAGATGTAGATCAAAGGAACAGGATGGGAAGTCCAGAGATAGACTCATGCACCTGCGGTCACCATCTACGGCAAAGGAGGCAAGAACATACAAGGAAAAAAGACAGTCTTTTCAATAAGTGGTGTTGGGAAAACCAAACAGCTGCATGTCAAATACTGAAATTAGAACTCTTCTTAACACCATGCACGAGAATGAAGCCAAAACTGTTACAGACCTAACTATTAGGGGAGAACGCTGTCTGATATAAATCGCAGCAGGTTTTTTGTTTTTTTTTTTTGGTCCACCTCCTGGAGTAATGAAAATAAAAACAACAACAAACAACAGGATGTAACTCAAAAGGTTTTGAATGGCAAAAGAAATCATAAACAAAATGAATGGGGAAAAAATATTTACAAACTACGCAAAAACCAAAACCGCAAACAACCCAGCAAAAAATGGGCAGAAGATCTAAAGAGACATTTATTCAAAGAAATGATACAGATGGCCAAAAGCACATGAAAAGATGCTCAACATCACTATCAGAGAAATCCAACTTAAAATTATAATGGGATATCACCTCACACTGGTCAGAAGGGCCATCATCAACAAAGTCTATAAAAAATAAACGCTGAAGACGGTGTGGAGGAAAGGGAACCCTCCTTCACTGCTGGTGGAAATTTTAGTTGGTACAGCCATCACGGAGGACAGTATGGAGGTTCCTTTAAAAAACTAAATACAGAACTACATAAGACCCACTTTTCAGCATATAGCCAAAGAAAACCATAATTTGAAAGTATGCATTCATCCCAATGTTCACTGAATCACTATGTGCAATAGCCAAGACACAGAGGAAACCTAAATGTCCTTGGACAGATGAATGCGTAAGGAAGATGAGGTACGTAAATATGTACAGCGGAATACTACTCAGCCATGAAAGTGAAATAATGCCGCTTGCAGCCACATGTATGGACCTAAAGATTATCAGACTAAGTATGTTAGAGAAAAAAATATCATATGGTATTACTTACAAGTGCAATGCAATAAGAATAATACAGATGAACTTATTCACAACACAGAAACCAACTCACAGATCTTGAAATCAAACTTATGGTTACCAAAGCAGAAACGGGGTGGGGGGAGTGATAAATTAGGAGATTCTGATTTATATATATATATATGTATATACTACTATATATAGAATAAATGACTAATAAGAACCTACTGTATGACACAGAGAAATCCACTCAATATTCTGTAGCAACCTGTATGGAAAGAGACCCTAGAAAAGAATATATATACATTGGCTTGGCCAAGAGATTCGTTTGGGTTTTTCTGTAATATCTTATAGAAATATATTCAGCCAATCATATATATTATATCTATAACAAACTTTTTGGCCAACCATATATCTATGAATATATATATATATATCTGATTCACTTTCTTCACCTGAAACTAAGACAGCATTCTAAGTCAACTATGGCCCAATAAATTCTTTTTTAATTGGAGGAAGAAAAAAGTAGCTCCTTTTAGATTTTTGTTTCAAAGAAAGGTTTTTGGTTTTTTTTAAGATCTAATGAGCTCTATTAGTTTTCAATAAGGTGGGATTTATGATTAAAACACTGACTTGACTCTATGCCCTCTACATGGAAAAACAAAACCAAAAATTGCAGTACATATATAGGTACTTCTGCGGGATCGTTTATTTAGAAATTGGGTGATGGAAACCTTTGGGCTCCTGGAGCTTTGGGATGTTGTTCACCTACAGGGTTGTCTGTTGGGATTCATCTAGCACAATATTTGTAATCTGTGGAACCTGTGGAGTTGTCCTAGGTTCTGGTTTCCAAGAAAGCTGCGCAGAAGAAAGGCCCTGCCCTCCAGGCGTTTCTCTGGTTCTGGCAGTGTGTGCCATCATTCACTTCCAACCCCGCAGTGCAGCCCCCATTCTGCTCCACATAGACGTTGCCCTGCTGAAACCCAGGCTTTGCCCCCGAGCCTCTGACACTCAGATGCTGGCAAGCCCTTTCGTTTGCTTCAAACGCTGGATCTGTAAAGACAGATTTATACTTGTACTCCTTTTGTGCTCTGAGGGGCAAATTTTATGAGCTGAGAGCTGACTGGCAGTCTCCTGTGTATGTTCAATAAGGCAAAGTGCTTGCGAAGTATCACCCCCATGGCTGTGTTCTGCCGGCTGGTGAGGACTGAAATAGTGCATGAGGAAATGGAGTGCTGGAAATGCATGGACCGGCCGAGATCACAGCCCAGCATAAGTTTCACGTGAAGATGTGATTTCCCTCCCCCTGAGAAGCGTTAAGTGCATCTCCTAGCCTGTGACAAGGGATTTCTGCCAGGGCACTGCGGGGGAACGCAACACACAGGAAGGAAGGCACCAGGTTTCCAGAATCTTAGACAGGCCAGGGGATGCTTTCAAGCTGATGGAATGATGACTCCTAAATGTGGAAAAAGCAATGCTTCGGAACAGTTTAAGCCACTTCCTGGTTTTAATACGGGATTTTCCACAGTCACTTTGTATCTGAGAAGTGTGTCTGAGGCAGGCACAGCTTTGACAGCTGAGTGGACCTCTGAGGCCTGCAGGACATGCCTGTCTTCCCAGGACTCTGGATAGTGACTGTAATTGTTTCTGTTCATACAGGAATTAAGCCACTATTAAACCAGTTTCGGAGAAGGCAATGGCACCCCACTCCAGTACTCTTGCCTGGAAAATCCCATGGACGGAGGAGCCTGGTGGACTTCCGTCTATAGGGTTGCACAGAGTCGGACACGACTGAGTGACTTCCCTTTCAATTTTCACTTTTCACTTTCATGCATTGGAGAAGGAAATGGCAACCCACTCCAGTGTTCTTGCCTGGAGAATCCCAGGGACGAGGGAACCTGGTGGGCTGCCATCTATGGGGTCACACAGAGTCGGACACGACTGAAGCGACTTAGCAGCAAACCAGTTTCAAAATAAAGAAATAGACATTCCACAGAGCATTATTTTGTTAGCAAATAAAACTTTTCTTGTGGCTTCCTTCCCCTCCCCTATAATATCAAGTTTTCCTTTTTCTAATCTTTCTCAGTTCTATTTCATGTCACCTATAAACCTTAAATCAACCCCCTACAGAATTTAATAAGGAGAACGCATGACAGCCACAGGTTTGAACAGTTAGTTTACTGGGAAATATGTACTTTCAACCTAGGGGCCCCAGTTTAATGTAAACAGTAAGGAGGATGGACAAATTCGAATCAATTTAAAACTCTTACTGGGGATGCACAGTCTAAGTGAAGTGAAGTGAAGTTGCTCAGTCGTGTCCGACTCTTTGCGACTCCATGGACTGTAGCCCACCAGGCTTCCCCATCCATGGAATTTTCCAGGCATGAGTACTGGAGTGGGGTGCCATTTCCTTCTCCAAGTCTAACTAAAGCAGTAGATTTTTTGCACTGCAATTATACTAACACAGTCTGGTTACATCGATCAGAAGTTTTCTGGCAATGAAACATGTATAATATCATATGTGAAACAAATCGCCAGTCCAGGTTCAATGCATGATACAGGGTGCTCGGGGTTGGTGCACTGGGACGACCCAGAGGGATGGTACGGGGTGGGAGGAGGGAGGGGGGTTCAGGATGGGGAACACATGTACACCCGTGGCGGATTCATGTTGATGTATGGCAAAACCAATACAATATTGTAAAGTAATTAACCTCCAATTAAAATAAATAAATTTATATTAAAAAAGAGAAGTTTTCTGGCAATTAAGCATTTCTGACTAATACAAATAGGAAATAAAATGGTTTCTGAATAAAGACACAGAGTTCTCTTTCACCTAGCATCCCTTCTCAAATTGGTGCCTCCTCTCTCCTCTTCTCTTCAGAGGCCTCAGGGAATCCAAAGAGATACTGATTATTCATCCTTCTCATTTCCCATTTCCTCCACAACCCTCGGTCATTGTTTCCTGCCATCAAACCTTTATTGAAACTGCTTGTGTTAAACTGATCACTGGATTTCTATTTTCCAAGGTCAACAGCTGTCCTGTCCTTAAGTGACTCCCCTTCCTAACTTTCTTCTTTACTCAAATGGTTCTCCCACCTGGTTCAACTCCATCTCAAGCCATTTCCTCTCTGTCTACACTTACACACACTCTCAGCTTTCTCTCTCTTTCCTTCTTTCTCACTCTATACTTTCCCTGTCTCCTTTCCCTGAATTCAACTATCATTTATACGATGATAACTTTTTAGTCTTTTCCTAGCCTCTCATTTCTGTCTCCTGAGTTTCCCTGCCTGGGTGTCTGGCATGGAGTCGGTACTACATGACAGACTGCTATTTTTCCTTTTGTATATTACCCGGCAAATAGTTGCCAGCCTTCTCTGCAGTGATACGGGGCCATGTGATAGGCTTACGGCCAATGGAATATGGGTGAGCTTGACACAGATCAGATTACTTTCATTTCTGGTCCCTGCGGCTCTGCACGGCCCTCTAAGGTCTTCCTCTTCCCTGACGATATTGGAGGATGGTAAAGCATGCGATCCACCAGCCAGCAACATTCGGTCCACACTTGTTAGAATGAAGAATACTGTTGTCTTAGACCCCTGAGAACTGGGGTTGTCAGTTACAGCAGTTAGGTTGTCCTGGTTATTATGGCACCTCCAAAATGAATCTCAGGCTCTCCCACAAAACAAATTCCCCATCTCAGGAAATGGGACTCCAACTCACCCAAACCAGGAGCTTTAAAGTCCCCCAGAACTTATCTTACAGGCTTATCTCACGTCTATCCTCTCCCCAGGCCATAGTCGCTTGACCATGTCGATGTTTCCATGGACTAGACACTCTGGATCAGCCCTTCAGGGGCCCCAGTGCCCACAGTGACAGCTGTCTCCTAACTGTTCTCTCTTCCACCCCTCCCATCTTGGAAGGATCATCTTATTCTTCACCATCACCTGTTTTTCATCTTAAAAATAAATGACACCAATTTTCTGCTAATAAATAAATATATATGCTGCTTTAGAAATTTTGGAAAACTCATAAGAATATTAAATAGAAAACAAATGTCAATAGCAATTTTATTATTAATACCTCTATATAAGCACTGTTAGACGTTTGGTTCCCCCTTTATGGATTACAGCCTTGTTGTAGCAAAGGGGCTTGTTAACTCAATGAAGCTATAAGCCATGCCGTGCAGGGATGGCTAAGACAGATGGGTCATAATGAAGAGTTCTGACAAATGGTGGTCCACTGGAGGAGAAAGCATTGTTGCAAACGAGCCAATGGAGATGATGGAATTCTAGCTGAGTTCTTTTAAAATCTCAAAATATGATGCTGTTAAAGTGCTGCACTCAATAATTCAGCAAACTGGAAACCCAGCAGTGGCCACAGTACTAGAAAAAGTCTGTTTTCATTCCAATTCTGAAGAAGGGCAACACCAGAGAATGTTTAAACTATCATACAATTGTGCTCATTTCACATGCTAGCAAAGTAATGTTCAACATCCTTCAAGCTAGGCTTCAGTAGCATATCAATTGAGAACTTTCAGAGGTAGAACCTGGGTTTAGAAAAGGCAGAGGAACCAGAAATCAAATTGTCAACATTCATGGAATGATGGAAAAGGCAAGGGAATTCCAGAAAAAGCATGTACTTCTCCTTCATTGACTATACACAAACTGTATAGTCTGTATAGACTGTAGGATCACAAAAAACTGTAGAAAATTCTTAAAGGGATGGAAGTACCAGACTACCTTCCCTGCCTCCTGAGAAACCTGTATGTGGGCCAAGAAGCAACAGTAAGAACCAGACATGGAACAAAGGACTGGTTCCAAATTGGGAAAGGACTACGTCAAGGCTGTGCATTGTCACCCTGCTTATTTAGCTTCCATGCAGAGTACATCATGCAAATGCCAGGCTGGATAACTCACAGGCTGGAGTCAAGACTGCTGGGAGGACAACCTATCAGGCAGATGACACTACTCTAATGGCAGAAAGCAAAGAAATAAGAGCCTCTTGAGGGTGAAAGAGGAGAGTGAAAACCTGCCTTGAAACTTAACATTCAAAAAACTAAGATCATGGCACTTGATTCCATTCAGTTCAGTTCAGTTCAGTGGCTCAGTCATCTCCAACTTTATGTGACCCTGTGAACCACAGCACGCCAGGCCTCCTTGTCCATCATCAACTCCCAGAGTTTACCCAAACCCATGTCCATTGAGTCAGTGATGCCATCCAACCATCTCATCCTGTCATCCCTTTCTCCTGCCTTCAATCTTTCCCAGCATCAGGGTCTTTTCAAATGAGTCAGATCTTCACATAAGGTGGCCAAAGTATTGGAGTTTCAGCTTCAATATCAGTCCTTCCAATGAACACCCAGGACTGATCTCCTTTAGGATGGACTGGTTGGATCTCCTTGCAGTCCAAGGGACTCTCAAGAATCTTCTCCAACACCACACTTCAAAAGCATCAATTCTTTGGTGCTCGGCTTTCTTTATAGTCCAACTCTCACATCCATATCCATACATGACTACTGGAAAACCATAGCCTGGACTAGATGCACCTTTGTTGACAAAGTAATGTCTCTGTTTTTTAATATGCTGTCTAGGTTGGTGATAACTTTCCTTCCAAGGAGTAAGCATCTTTTAATTTCCTTTAGGATTGACTGGTTTGGTCTCTTTGCTGTCCAAGGGACTGATCCCATTATTTCATGGCAAATAGAAGGGCTAAAAGTGAAACAGTGACAGATTTTATTTCCTTGGGCTCCAGAATCACTGAGGACAGCGACTGCAGCCATGGAATTAAAAGATGCTTGTTCCTTGGAAGGAAAGCAATGAAAAACCTAAACAGCATATTAAAAAGCAGAGGCATCACTTTGCCAACAAATGTCCGTATAGTCAAAGCTATGGTTTTTCCAGTAGACATGTATGGATGTGAGAGTTGGACCATAAGAAAGCTGAGAATCACCAGTCTAGGTTCGATGCAGGATACAGGATGCTTGGGGCTGGTACAGACAGATGACCCAGACAGATGGTTTGGGGAGGGAGCAGGGAGGGAGGTTCAGGACTGGGAACACGTGTACACCCGTGGTGGATTCATGTTGATGTATGGCAAAACCAATACAGTATTGTAAAGTAGAATAAAGTAAATTTTAAAAATAAAATTAAATTAAATTTAAAAAAAAAAAGAAAGCTGAGCATGGAAGAATTGATGCTTTCAAATTGTGGTGCTGGAGAAGAGTCTTGAGAGTCCCTTGGATGGCAAGGAAAACAAACCAGTCCATCCTAAAGGAAATCAGTCCTGAATATTCATTGGAAGGGTTGATGCTGAAGCTCCAATCCTTTGACCCCCTGATGTGAAGAGCCACCTCACTGGAAAAGATTCTGATGCTGGGAAAGAGTGAAGACAAAAGGAAAAGGTGGCTACAGAGAATGAGATCATTAAGATATTAATAACATCACAACTCAATGAACATGAATTTAAGCAAACTCCAGGAGAGAGTGTAGGACAGAGGAGCCTGCAGTCCACGGGGTCACAAAGAGTCAGACCTGACTTAGCAACTGAACAACAACAATAAAACATTTGGTTCACAGACTTCCTATGCCATTTTTATATGTATACATTTTATAGGTTTCTTACTAATACTACATGAAGGGGAGCAGAATATATACCTAGAATATACATCTTTGGCATAAGAATAATTTTAGGCTGATTATTTTTAAGCAATAGCATACACAGGAGAAGCTCTGAGAACCAAGGAGAAGGTGCCTTTTTGTAAGAGACCATCCCCTTATCAAAGGGAAATTATTATTGGGTGGGCTCAGTCAAGAGTCTAGAAAAGTAAAAAGAAAATTTTCTTCCTTCTACATATATCCTACACATATCCTTCCTACATATATACGCACACACAGTGAAAAATGACAGCTCCCTATCTCAGCCCTCTCAATTTCCAGCTCCACCCCTTAGAAGATTCAGGAGTTTTCTCCATGTTTTTAAATGACATGCTTGTACTGCTGTTCCTTGATTTTTAAATTACATATGTTATCAACTGACTTTGGTATTAGGAAAATGAAGATCAAGTTCTGTTTCATCCACACAAACCTACCTAATAAACTTATGCCACATTTCTTGGTTAAATCAATAGGGGCGTTTACATTATTATTACTCTGAAAATGTTATTTAAAATTAAACTTCATATTTCTTTTCTTGATCAAGTTTTTTTCTGAAGTTTAATGATTGTTTCTACTTACTTTCTTCTTAGCATTCTCTATCACAAATGTATCTCTATATCCTCAAAAGAATTAAATATGCTTTTTCCTACATAAAACACATTCAGTTCAGTTCAGTTGCTCAGTTGTGTCCAACTCTTTGAGACCCTATGGACTGCAGCATTCCAGGCTTCTCTGTCCATCACCAACTCCCAGAGTTTACTCAAACTCATGTCGATTGAGTTGGTGATGCCATCCAACCATCTCATCTAAAAACACATTAGACATTCAATTAAAACATTTTGAAAAGCCCTCCATATTCAAGTTCCAATCTGGACTATATTTTATTATCCAAAATAAACGTCGTTGGGCTCTGTCATGTCTAACCCATGAACTGTAGCCCATTAAGCTATGGGATTTTTCTGTCTATGGGGTTTTCCAGGCAGGAATACTGGAGCGGGTTGCCATTTTCTCCTCAAGAGGATCTTCCTGTCTCAGGGATCAAACCTGTTTCACTTGCGTCTCCTGCATCAGCAGGCACATTCTTTACCACTAGTGCCACCTGAGAAGCCCAACCAAAATGTACAATTAATGCTTAAAAGTAAATAAAAATGGAGAAAACAGGTGTGCAAAGGCTCTTCACAGATGCAAAAGTCAATGGCCATTAAACATGTGAAAAGTGGTTCCATTTCATGGGTATTGGCAAAATTAAAATGCTTTATGATTCTAAGTTTATTACAAAGTTAAAGTGGTACCTTTTGGGAAAGTGTGACGTAATCTAATGAAGTTGCAGACATGCATGATCTACACCACAGCAATCCACTAGACATGACATACTCTAAAGTGAGTTTTGCTCTCGTACATGAGTGGTGTGTACACTTACGCGTTCTGCCGCATTGTTCTTATAGCTCCCGAGGGCAACAGTTCTGATGCCCATCAATAGGATGACAGATACATGAGTGATGTATGTACCTTCATGCAGCGGACTGCAGTGCTGCAGTGAGGGTAACAAAGTGCTTATCTGTATGAATGAATCTCATGTAACAAACGCCAGAAAATGATGAAATGCCCATTTCAACATCCTGATTATTCCCAGGAGAAAGTGCTTGCGAAGTGATGGGGTAGGAATATGCAGAGGACTGTAACCATACTGGCGTTTTCTTCTGAATTATCATGGTGGCTACATCATCTGATTTATTTCTCTTTATCTGAAATGTTTCATAACACATAAAAAGCCTGGAGTAATAGTAATACCTTGTAGGAGAGCATATTTGTTGTGATTTTTGATTAGGCAGAAACTAGATGATTGAGTAGGTAGAAACTGGTTGTAGGGTCCCCACTGAATGATTCTCCAGAAACAGAATTACAAAAATGTTATTTAACAGAAGAGAAAGGAAAGGGCTTCATTTTTTTTTTTCTTTCTCTCTAAATTTCTCTTAGAGACTAGAGATGTTATGTTTGGATGGTATTTTGGGAATGAGTCTCCTGGCTTGATTTGGTGCTAATGGGCAATTTCATTTTGACTCAAGGGAACTTTATGCCTAAAAGTACGTGAAACAGCCATTAAATACTTGACTAGTGAAACGAACTTTGACTATGTCGTTCTGTCATTATAACTGGGAAATAACTGCAGAACATTTCAGCCTTTTGTAACAGCAAAGCTTGCAGACCTGTATGGAAATGTTGACAGTTTTTCCAGATTTGCACCAGCTTAAGTGTGGTAAAGAGTATGAGTTGCTAATTCAGCAAAGGTTCTCTGCCAGTGACATTTATTAACAAACCTTCTAACTCAGTCCTGATTTTTCTGCATGTGTTTCATTTTGGACTGAACGCATCTCTGCCTTGGGTTGTCAATGGTTCCCACTGTGATGACTGAAGGAGGGCAACAGGCATGGAAGATTAAAGGGTTTGGGGCGGGGGCGGGGGAACTTCCCTGGTGGTCCAGTGGCTCCGACTCTGTGTTCCCAGTGCAGGGGGCCCAGGTTTGACCCCTGGTCAGGAAACTAGATCTCACACGCTGCAACTGAGAGGCCATATGCTGTAACTGAACAATCCCACATGTCGCAACAAAGACTGAAGATTCTGCATGCTGCAACTGAGACGATGCAGGCGAAGAACTAAATATATATATATACACACACATATATTATATATATATTTATATATATTTTAATAAAAAGGGTTAAAGGGATTATGTTAAGCTCCAGACCCCATCACAACGCTAGAGGTTCCTGTGTGTTACTCTCGCCTGTGTTAAAAGGGGTTCTATGCTGTTCTTCAGTGAAAGCAATACACCAAAACAAGAGGTTTTGAATTCACTCCAAGTTTTATTAACTTACTGTCTTGCACTGCAGAAAGTAATTCCCAAACTCTCAGCTTTACATACTAAACTGCTGAAAGATTTATAGCAGTCACAAAGGTAGAGTAAGGCTTCCTAGATGTTTAGAAATGTCTACTAGTAAGTTGCGTTTCTTCTAAAGCATTCTCGATTCTGACGCTGATTAGGTGTCGTCTACGTATGAAGTGCTAGATGATGAATGTTTTTACTGAGTTTTGAAGTTCTAGGGAAGGAATTCTGAGGCATAATCACTATTGGCAGTGAACAATACACATGATGAACAGAATGATAAAACTCTCAAGATATTTCTGTAGCCTATTTTTAGCTACTTCCCTGGTGGGACTGGAGAAAGGGACCTAAACTGAAAGGTACCCCCAACATAAAGAAACACTGATACACCTGAATTTTCAGTATGGATCTTCAGGATGTCATGTGAGTTGTGATTGAGGAGGAAATGATAAGTTTCTGTATTAGCTAATTTGTAGCCAGAAAAGTCAATTTCCAGAACCATGGTCAGTCTGCCTTAGAAATATTCTACTGACTCAGGAAGACATATAAAATCTGCTCTTCGCTTAGGAAAAGAATGGTTAAGGACTTGGAAAAGAATAAAACTTTGCACCCAGCACTTCAAAGCATCACTTCCCAGCAGTTTTAGAACTATTTCCTAAAGTCTCTAGACAGTGCCAGGGCACCGAAGCAGCAGTCCTTGGTGCTCCCCCTCCAGGCAGCTTCCGTGGCAAGATGTCTGAGTTCTCAGCCTGATCATGCCAATACCCAAACACCCCCAGACGTTGTGAACTTTGTTTTAGAGACATTTTTCCCTTCCTTATGTCTAGGTGGGTTAAAAACAGACAATTTTACTGGTTATAGGAAGCAACTTCATCACACTAGAAAAAAGAGTGCATTTCATTGATTACCTATAGGTGCTAGGTAAACCAGAGAATGATTATCCTCCATACTTAGAAGATGTTCTCATAGTCTGTTGATTCCAAGTCAGGAGTCAAAGAATTCTAAGTCAGGAATCAGGAACCAAAGACTCATTTTTATAGCAGTTTTTCCAGATAGATGTGTATTTATTTGATTTTTTCAAAGTGATTTATGTATGCTAAGAACCATCTAGTGCTCTCCAAGTCTTGGGTTCTGTTTTTTTATTTTTATTTTTACAACATTTAGGAGTGGAGAACCTAGAAAATTCAAAAAAGTCTTTTTTGAGACCAGAATTGTTTTGACTCCAAATGAATAAAAGACAATTTTATATGGCTTAAGTGCAAAGGAAGGGATATATTTGGGTTAAAAATGGAGCAGCAGGCAGGGAAAGGATGCAACTGAGCTCAGAAACTCTCTCCTTTTAGGCCACACTGCTACAAAGCTGATTTATGTCTAATTCCTAATTTAAAAAAAAAAAACCTAAAAGATCCAGAGGAAGGGCTTTGATATGCTCAGAGTGAAAGGGAGGATGAGAAAAGTAAGAAAATCTAGCCCTCTAAGGAGAATTAGACAGTAACCACAAAGACAATAAAATGAATGTCATTCTCAGAAGAAAAGGGGTTTGAAGCTGACAAAGCAAGAGTTGTCCACGGTGAAATCTCAATGAATCCTTTAACATTTGTAATGTATAGATGATAAAACAGATTTTTAGAAGGGCAGTGATTTGTTCTGCTGCTGCTAAGTCGCCTCAGTCGTGTCTGACTCCGTGCGACCCCATAGACGGCAGCCCACCAGGCTCCCCCATCCCTGGGATTCTCCAGGCAAGAACACTGGAGTGGGTTGCCATTGCCTTCTCCAATGCATGAAAGTGAAAAGTGAAAGTGAAGTTGCTCAGTCGTGTCTGAATCCTAGCGACCCCATGGACTGCAACCCATCAGGCTCCTCCGTCCATGGGATTTTCCAGGCAAGAGTAGTGGAGTGGGGTGCCATTGCCTTCACCTAGTGAGGGAACTGTGACTAGAATCTGGACTTTTTCTCTCAGCCTCTTCGCTTCTCTATATTATGTAATCTATTTGCTTCTTGGGCTCCAAAATCACTACAGATAGTGACTGTAGCCATGATTAGAAGATGCCTGCTTCTTGGAAGGAAAGATATGACAAATCAAGACAGTGTTTTTAAAACCAAAGACGTCACTTTGCTGACAAAGGTCCATACAGTCAAAGCTATGGATTTTCCAGTAGTCATGTACAGATCTGAGAGTTGCATCACAAAAAGGCTGAGTGCCAAAGAACTGATGCTTTCAAATTGTAGTGCTGGAGAAGACTCTTGAGAGTCCCTTGGACAGCAAACCAGCCAATCCTAAAAGAAATCTACCCTGACTATTCATTGCAAGTACTGATGCTGAGGCTGAAACTCCAGTCTTTCGACCACATGATGCAAAGAGCCAACTTATTGAAAAAGACTCTGAGGCTGGCAAGGATTGAAGGAGAAGAGGGCAACAAAGGATGAGATGATTAGATAGCATCACAGATTCAACGGACATGAACTTGGGCAAACTCTGCGAGATAGTGGAGCACAGGGAAGCCTGGCATGCTACAGTCCATGGGGTTACAAAGAGTTGGACACAGCTTAGCAACTGAACAACAAAGTCTACTGACTAGCAGTGTAGGTATGTAAGTGTTTGTCAGATGAGACTGTAATGAGTATCAGATGAACACTGTGATTCTGTAAGATTTGGGGGAGAACACATGGAGGTTCTCTGTGATCTCAGGTTTGGGATTTGCTTCAAGGAGTCTGCGAGGAATGCCAGTGAGTCATTTCTTCTCTAAGATGTAGGCTGTGCTAGGGCTCTGAACTACAGAAAGGAGAAAAAGAAATGGTATGACTAATTAACTAAATAATTATGAAGTATTAAGTGTGCAAAAAGGAAAACTATCTGGCACCACGAGAGTATGTAGAATCATATAAGTTGTGCTTGGTGTGTGTGTGTGTGTGTGTGTGTGTGTTTAATGACTGGGGATGTGTACTTACAAAAGTTTTCCTTGTGGATGATTCTAAGGTTACTTAAGTTAAGTCAGAAGTTGGCTAATTCTGAGTCAGTTCCTAAATGCTCTTGGTTTTCTTTCTGGAAGTCATCTGATTTTAGGACTCATACTTTGAAGTGTGAGAAACTTGAATTTATTTCCTAGGAAATACATTCATTAAAGGCCAGTGAATGTCAGTTTCTGTATCAGCTAGCTATTGCTGTGTAACAAATCAACTCCAGGAAAGCCAGTGGTATAGGTCCAGCTCAAATTCAAAGGCCTGAGGACCAGGAAAGGCAGTGGTAGATTGCTTGGTCAGAGTCCAAAGGCCCAAGAACCAAGGGCTCCAGTGTCCAAGGACAGGAGAAGATGATGTCCCAGCTCAAGTAGAGAGCAAATTTGCCCTTCCTCTGCCTTATTGTTCTATTTATCTATGTACCCAGGCCCTCAGTGGACTGAGTAATGCCCACCTGCATTCGTGAGGCTGATCCTCTTTAGTCTATGAAATTAAATGCTAATATCTTCCAAAAACACACTCAGAGACACACCCACAAATACATCCCTTAGCCCACTCAAGTTGACACCTAAAATTAGCCATTATACCAAGTGATCATCTGATTTTACTGTGTTTTCATTATATTCATTATAATTTTTCCACTCGCCGGGGGAGATTAAGACTATTTGAAAGTGATTTGGCCCACTGTTTCCCTTCTATGAATCTTAAAGTTGACTTAATGATTATCCTCAGTTTAGGCCACATTTTTATCATTACTTCATGTAGGTCCTTTGTTTTGTATTTAAATTTTTTTTTTTCTCCTTAATTCTCACAACTCAGTCTCCTTCTGTTCCCTTCTCTGCCTTTGGCCATGATTCCAAATCTTAAATGTGCAGTTGGTATCTGCAGGGGATTGGTTCCAGGAGTCCCTGTGGATACCAAATTCTGAGGATGCTCAAGTACCAGCAGCCAGCGTGGGGAATCCCGCCTGTGGCAAAGGTCAAGGGGAAGGGGCCTGACATGCAAAGGTGGGATCAGGCCTCGTGGGGCCCCCCTGGAACTTCTTGAGCATCTACCCCTAAAGTAGAATCTGTCTGTCTTATTATTTTATGACTTTCACTGACTCCTCTAACATTAATAGGGGCTATCCCCGACCACCCTTCTCTGGAAAAAGTTAACTTAGAGCTCCAGTTAACAGTCTCCTGCATATGAAAGGAGTGTCTCAGCTCAAACCCCTCTGATGGCTCTCTAACTTGCCTGACAGGTTGGACTTTTACAACTACACGTGTGATTGTTTGCAGCCCCCCAACTGTGAGAGGCATGAGGCTTAAAACATCTTAAAGATATAGAGCCTTTTTAAAGAACTAGGAATTATATTAGTGACGAGTTTCATTGTTGAGTTAATGACTGCCACCAGGCCTCCATATCCTTTATCTTTTAGGCACCTGGAGGATATTAATCAATGTAATTGGGATATAGAAAAAGGAATATAGTAGTTTTGATGTTAGCAATACTAGACTTTTATGTTAATGGATTTTCTCTTTGTTATAAATCACTGTACTCCTCTTTCCTTGTTATAAATTGTTGAGTCCTTGCTATGTAAGAATGTAACCTTAATTAGTGCTTTCTGAGAGTGGCACCAGACTTTAGTAAGAACAACACTTTTAGCGCAAATAAGTTTTCTGGTTGACGGACGCTTATCAGAAAAGGGCCATAAAATGCTAATAGGCCTCCTGGCCAGAAGATGATGTAAATCACCTAAGACCTGTGTATACAGCTAAGCATGCAGAGAGAAAACCTGGTCTCGATCAGGGTCAGGGCTGCTGACCCTGAATGACTTCGTATTATCCATTGATCTCTATGTACCACTTAAAGTATAAAAGCTTTCCTGGAAAATAGAGATGGACCAGTTTCTCAGAAATCTGGCTCCCCCCGTGTCTTCTTTTCTTTCTTACTCTATTTTCTGGCTGATTCCTGTCTGGAGCATAGAGGCTCACCTGGGCTTCTAAGACCCACGCAAGAGGGAGCTCAATGTGGGGCACCCTCCACTATTCAAGCAGGTGCCTGTGGCCTTATGTAGACGGTGTAAGTCCCTTGTCTCCGGGCTTTATTGGCTTTCTATGTAAACCAAGGAATACAGCCTCTTTTTCTCCTCTATTTTCTCTCCTCTCTCTCACTACACTATTCTTCCCTAATCTCTCTTTGTATCTCTAAATAAATAAATCTCTCCTCACCGACGCCATCTCCCCTTCGAATTACCCTGGATCCACCGGGGCTGGACCCTGGCACTCAAGTCCTGTAAATAAAATGACCACAGTATTTGCAGACAACCTATGCACATCACCCTGCACACTGTAAATCATCTCTAATCTTATAATACCTGAACAATATAAATGCTATGCAAATAGTTCCCAATGAATGGTAAATTCAAGTTTTGCGTTTTGAAAACTTCTGGAATTTTTCTGGAATATTTTTGATTCCTGGTTGGTTGAATCCATGGATGTATAACCCCTGGTCCCTATTTGTTTCTGTTCTTTCAAAATATGCATTGATAGTTTTGTGCTATTGTATTTTTAAATTATGTAAATAATATTGTATTATAGATCTCATTTTATTTCTTATCTTGCACTCAGCAATTCTCTCATTACATTCATTCATGTCACCATGCATATTATCATCTATTTCTTATCATTGCTTTTAATATATAGTGTTTAGGGGTTTGCACCCAACATTGGGTTGAGACTCAGACTGCTTCCAGTTCTCCATGAACATAAATAACCATTAAAAGAAAATATACCTATTATCTTACGTGCCAAATCTTATGGTACCATTCTAAGCAGTCTGGTATGTCTATATGCCGTTAATACAGTGTTTAAAGGCTTAAAGCAGGGGAAAGACTCGACTATATTTTTAGAAGTGACTAGATGTCATGTGTAAATGATGTTAAGCTTGGGTGAAAACTCTGAAAGCAAGGTGGTCACTTAGGGTTCTGTTGATCACCCAGGCAAAGCTGATACAACCAGAAAGAGTCAGAGAGAATGAAGAGGGCAGGATGGAAGACCTGAGAGGAGCTCAGGGGCTAAACTCCTGGAAAGAGATGGAAGTGAGAACTTGGAATCTAGGACAAGTCCAACATTCCTGCCTGGGTTGCATGACTGGGAAAAAAATGGTTACATTCCAGGATGGTTTCTCCCCCAGATGAGGAATGCTGGAAAAGAAGCAGGTTAGGAGAGTAAAAAAAAAAAAACAAGCACATCCATTAAGGGCTTAGTATCACACGAAAGCTCTCAGAACTGTGTGTGTGTTCATGTGTGTGTGTGTTAATTCCTTTTCTCCAGAAGCAGTGTACATTTTTCCTAATATATTAGATCTGAGAGCCTGTTCTATTTTGTACTTGACATCTAATATATGTACGTGTGTTTTTATTAAATTCTAAATATATCCAGAGGGCTTGCTTATTAATTGAATTTCCTGAGGCATAACTCATTCCCATGAGGTGCTAATAATCTGATACTTTCAGGTCTTTAATGCTAGAAGCGTTGATGAGAGCAGTTAAATAACTTCTTAAGCACTCTATTAGTTATATTTGTCTTTTAACTTGGCTAGAGTATGAGTTTCTTTCATTATCCCTATCTCATACACAGGCACACACACACATACACACATATTTCTGTTTTAGGAAGCCTTCAACCGTAACCATCTGATGTGTTATCCTTCAAAAGACAGACTTATCAGATATAAAAGCATCACCTTGCTTCTAGTAGAAGACACCTGCCCCGGCTTTTGAGAGAAGGTTAAGTGAAGCCAGAAGGCTTCTGTGTTCTATCTCATTGACCTCCCTTTGAAGCTGTTCTCTGCGTACTCCCACTGGATTGAATCAGTGCTTCCCATTATGTGAAGTCTCCGATGTGAAAGAATCAGCATCCTCTTTCAAGCAGGGGTGCAGGCTGGGTGAAGCCACCACCCAGCATCCCAGGGAACAGACTTCCCGGGAAGCAGTGGTGAGGCTGCGCCTACTGGGCCCCTGGTACCCAAGGCAGAGCAATGCTCCCCACTGGAAGAGAGATGTCAGGGAGAAAGATGATAGGATCGCCACGACCGAAGAGTGACAGCAATTTAAATAGGGGTGATGGGACGAAACCACAGAGGAAGCAGTTCTGAGAACGACTAGCTCTGACAACTCAAACAGTGCAGCTCTTAGATTTCTGCAACATCTGGGAAAATCTGAACATGGTTTGGTTTGTTTGATTTGAAAATTGGCTAAATGCTGTAGGAGGTTTCATGAAGGAAAACCTCCAGCATTTGTATCAATCACGTAATTGTCACAGATCCATTCTAACGGAGTTTTGTGTTGTTGTTGCTGTTTATGGCATTTATTCTTTCTGGGTGACTTTGGGAATATCTGATGTTCTGAAAACCAACTTGCAAATTCAGCACCACATGAAAATTCTGACATGAATGCTAGTCTCCGCTTCAGGGAGTTACTATGTGTCAGATACTGATTGATTCTAATAACACTGTGAGTTAGGTGCCATTACAGTGATTTTTAAAATTAGAAAATTGAGCTCCTAGAGGAGGAGGGAGTTTTTCCAAGTATTCTATTACCACTTATACAATAAAATACTGGCCCTGGGACTCTCAGTCTGGCTACAGCAGTTATTCTTTGATCTGTCTTCCTGCTTCTTACATTTCTAAAAGCCAAGTCTGGGTGATCTTAAACCTTTGTGGTGGAGCATAAAGATCCTGGAACATCAAAGTCAAGCTGTGCTTAGAACCTCTTCCTGGGATGCTGACAACCCCCACGGAAGTTTTCAGATACAGCATCATGTGCTTGACAATACAGCTTAACCAACTTGGGAAACAAATCTTGGGGTCAAGATTTATATATGAAAGCCAGGGGGTTTTTTTGTTCTTGTTTTTGTTTTTTTTCCTGAAAGCTAAGATTTTTAAAGCTTGTGGATATATTGATCCAAACAGTGAAGCAACTTTAAAACTCATATGACTAAATCTTGAGATTTAAGTCCAAGTGAGTATAAACATGGAAGAGGAGAGGTAATTTATCAGCCCCAGAATCTAGAAAAATGATTCCAGCCAGGGAATAGAAACTTCTAGGAATTTCTACGACACAGAACACAGATCAGGAGCAGACCTGGGCACATGATAACATTCGACAGGTTGGTAATTTAGTGCCCCGTCAAATCCATGCTCTCTAGTATCTGGTAAGAATTTATTTGTAAATGACATGAAGGATTGCCCAAGCTGGGGGCAGGATTTAGGGTTAAGAGTCTCAGTCTCCCTCAATTTCCAACATGTGCTTCCCAGGTAGCAATTAATAGGAGCCTCCCCATAAAGCCTTCCCTTCCCAAAGCTGTTCAATGATAATCTCTTGTTACTTAAGCAGGTTTCTCATGGATTTAACCCTACTTTAAGCCAGGTATTCCTTCTAACCATGTAGTGCTGGTCTTTTCTCCTGAATCCTTCTGTCTTAGTGTTTACAGATTAGGACTGTTTCCGACATTTCTGGTGAGCACTACTTTCTCCCCCAGGGAATATTGATAAATACAGTTGTCTTCCTTTGCATGTTTCCAGTAATATTTTTGTTCCCCATTGATGCACCTCCCAGCATTTGAGCTTGGGGAACCCTTCAAGCCTCCTCTGATCCAAATGACACTAATTTGAAATAAAATATAATCTTTACCCCCCCCCCCTCACTGCTTGCAGACAGCAAGCAACTGGAAAAAATATTAAGCTAAAGGCTCTCATCTTTTCTAACTTGAAGCAAATATGCACTGGAAGTGAGTGAGAAGTGTGAGGGGGAGGACAGTGAGGCACATTTTAATCTCACCAAGTCCTGAGGACATACTGCAAGAAATGCAGGGCTGGAGGAAGTTGGGACAATCCAGAAGGTGTCAGGGCAGCTTCCAGGAAAGGACAGGGTGCCAGGAAAAGGGGGTGCCCTGCCTGCCTATCACACCGCTGCCAACACAACGGAAAAGTCTCTGCAGACACACAAAGTGCCCTACAGCCAAACCAAAGCAAGTCAAACAAACAAAACAGAAATGCTGTTCTTATCCCTTCCTCTGCCGCTTCCTTCTGGCTGCTGCACCAAACCAAAGCTCAATAAAAATAAACTTTCCCTTCTTTCTCCACACTGATCACCTTTTCTAGAATCTATCTCTCATCCCGGTGCTGGGAAAAAAAAAAAAATCTCTCTCAATAAAAACTAACAGAAGAAAAGGTGAGACACTTAAAACTACATTTAAATTAACAAATAATTTAGTGATAACCTAATTAAGATAATGAATCAAAGCAAATTTATTACTATCACTAAGAAGTATTAAAAGAAGATATAGAGAGCAGACTGGGGGTTGCCAAGGGGGCCAGGGGTAGCGGGGATGGGATGGGTGGGGAGGTTGGGATTAGCAGACACAAACAGTTACATACAGGATGGATAGGCAACAAGGTCCTACTGTATAGTATGGGGAGCCATATTCAATATCCTGTGATGAACCATCATGAAAAAGGATATGTATAACTGAGTCCCTTTGCTGTACAGTCAGAATTACACACAACGTTGTAGATCAGCTATTGTTGGTCAGTGACTCAGTCCTGTCTGACTCTTTGCAACCCCACAGACTAGAGCACACCAGGCTTCCCTGTCCTTGACCAACTCCTGGAGGTTGCTCAAACTCATGTCCATTGAGTTAGTGAAGCCATCCAACCATCTCCTCCTCTGTTGTCCCATTCTCCCCTACCTTCACTCTTTCCCAGGATCAGGGTCTTTTCTAAATCACCTATGTTAACGTTAAGTCACTTCAGTTGTGTCTGACTCTGTGTGACCCCATAGACAGCAGCCCACCAGGCTCCCCAGTCCCTGGGATTCTCCAGGCAAGAACACTGGAGTGGGCTGCCATTGCCTTCTCCAATGCATGAAAGTGAAAAGTGAAAGTGAAATCACTCAGTCATGTCCGACTCTTAGCGACCCCATGGACTGCAGCCTACCAGGCTCCTCCATCCATGCGATTCTCCAGGCAAGAGTACTGGAGTTGGGTGCCATTGCCTTCTCCGTAAATCACCTATAGCTCAATAAAATAAAATTTAAAAGTACTATTAGAAAAATGAGAAAAATCTCTAATAAGTTTTCTCAAAGACAACAGCTATTATATCTATGAAATTTCAATACAAAAAGGAAAAGTTGGAGTTAAAAATATTCATGGTTATAACTGCTATACAAATTTAAAACTATGATGAAGCAATGGAAAACACAATAGAGTGTTTAGAAATTTCAATCAATGAAGAAAAAAGCACAAGACCTTTTGTCTAAGTCACATGGAGAAAGGGAGTGATCACCAGTGCTCTTTTCTAAATATTTTTAATTCTCTGCTCAGGTTCCAACATAAAACCAAGAACCCCAGTTAAACTTGAATATCAGTTAAATGATGAATTTAAAAAAAAATATATGTATGCTGCTGCTGCTGCTGCTGCTAAGTCGCTTCAGTTGTGTCCAACTCTGTGAGACCCCATAGATGGCAGCCCACCAAGCTCCCCCATCCCTGGAATTCTCCAGGCAAGAACACTGGAGTGGGTTTCCATTTCCTTCTCCAATGCATGAAAGTGAAAAGTGAAAGTGAAGACGCTCAGTCGTGTCCGACTCTTAGTGACCCCATGGACTGCAGCCCACCAGGCTCCTCCATCCACGGGATTTTCCAGGCAAGAGTACTGGAGTGGGGTGCCATTGCCTTCTCCAAAAATATATGTATAAATATGTCTAAAATATTGTAGTGGGGCATTAAAATTCACTTACTTAAATGAAATTAATATTTAAATGGGAATTCTGTAGTTTCATTTGTTAATTTCCAGCAACCCTACTCTGTCCTTGGGGTTTGACAGGATATGTTTCCCTGCCTCCTGAAGAAGCTAGGTGTGACCACAGCACCTGCTCTGGCCAAGGAAGTGACAGTTGGGGGGGATCTGAGTCACTTCCAATGGGAAAGTGCTACGAGCCAGTGAACAACTTGTCAGTAGAAACCCAATCAACACACCTAAGACAATTAGTATGAGGGGGAAATACACCTTTGTGGATTTAAACCACTAAAATCTGGGGATTATTTCTTACTGCAGCATAATCTACTCTAAAATACTAGATAGATTATGAGTAAATACGTAAGAGCTGACTCACTAGAAAAGACCCTGATGCTGGGAAAGATTGAAGGCAGGTGGAGAAGGGGATGACAGAGGATGAGACGGTTGGATGATATCACCAACTCAGTGGACATGAGTTTGAGCAAGCTCCAGGAGATGGAGGAGAGGGAAGCCTGGCCTGCTGCAGTCCCTGGGGTCGCAAAGAGTTGGACACAACTGAGTGACTGAACAACACAATAAAATACAAGAGTAATGATACAGTTGGGAAACAGACACATGTAGTTAACATTACAGACGCACTTCCACCCACAATTTATTGACCAGACCTAGTCACAGGCCCCACTCAGGAGTAGCAACAGGTATGAACCCTACTCTGCCCCTGAAAAGGGGAGAGCCAGTTATGAAGTGAGCGCTACTAACATGATTACACGGAGATGAAAGGGTGCAGCAGGGAAGGAAAAAATCTCTAAATAAAAAGGTTTAAAAGCCTGACAACAAAAGTTAAAGAAATGTAAAAGTCTAGGTATTAGTAAATATGTTCAATAAAATAAGAACACTGAGAAACAAAAGGTAAAAGCTAATTTATCTTCAATATACAAAAGCATTTTCAATTCATGGCCATTAAATTATCCCTTCCTGTCATTATGAGAAACTTGGTTTTATTTCTCTATTTTAGGGGTGCTGGGAACTTTGTACCTCTAGGTTGTTTGTTTTTTTTTTTTTTCCAGCCTCTTTTTCAGACCAAAGCTGACAGGTGACGTCGTTCTGACCAATAGGAAGTATTAACAATTGGAAGTCACTGTGAGTGCGGCCCCGGAAGAATGGTGTGAACTCCAAAGAGACAAGCCTTTGCTTTCTGTCCTTGCCATCCTCTTACCTGGAGCACATCTGTGATGCTGGAGGTGGCACACCCGCTTGTGACAATAAGGAAATAACCAGGAGACTAAAAGCTGTGAGCTAAGGGTGAATGAGTGGAAAGACAGAAGGAGCTGGGATATGGATTTATTTTTACGACTAAAATAAAAGCTCAAATTACTAAAGGCACTGTAGGATAAACAGTCTTTTAAAAGAAGCCAAGTTATACCTGTGAAAGGGGTTCCTCCAGTCTTTAAGAAAGCTTACTCTAGAAGTTTATCCAAGGACCCCACTATTAATGCTTTATAAGTAATTCCCTGTAGGTATGCTTACCAAAATTTTGGAGTAATTATTTCTGGTTCTTATTCCAGAATGATGTGTTATTCATTTTCAACCAGTCTTTCTGAGTATCTCTATAATGTCTGCTTTTGAAAGAATTCTTGTAGATGTTGTAAGTTTAATTTTACCACAAGTTAAATAAAACATCATGTGTATTTGTAATGCTAATATATAACAGAAGTCAAATATAATTCTTAGCAGGTACACACATCAAAAAGATAGATTTAAAATGCTAAAATAAAGTGGGTGAAGTATATCAGTAGGCACACTTGCCTTTATAAAGACAAATTCAAATCTATAATAAAATCAGAGAATATCCTGTATTGAGAGTGGGGGTGTGTCTTCCAGAATTACAGCTATAACTGTGTTGGGAGTAAAATGTGGTTTAATGTTGGTGAAAATTGTTTTGGGGAGTACACAGAAGCTTTTTATATTATGCATGTTTCTGACAAGCAATTCCGTTTTTATAAATTTATCCTATGGATGCACTCAGCATAGGTGTAACAGAATGTTCTGAAGGTCTTCATTAATAATAATGAAAGTGAAGTTGCTCAGTCATCTTTGACTCTTTGCAACCCCATAGACTGTAGCCTACCAGGCTCCTCTGTCCATGGAATTTTCTAGGCAAGAGTACTGGAGTGGGTTGCCATTCCTTTCTCCAGGGGGGTCTTCCCTACCTAGGGATCAAACTCGGGTCTCCCGCATTGCAGGCAGATGCTTTACCATCTAAGCCACCAGGGAAGCCAAAATCTTGAGATAAATTTGCCCCAGATCAAGGTTTGTTAAATAAATCAGAGTCATTTTATCAGTTTAAATTTTACAATTTTATATATATAAAGAATTAAATTAGAAAAAGTTGTAGCTATGGTGTTTGAATTAATATGCAAAAGTCCAGGCTATAAATGCCATATATAACACACATTTATGCATATGCATAATTTTCAGAGCACAATCATACTATATGTAAATTGCTTTTTAATATTAAATACAGGATAAGCCATCATTTAGTATAGTTACATTTACCACATTCTTTTTATTTTTTTATTTTTATTTTTTTTAGTTTTTTAGTTTTTTATTTTTTAAATTTTAAAATCTTTAATTCTTACATGCGTTCCCAAACATACCACATTCTTTTTAAAATTAAGTTTCCTAGCGTTCCCTACAGTTTTCATAAAGAGAAGTTTTACAGTTGTTTAGCTCATCTGTTTTTTGTGCTTGTTTCTCTTGCTTTTAATTTTTCTTCCTTCTCCCCATCCTGAGGTTAGATATACATATAACTGAATGTATTCCTTTAAAAACAGTTCTGGGACTTCCTTGGTGGTCCAGTGGTTAAGAATCTGCCTGTTAATGCAGGGGATGTGGGTTCAATCCCTGGTCTGGGAGGATCCCACATGCTATGGGACAGCTAAGCACCTACACCACCACCACTGAGCCCAAGCTCTGGAGACCATGTTTCACGAGGAAGACTCGCTCCACGCACCGCAACTAGACAAAGCCCACGCAGCAACAAAGACCCCGCAAAGCCAAACATCAATAGACAAAGAATTCTTTTAAGTTTCATTTTTTGTCCCCCAACCCTTTCAATACTTTTAGGATGTATAGTATGGAGCATGGAGAAGGCAATGGCACCCCACTCCAGTACTCTTGCCTGGAAAATCCCATGGATGGAGCAGCCTGGTGGGCTGCAGTCCATGGGGTCACAAAGAGTCGGACACGACTGAGCGTCTTCACTTTCACTTTTCACTTTCATGCATTGGAGAAGGCAATGGCAACCCACTCCAGTGTTCTTGCCTGGAGAATCCCAGAGACGGAGGAGACTGGTGGGCTGCCGTCTATGGGGTCTCACAGAGTCAGACACGACTGAAGCGACTTAACAGTATGGAGCAAGGTAAAAATTAAGATTTTTAAAGTTAATTTATCAGCCAACTTTCCTTATTCAACTCTATGAATGAAATATTTTTTTGTACACATCCTTGTACGGGCATATGTTAAATTGGCCATGTACCAGGAAATCAGAAATCAGAGCAGAATAATAAAACCTTCCAGTGTAAATGACTTTAGGCAGGTCTATCACTGGCCAGGATCCTCCATCCCAAAGCTGTAAGAGAAAAACATCCCTTGCTTTTTCATCTGTCAAGGTTACATGAAATAGAACACTAGCTGCATTTGACTACAACTGTCAAAACAAGATAATGGATGGCTTATTTGGACAGATCAAATTGTGGTAAGATTTCCTGTCTCCCCAGTAACTACTTTTCTTTACTTTACTTTAAAGCCCGAGGGATATATCTGATTGGTGGATAGAAAACAATCAAGGAAGAAATAGCAAGGGATGGCAGGCTGGGGAGTTTGGGCGGGGGGAATTAAGACACATTCCCAAGGATGCCTTTGATGTTTGAGAAGCTGAAGTGCCCTCTGGATCAGAATGCTGCAGGGTGAGACTGCGGATGCAGAGTCCAGACCAACCAGCCGCCACTGGTGTGAGGCCGGGTGGACACTCCAGGAACGTTCAGAGTCGAGTCTCCTTGTCATTCAGAAGATGGCCTCTAAAGAGTGGTGCAATTCCGATTGCATTTTCCTGTTCATATCCAGCCTCATGACTCTTGATTCCTGTGTAAACATAATTCTCCCCTTGGACACAGAGGGCACCCACATAAGCCTGGGGTTACAGGATGATACACCATTTGGAAGTCATCTTTCTATCTGAGAGCACTGCTGTAGTCCCAGGAAGCCCTGGCATCACAGGGTGTGAGGGAGGAGGTGCTTTTGAAGTGGCTGAAAGGTCATTCCTTCCTACACAAGGCTTTCTAGAATTATAGTCTGGGAGGAAAATGGCGTCTTGCCAATTCTAACACATGTTCAGACTCAAGGTGCAGCCTCAGATGTCCAGATGATAGAAAGGAAAAAAAAAAAAAGCGTACCTTTGATGACTGTTCTTCTTTTTCCCTTTTGACTTACTATTTTATTCTATTTAGGAAATAAAAAGGTTTCTTATAAGTAACCAAAGAGGAAATGGTGAAATATATAACATTAGCATTTTTATTAGGATTTATGGATTTTGCTAACTTCAAGTTTCAGTGATTAAGTTTTAGACAATCAAAGAAATAACTAAAATAATTACATTTGTAGTATACAGACAGTGCTTTTAAAGGTACTAAAATTCAGTTCAATCGGTATCTTTTTGAGTACTGCCATTTAGCCAAGCACTATACCTAAACAAAAGCTTATTTAACTTGCATGCAGAGTACATTATGAGAAATATTGGGCTGGATGAAGCACAAGCTGGAATCAACATTGCCAGGAGAAATACAAACAACCTCAGATATACAGATGACACCAGCCTTATGCAGAAAGTGAAGAAGAACTAAACAGCCTCTTGATGAAAGTGAAAAAGGAGAGTAAAAATGTTGGCTTAAAACTCAACATTCAGAAAACTAAGATCATGGCATCCAGTCCCATCACTTCATGGCAAATAGATGGGGAAACAGTGGAAACAGTGACAGATTTTATTTTTTTGTGCTCCAAAATCACTGCAGATGGTGACTGCGGCCATGAAACTAAAAGATGCTTGCTCCTTGGAAGAAAAGCTGTGACCAACCTAGACACCACATTAAAAAGCAGACACATTACTTTGCCAACGAAGGTCAATCTAGTCAAGGCTATAGTTTTTCCAGTAGTCATATATGGATGTGAGAGTTGGACAATAAAGAATGCTGAGAGTCAAAGAATTGATGCTTTTGAACGTTGATGTTGGAGAAGACTCTTGAGAGTACCCTGGACTGCAAGGAGATCCAACCAGTCCATCATAAAGGAAATCTGTCCTGAATATTCATTGGAAGGACTGATGCTGAAGCTGAAACTCCAATACTCTGGCCACCTGATGAGAAGAACTGACTCATTTGAAAAGACCCTGTTGCTGGGAAAGATTGAAGGTGGGAGGAGAAATGGATGACAGAGGATGAGATTGTTGGATGGCATTACCAACTCAATTGACATGAGTTTGAGTAGACTCCGGGAGTTGGTGATGGACAGGGAGGCCTGGCATGCTACAGTCCATGGGGTCTCAAAGAATCAAACACGACTAAGCAACTGAACTGAATTGAACTAAAAGGAAAGAAGAATAAATGAGTTACAGTTCCTGCCCTCTCAAATATTTCAGTATGGTAGTTATAGAAAGAATTTAAACTGAGTATCTTACATGTTAATTAAATGTGAATGTTCCTGTTATTTCACAGTATCAGCTAAGGGCCCCAACTAAGAGTCAGAGGAGCTAAGCAACACCACATTATAAAGTAAGTTATAAGACAGTGTAAATTGGGGAAATCAGAAGCTACTCATGCCACTGTTTGGAAATTTTGCCATTTCTTTGAAACCTAAACATAGAATTACCTATGATCCTGAAATTCCTCACCTCATTCTGTATCCAAAAGAAATGAAAACATATGCCCGTACAAAGGCTTGTGCCCAAATGTTCATAGCAGGTTTATTCATAGTAGCTTGAGAAACTGCTGCTGCTAAGTCGCTTCAGTGGTGTCTGACTCTGTGCGACCCCATGGACGGCAGCCCACCAGGCTCCCCCGTCCCTGGGATTCTCCAGGCAAGAACACTGGAGTGGGTTGCCATTTCCTTCTCCAATGCATCAAAGTGAAAAGTGAAAGTGAAGTTGCTCAGCCGTGTCCGACCCTCAGCGACCCCATGGACTGCAGGCTACCAGGCTCCTCCATCCATGGGATTTTCCAGGCAAGAGTACTGGAGTGGGGTGCCACTGCCTCCTCCATTGAGAAACTGAAAACAACTCAAATACTCATCAACATGTGAATGGATAAACAAATGATAGTATATCCATACATTGAGCACTACTCAGTAATAAACAAACCACCGAAAATGCAACAAAATATAGATGACTATGCTAAGGTAATGAGGCTGACTCAAAAGAATACATATCCTTGATTCCATATATCTAAAATTCTAGAATGGGCACTTTAAATGGGCACATTCTATTGTATGTAAAATGTACCTGAATAAAGCTGTGTTTTAAAAGATTCAGTTGTGCCAAATTAGTTCTCCCAATTATGTAAGAAGAAAATGAGGAATTCGGAGGGACATATTTCTCAGAATCTCCCATGCAGACCATTGCTCAGCTCTTATCTTGAGATCACCCTATAATTGCAAGTAGAAGTGGGAAAGTGATTGCCTGGCTTTTCAACACAGGTCATGAGCCTTGGGCAAAGGAGAAAAGGTTGGAAAAGGCTGTTTAATTAGCCATGCAACAAGGTTTTACCCAGAAGATATTCCCATAGCCTTAGAGGAAGATGACTAAGGCTTGAAATGGAGCCGTGGAAATTGAACAAGAGAGTAGAAAATGTGTTAAAGATATAGTTGGATGGAAAAAATCTGTAGGGTGTCATGAATGAAAGATGTAGGTTGGCTAGAAGAAAAAGCCACTGATGTCTTTCAAGTTGGGTGATTGTTAGGTAACGATGAACATAAAATGAATTTAGAAATAGAAGAGATAAAACATTTTTCAAAGCATGGGAAATCACACATAAGTTCAAAGCTGAACATGGCAGTTTTGTTCTGATAGAGGTAGAAGCTAGCAGACGGCATGGAATTGTGAGATACACATTATATAATTTTTGTTGTTGTTATTCATAATAAAATATGTTTGCATGGAATCTTTGTGCTTCTGGGGGAAAAAATAGTAGTCACAATACAATTTAAGATACAAGAGGAAATTTTATGGATTAAATTTGCAGAAAATATAGAGAGATCAAAGGGTCCGACAATGAAATTAGCACTGAACGAGAGGAAGGATAGTAGCCCTAATGTCACAGCTGAAAGAGTAAAATCCCTAGACTGTTCAGCTGTATGAGTCAATAGCTTCCTTCATTTTGTGTATGTGTGTTAGTCACTCAGTTGTGTCTGACGCTTTGTGACCCCATGGACTGTAGCCCGCCAGGCTGCTCTATCCATGGGATTTCCCAGGCAAGAGTACTCGAGTGGTTTACCGTTTCCTTGCCATTGACCCTTCCTGGGTCTCCTGCATTGAGGGCAGATTCTTTACCATCTGAGCCGGTCATACATTTTTATGATGATAAAAATAAAAGACTGCTCCCAAAACATGTGCCCTGATTTCAGAGAAAAGACACACATTTTGGCACTGCCAGTTATGAGTGGAGTGATCCAGAAGTCATTTAAGATCTCATCTGTGTCACGGTGGTGACAATGATTAGCTCAGAGAACCAATGTCCAATCACATGAGATGAGAAGGTCCACCCAGCAGAAGGCTCAGTGAGGCTTAATCATCTTTGTTGCTACTACCTGTCCTCACTCTTAACGAGACCTGAAATATTAAATTGCACTCAGTACCTCTCAGTTGCCCTACGTCAATACGCAGGTTAATAGTTCTTATCACATAGCTTGACAACGACTGAAGGAAACAATAGGTGAACAGCTCTCAGCAAAATGTCAGAAACATCACTAAGTATTGTTTTCCTAAACTCCTAACGGTAACCTGCTCCGGTGTTCTTGCCTAGGAAATCCCACGGACAGAGGAGCCTGGGGGCTACCTCCACGGGGCTGCAAAAGAGCTGGGCACCGCTTAGTGACTAAACAGCAACGGCAAAACTCCCGAACACCTCTCTCCACTCCTCCTGAAGTAGTTTCCTGCACTCCAGACTTTTAAAGCCATATGGAATGAAGCCGCTGTCACTACTTAAAATCTGTACTAACTTCCCAGTACATTAGGAGGAATACCTCAAGCCACACTGTGGCTAAAGAGGGCTGTAAGCAGACCTCCCTGGGGGTCAAGTGGTTAAGAATCTGCCTGCCAGTGCTGGGGACACAGGTTTGATCCCCAGTCCAGGAAGATCCCACATGGCACAGAGCAGCAAAGCCCATGCACGACACCTGCAGAAGCCCACCCTCCCTACGGCCCATGCTCCACAACAGGAGAAGCAGCCGAAATGGAAAGTCCTAGCACTGCGACTGGACAGCAGCTTCTGCTCACTGCAGCTAGAGAGCCTGCATGCAGCCACAAAGATCCAGAGCAGCCAAAAGCAAATAAATAAATGAATAATTGTATATGCACACGTGTGTGTGTGTGTGTGTGTGTGTGTGTGTGTGTGTGTGTGTGAGGCCTGCAAGGATTCAGGGAGGCAGGTGCAGGAGGAAGCCCCGCCCCTGGGACTTGCTGACTCTCTGGACTCCTGCCTGTTTAATCCAATGAACAGAGCTGTTCTCTCCCGCCCTGATGCAGTTCTTTGTATGTGCAGATCCAAGCAGGGGTTGTAGGGTGGACTAGAGAAGGCCTAGTTATACTCAGGTATCAAAACTTAAAACTATGTAAGAAAGGTTGGCATTTCTGTACAGATGAGTGGTTTTTTCCCTAACAGAAGGCTCCACTTTCAGAGCATGTTTTCAGATCGGAATGAAGGACCGCAGGAACCCAAAGCAGACTACTGAGGGGTTTTCCTGAAATCAGGTCTAATAATAGCTTAGCAAGGGAGAACTCTGTTATCCCTTTGTTTGTTTTATTTTTATCATTCTCTCGTGTATTTCTTCCCCCAAACAGCTCTCGGTATCTCAGTTCTAAGTGTGAGTATTTACTTGAAATGTTTCTGATGGGAC
Source organism: Ovis aries (assembly GCF_016772045.2). Taxonomy (NCBI): domain Eukaryota; kingdom Metazoa; phylum Chordata; class Mammalia; order Artiodactyla; family Bovidae; genus Ovis; species Ovis aries. The sequence continues at coordinate 4,747,729 of NC_056072.1, forward strand.
TGGAGCCATCTGTTTCTTCACGTGTGCACTTTAGAAGACCACTCTTTTAACCTGTTATCCCTTCATTCAGGCAGAGATTGTTTCATTTGTGCGTGGCTCTGCCTTCTGTGACTGGGTTGACCTACTTTGCGTCAGTTGCCAGACATCTTTTTTTGTTTCCTTTTTCTTTGTGTTTTCTGTAGCAGTGCAGCAATAATCTTAATGTACTACTGTGTTTTAATAGTCAATTTAGACAGACTATTAAGATAAAATAGTGCACTATAAAACCACAGCATAGATGAGCAACCTCTAAAGGATGGATCCCAAGGAAATGGTCTTTATTTTCAAGAGACAGCAGAGGGCACAGGGTTTGATAGAGAAGGGAGGATAGTCTGTCTGTCCTGGATCATGGCCCTAACATTCACTCTGTTATTTATCTTTCCTGCTGGTGTCTGTCTGTTTGCTGGGTTACTCGAAGGAAAATCACCGACACTTGTTAAAACGGTAAGGAACACCCTGTCCAAAACTATAGGGATAAGGGCATTGCAATGGAGGAGAGAAATCAAGTTCAATTCTGAACACAACAAAGACAGCTGGGGGTGTACAGTCAGGAAGAAGGGTGAAGGGGGTCAGTGGATGGAAAATTACTGAGACATCAAGGGCTTGGGGAGAGTCCCTGCTAAACTGACCTACAGGATTTGTGTCAGGACAAGATCATGCACATAGACATCAAATGTAGGTGGTCTGATAAGAGATCTGATGATGAGGGTGGGGAAGACTCCTGGCAAAGATTGTGCTGGACAGGGGAATGTTGGGTGAAGTTGAAAAAGAGGGCTCAGAGGAACCTGATTGAAGTCCGATCAAGGGGAGTCTTTTTAACTTGGTGGACAAGACCAGGTGTCGTTGTAAACAAGACATCACTGGGACTTGCCTGGCAGTTCAGTGGCTGACTCCACCTTCCAATGCAGGGAGTGTGGCTTCCATCCCTGGCTGGGGAGCGAAGATCCCAAGTAAGTGCATGTGTGCCTAGCCGCTAAGTCGTGTCCGACTCTTTGTGACCCTATGGCCCATAGCCTACCAGGCTCCTCTGTCCATGGAATCTTCCAGGCAAGAATATTGGAGCAGGTTGCCACTTGCAACTCCAGAGGATCTTCCCAGTCCAGGGATCGAACCCACATCTCTTGCATCTCCTGCATTGACAGGAGGATTCTTTACCATTAGTGCCACCTGGAAGGCCAACATCCCATATGACTTGAGGCCAAAAAACAGAAACATACAACAAAAGCAATATTGTAACAAATTCAGTAAAGACTTTAGAAATGGTCCACATCAGGAAAAAAAAGGTCTTAAAAAATAAAAATCAAGATACCATTAAATGAGACAATGTAAGCCTGTTATCTGGTGTGGCGTCATCTGAATTCCAGCTCAGTCCTGCCCAGAAAGCCCTGAAGAATCAATTCCACAGGGAATTTCCAAGTTTTGTATGACCTTAGGCAGAGCACTAGAACTGCCTTTGTGTTAATTTAGACCAAGGAGACACAGTGAGATCCTTCCCTTGCTGGTGCTCATTAACAACCCAAGCAAGAAGGGACCTTTAGCAAAATTCGGAATAGAATATGTTTTCATTTTTGCATTTCACTTTTGCCTAAATGCTAACCAAGTGACACTGTGACCTCACACTACTTCCTGACTGCTCTCCAAATTTAAGATTTCTCTCTACGTCTCCTTCCAAAAAATTTTGAAGAATTTTTCCACAATCCCTCACAGATACCAAGTGACAATTTGCATATGAAAAAGAACCCTCTGGGTGGAACTCTTGAACTGCAAGATACCTGCAGTGGAGTAGTATGGTAATATTGTCAGAGAGATAGCTTAGGTCCTGGGAAGAGGGAAGTCTTTGGTCTCCTATAAATCATATCATATAGGTTTCAGCCTACTCTGTGAATTTACAAAATTGATCTTGATCTAGACTCCTGAAATCTTTATCTCAGAGAAGATTGAACATTCGAGAGCCTTCAGAAAAGATCATTTTATACCTTCATCCATACTATTTTTCTCTAAAATCCTGGCCCAGGCAATACCATATCAAGAGTTAATAAAAACAGACAGGAATCAGGGAAATTCTAGACAAGCTCACACTTGACAAGTCTGAAGTTAACTGGCTAGAGGTTTTTTCATTAAAATATTTTTCTGAGGTGTAATCTGTCAATTATAAATTTCATCAAGATGCGAGACTCTGCACTGAGTAAATCTATAAGCCAGACTTTACAAGAAATCGGATTGAGCTTGTGTATATGACGTAATGTTGATTTCTATGCAGCCGTGTTTATGTATGCTTGATGAGGAAATGCTAACTACAAATCTTAAATTAGGTCCTCAGAGAGGAGCAGCTTAGGATGTGTTCACAGTCTTCATCTCCAGGAAATGCTCTTGTTTCAGAGATGGTATATGCTCTGGTGTGATGTGCCTGCCCCTCTCTGCACAAGTCTATTTCTCTCAACCCACTTTCTATGAATAGTTCTCAAGCTCTTACAGTCCCTTTGAGAGAAGAGAATCCGAAAGTTCAACACAAAGTGAGGAGAAGTGGAAAATGCCAGTGCTAGAGTAAGAGGGTGGAAGAAAAGTTAGAAACAGCCCAGGAGATTTCCAGGGGCTAATGGTGATACCTTCAGTGACCCTAGTGAGGTGTGGATAATTCCTATCGTCTACAAAAGGCGGGCTAGTGTTTCTCCACCAGAGCTCAAGTGAACGAGTCAACTCCATACGCAAGGGCTGTAAGTGCTGACATCCTAATGAGATCTATAAACCGCAGAGACAGGGTATGGCTTCTTCTACACTGAGTGTTAGCCACGCTCTCAAAACAGATTTAGCAGCAGCAGTTGCCAAATAGGATGCTTTCAGACTGAGTTTTGTTTCCTTTTATCACAATAAGATGGAAATTGTGGGAAAACAGAGAGCAGAGAGCAGTCCTTCCCGTGGCTTTTATTTCCTACTAAATGCAGTGAGAGGCAATATCCATATATTAGCTGTTCTGCCTGCAGCACTTGGCTTCCAGGGGGTCGCTTCAACTCTCTGTGCATCCTCAAGTGCAGGGTCAGCACTTCCCACTCCTTGATCAGGAGCAGAAATCACAGGACTGTGCCCCATGCCAGCCTCGGAACGTCCTAGAGTCGTTCATGTCAGCAAAGGGACAGCCCATACCTAGCAGAAATTATAGGAGCCACAGTGAAGCAGAATTACAACTTCCTTTTCTCTATTGATATATTCTCCCCTAATTTATCAAAAAGTTCAAACAAATGCAAGTACTGTGCAAATAGGTGCTTCCTGGAGCTGGGCGTCTGTTTCTTTTCCAAGGTTAAAGAAATGTTTTCAGCTATTTTGTTGAAATATATTCTTGACCCTTTTATCTCTTCTCCTTCTGGGCCCCCTATAGTTTGAATGTTAATGTGTTTAATATTGTTCTAGAGGCTTGTAAACTATTCTCATTATTTAAATTCTTTTGGAAATTCATTTTTATTCAGATTAGGTAATTTCTACTAATTTTTACTCCAGCTTGCTGATCTGGTCCTTTGAATGATCTAAACTACTATTGATTCTCTCTAAGCATCTGAATGCAGAGTTCCAAAGAATAGCAAGAAGAGATAAGAAAGCCTTCTTCAGCGATCAATGCAAAGAAATAGAGGAAAACAACAGAACGGGACAGACTAGATATCTCTTCAAGAAAATTAGAGATACCCAGGGAACATTTCATGCAAAGATGGGCTCGATAAAGGACAGAAATGGTCTGGACCTAACAGAAGCAGAACATATTAAGAAGAGGTGGCAAGAATACACAGAAGAACTGTACAAAAAAGATCTTCATGACCCAGATAATCATGATGATGTGATCACTAATCTAGAGCCAGACATCTTGGAATGTGAAGTCAAGTGGGCCTTAGAAAGCATCACTAGGAACAAAGCTAGTGGAGGTGATGGAATTCCAGTGGAGCTGTTTCAAATCCTGAAAGATGATGCTGTGAAAGTGCTGCACTCAGTATGCCAGCAAGTTTGGAAAACTCAGCAGTGGCCACAGGACTGGAAAAGGTCAGTTTTCATTCCAATCCCAAAGAAAGGCAATGCCAAAGAATGCTCAAACTACCGCACAATTGCACTCATCTCACATGCTAGTAAAGTAATGCTCAAAATTCTCCAAGCCAGACTTCAGCAGTACATGAACCGTGAACTCCCTGATGTTCAAGCTGGTTTTAGAAAAGGCAGAGGAACCAGAGATCAAATTGCCAACATCTGCTGGATCATGGAAAAGCAAGAGAGTTCCAGAAAAACATCTATTTCTGCTTTACTGACTATGCCAAAGCCTTTGACTGTATGGATCACAATAAACTGTGGAAAATTCTTCAAGAGATGGGAATACCAGACCACCTAACCTGCCTCTTGAGAAATCTGTATGCAGGTCAGGAAGCAACAGTTAGAACTGGACATGGAACAATAGACTGGTTCCAAATAGGAAAAGGAGTACGTCAAGGCTGTATATTGTCACCCTGCTTATTTAACTTATATGCAGAGTACATCATGAGAAACGCTGGACTGGAAGAAATACAAGCTGGAATCAAGATTGCAGGGAGAAATATCAATAACCTCAGATATGCAGATGACACCACCCTTATGGCAGAAAGTGAAGAGGAGCTAAAAAGCCTCTTGATGAAAGTGAAAGAGGAGAGCGAAAAAGTTGGCTTAAAGCTCAACATTCAGAAAACGAAGATCATGGCATCTGGTCCCATCACTTCATGGGAAATAGATGGGGAAACAGAAAGAGTGTCAGACTTTATTTTGGGGGGCTCCAAAATCACTGCAGATGGTGACTGCAGCCATGAAATTAAAAGACGCTTACTCCTTGGAAGAAAAGTTATGACCAACCTAGATAGTATATTCAAAAGCAGAGACATTACTTTACCGACTAAGGTCCATCTAGTCAAGGCTATGGTTTTTCCTGCAGTCATGTATGGATGTGAGAGTTGGACTGTGAAGAAGGCTGAGCGCTGAAGAATTGATGCATTTGAACTGTGGTGTTAGAGAAGACTCTTGAGGGTCCCTTGGACTGCAAGGAGATCCAACCAATCCATTCTAAAGGAGATCAGACCTGGGGTTTCTTTGGAAGGAATGATACTGAAGCTGAAACTCCAGTACTTTGGCCACCTCATGCGAAGAGTTGACTCATTGGAAAAGACTCTGATGCTTGGAGAGATTGGGGGCAGGAGGAGAAGGGCACGACCGAGGATGAGATGGCTGGATGGCATCACAGACTCAATGGACGTGAGTCTGAGTGAACTCCGGGAGATGGTGATGGACAGCGAGGCCTGGCGTGCTGCGATTCATGGGGTCGCAAAGAGTCGGACACAACTGAGCGACTGAACTGAACTGAGTGTATTTTTCATTTTCTATAAAGTAAAAAAAATTGCTATGGTCTTCAATTTGGTTTAGCAGTTTTTTATATTTTCTAACTCCTCATCAAACTTCTGACTGTGTTCATCCATCCTTCTCCTGAGTCCACTGAGCATCTTTATGACTTTGAACTCTTTGTTGGGTAGATGGTTTATCTCTGCTACCCTTAGTTCCTCCGGGGCTTTCTTTATCCCTTCGTCTGGAAAATACTCCTCTGTCTCTTCTTTGTGCCTGATTCTCTTGTTTACCTGTGTATTGGGTAGAGGAGTTACATGTCTCAGTCTCAGAGAAGGGGCCTCATGCAGATGTTCTGTGGAGTTTAGCAACATGCTGTCCTCTGGTCACCAGTAAGGTGCTTCAGGGAGTCCTCCCTGTGGTCAGGGGAGTCCTCCCTGTGGTCGGTGCAGTCCCTGGGTTGCAATGAGGCCACTCCCGTGGGTGCTCTGGTGGGAGGGGCTGCCCCTGGCCTGGTGGGCTGCCAGCTTGCTGGTGGGCAGAGCCCAGTCCTAGTATAATCGGTGGTAAGTCCAGGGGATCTTGAGTCTGTGCTGACCCACCGATGGACAGGTGAGCCGCGGTTGCTAATAGCCTGCAAAAGGGAATGCAAAGTAATGCTCATTTACACCAGTGTTCTCACGGCAGAGAGAACTTCCAGAAATGGCTACCGCCAGTGTCTGTGTCCATAGCGCAAGCCCCAGTTGCTTCCTGCATCTCTGGGAGTCTCTCCAAGATGAGTTAGTAGGTCTGACCCAGGGTTCTTTCAAAGCACTGTCTGCTATGCTAGGACTTGAAATGTGTAAGATTCTGTGTGCTCCACTGAGGTACGGAGACTCTGTCTTCCAGCTTTTCTTTACATAAGCTCTGGTGGCCTTCAAAGCCAGATGTTCTGGGGGTCTCTTCCCAACACTGGACCCCCAAGCTGGGGAGCCTGAGGCAGGGCTTGGACCACTTGCTCACTGGGGAGAACCTCTGCCATTGTGATCATCCTCTCATTTGTGGGTGACCTTCCCAGGGGTGTAGGTCTTGACTAGACTAGACTCCACCCATATCATTTGGCTCCTTCTTTATGTATTTAATTTTGGAGACTCTTTTCTGCTGGTCTTCAGACAGTTCTCATAGATAAACGCTCTGTAGACAGTTGTAACTTTGACACGCCCATGGGTGGAGGTGAGCTCAGAGTTTTCCTACTCCACCATCTTGGTTACTGCATTTATTTCTCTTCCTGCCCTTCACTGTCAATGCTAAACCAGCTCAAAGCTCTCTTCATTGTTTCCAACCTAACTTGGCGTCATTCTAGATCAAGCTTATGAGATTCCTTGGATGTTCAATCAAGATAATAGTGGCAGAGCATTCAGTGAATTTTGAAGTGATATAGAAACATAAGAAATTATTATTTTCTCTGGGCTAGATGCTTACGTTTTTTATTTCATTTCAATCTTGGTGCCATTATAAGACAATCATGTACCATGATCCATAATCCTAAACTGGAAGACACTCCCTTTGCCTTACAATTAGAAGATAAATAGAATTGAGCATATATATGTGATTTAAAATAATCATAGCTGAAATGACTTTTTCTCAGCGCTAATAAAATAATTAAAATTTCTCAGACACACAGATATATTTTCTCAGTAACTCCATAGAGAATCAAGTGCATTATTGACTGTCTTCAACTTGCAGTGAATCTTAAACCCTGTCTCAAATTATATCCAAGAGATTTGGCTTGTAATTCTGGTCTGGGGTTTTAAAAGTCTGCTGATGTCCCTACTGCCAAGTTTTAATTACTTACTGCAGGGGGTCCTTCTCTTCTCAGTCCCTGAGATTATTCAGAAGAGACACATCTGCTCCATACTAAACAGAAACGAACTTCCAGCCACAAAGATTTTTTCCTCCCTCACTTTATTTTTTCCTCTCCATCCACTGAAGAATAATGACTGTGTTCTTTCAAAGCACTTGCTTTGCCTCTGAAACAATAAAAGCCCCTTACCTATCTTCAAAAATCCCCAAGAGAACTTTTCTTGATATAATCTTAGAAAAGTGGAAGGTTTCATCTGTATGTAATGACCGAGGTTAATGAAAGAAAACTCCATGGCCGTATTTGCCTGAAAAACCGAGAAAAAGGTGTGTCCTTTGCAACCTGCTTCATCTAAAGAAGTAAAGTGATGGACTCTACTACAACAGAAGGGCTAATTAAGCTGGAAACTCACTATTTGCACCCTAACATTGTTTGCAGACAAAGTACTAAACAGTTCTGCACAGGCAATTAGGAAACAGGAAACTCCAAAAGGTGTTAATTCTTTCAAAAATATAATCACTACAATGAAACTTGTGAAGAAGAGGTGGGCAAGGGGTAGAGTCGTAAAGCTAGAATTCACTGAGCATTGGGAGAAGGAACTTTGTCAGAAAAGACTTGTCCCTTCCTGGCTGGGGCACTGTGGGCAACTCATTTTAAATCCTGTGGCTAAAAAGAAGAGAAGAGAAAAACAAACAAACAAAAATGAAGACGTGGAGAACAGACATGTGCGCACAGAGGGCAAGTGGGGGATGGGACGAATTGGAAGAGCAGCACTGACGTATATACACTGCCATGTGTAAACAGCTAGCTAGCGGGACGCTGCTTACAGCCCGGGGAGCTCAGCTGAGTGTTCTGCAATGACCCAGAGAGGCGGGATGGGGGGGAGGTTCAAGAAGGAGGGGGTATATGTCTACATACAGCTGATTCATTTCGCTGTACAGCAAAAACATAACATTGTAAAGCAAGTATACTCTAAAAAAGAAAGAAAACGAAATCCTGTGGCTCGGTCTCCTTATAATGACCACTTTCAGGTTTATAGCTAAAATAAGATACACGTAGCTTTTTTCTTTTTTTTCACTTCTTATTTTGTATTGGGGTATAGCCAATTAACAATGTCGTGACAGTTTCAGGTGAACAGTGAAGGGACTCAAGATATATATAGCTTTTGATAGCCCTTTGAAAACTGCCTAGCACATAGCAGATCTGAGCTTTGGATTGTTTATAATTGTCTCCTCTGTTTGCTTTGGATTCTTTCTTCTCTATCAAAGACTGCCTTCAAATGGCTGATCATAGTTTCTACTTCAGACCCAGACACCAAAAAGCCATGTGGAAGCATTTTGTGCAGAGATGGGCTTCAAAACAAAGTGATGGCTGTGGACCAGCTTTTGGCCGAGAGACACTCAAAGGTTAGTCTGAAGGTCTTTGCTCAGAGGCATTTCTGGTTTGGTTTTTTGTTTTTTGTTTTTTGTTTTTTTTTTTTTTCCAGAAAATACACCCAACTCCTGCCTGACTCATGATGCGAGGTGGCAGATGCCTAGCAGCCAGTAATAGGCCTAGGAGACTTAATCCTCATGCTTTTCATCTCACATTCCATGTCCATCTTCCGTTTTTCCGTATGTCTCAACTTCAGGGCATCCGGTCCAGAGAACAATTTCGGGGTCTCTTTGGGGGGAAGAAAGTTAACCTAGCTTATTAGGGTGAGAAAGGGGCCCAAATTTATAAATGATTTGTATAAAGTCTTCATTAATGATTTGGTTCAATTTTGATTTATGCATTCAACTAGCTTGTGGGAAATGTTGTAATTGTTATTTTCCCTGTATTCACTATTTTAAGAAAATCTTGGCCAAGATTTTATAATTTTCATATGGGGGAGGTGAGAGCAAGAGGGATTTCTGATATGTATAGAAAAAAATAAAGAATAATCAGAGATTAGCTCAAAAAGAGACATATAGAAATTTGGAGTATATTTTTATTTTAGGCCTGGATCTAAATAGATGCACTCTCAAAATCCATTATTAATTTTTTTCATGAAAAGAGACCGCTTTATACTTGTTCTTTCCTTCAAAGAATTCCGTGCTAAGGTGGTTGGTCTGTAAATTTTTTAATGTTCATCCTAATGAGAGGCAGTGTCACTTTTCCTCCCCTGAAGTAGAGCCTGCTATTTCTGATATTTAACTTTTATTTTTAACTTGATATTTCTGACATTTAACTTATATGCAGAGTACATTATGCAAAATGCTGGGCTAATGAAGCACAAGCTGGAATCAACATTGCCAGGAGAAATATAAATAACCTAAGATATGCAGATGACACCATCCTTATGGCAGAAAGCGAAGAAGAACTAAAGAACCTCTTGATGAAAGTGAAAGAGGAGAGTGAAAAAGCTGGCTTAAAACTCAACATTCAGAAAACTAAGATCATGGCATCTTGTCCCATCACTTCATGGCAAATAGATGGGGAAACAATGGAAACAGTGAGAGACTATTTTCTTAAGCACCAAAATCACTGCAGATGGTGACTACAGCCATGGAATTAAAAGATGCTCACTCCTTGGAAGAAAAGTTATGACCAACCTAGACAGCATATTAAAAAGCAGAGACATTACTCTGCCAGGAAAGGTCCATCTAGTCAGAGCTATGGTTTTTCCAGTAGTCATGTATGGATGTGAGAGTTGGGCCATAAAGAAAGCTGAGCACTGAAAAATTGATGATTTTGAACTGTGGTGTTGGAGAAGACTCTTTGAGAGTCCCTTGGACTGCAAGGAGATCAAACCAGTCAATCCTAAAGGAAATCAGTCCTGAATATTCATTGGAAGGTCAGATGCTGAAGCTGAAACTCCAATACTTCTGGCCACTTTATGTCAAGAACTGACTGATTGAAAAAGACCCTGATGCTGGGGAAGATTAAAGGCAGGAGGAGAAGGGGATGACAGAGGATGAGATGGTTGAATGGTATCACTGACTCAATGGACATGAATTTGAGCAAGTTCCAGAAGTTGGTGATGACAGAAAGCCTGGCGTGCTGCAGTCCATGGGATCGCAAAGAGTTGGCTACAACTGAGCGACTGAACTGAACTGAACTGGTCTCTGTTGGATTATTGAGGTTTGGGGGAAGGGCAGTTATGTCTGTCCACATAACCAAATTAATATCTTAATGTTTTATTGTATATAAATGTTTTTTCTAAATAAATGCAATTGGCATGTACCAAGAAAAATGTCAATAACATGTGGGAATGGAAAGGCGTGTGTGTGTGTGTGTGTGTGTGTGTGTGTGTGCATGCGCGCATGTACGTGTGATCTCAGTTGCTCAGTGTTGTCCAACTCTACAACCCCATGGAGGCTGCAGAGGACTCCAGGTTCCTCTGTCCATGGGATTCTCCAGACAAGAATACTGGAGTAAGTTGTCATTTCTTATTCCAGGGGATCTTCCCAACCCAGGGATCGAACCTGCGTCTCTTGAGTCTCCTGCATTGGTAGGCAGATTCCTTACCACTGTGACTCCTGGGAAGCCAGCAATGGAAAGATAGGGGTATGTAATTACATCTGTTCTGACAGCCCAGCGAAGACTTGTGATTGAAGGCTGGACGTGTTTTTCATGGACTATCAGCATTTATGTCACCATGATATGCATTCCTAATGATCAGATCACTTGCCATTACATTCATACCTTGTGTTTACTTTCTGGTATTTTGTTTTTTGAAGTATCAAGGAGGGATTTGCAACAATTTAACAACAATTTACAGAGCGGTCTTAGTGATTTAAAAAAAAGGAGTAACAATATAGTGTGGCAGGTTTAATGTGTCTCTTTATGTCATCTGTGGTTGATAGACCTTGTCTCTCATTTTTGGAAGGTGACCTTATTGCCTAAAATGCAGTGGCGGTTAAACTTTAGTCGGCATAAGAATCACCTGGAAGCTTGTTAAGGCACAGATCCCTGGAATTTGAGTCCATCCCCAGAATTTGAGTCAACAGATCTGCATGATCTGAGGATCTGCTTTTCTAATAACCTTCCAGAGGATGCTGATGCTGCTGTTTCTGGACCACACGATGATGGTCACCAGTATTAAGATGAAAAAGTCAGATCTGCCTACATCACTGAGAGCCGAACTTATCTTTGGAAAAGGCTTCCCCAAAAGAAACCCCACTGCTCTGTACCAAACACCAAGCAAATGTGGAAGGTGATTCCACAAGGATTTCAGAGAGAAGGGTAAGCGCATTTCAGGACTGTAGCTTTAATAGGCCCAAAGTCATTCATTCATTTGCTATATATCAGTATCAGAAACTATCAAACAAAAAATTAAAATGTGACTTGGGTAGAGAGAAAAGCTTTGTTTGCTCTTTCTCTATCTCCCTACTCACAGGATGGAGCACATGCCCCATCCCATTAAGAAAAAAATATAGGTTTTTCCCAATGCTTTGCATAAATGAAATCCATCTCATTTCCCTTACCCCAGGTCTGAAACAACCACTGCCAAATGTACCATCTCATTTTGCTTTGTATATTAAAGAGGTGGAGAAACCGTAAACAGTCCAGGAACAAAATTGTTTTAAATTATGTATATTTTTGGACTTTGCTCCTTTTGGGGCGGGGGGAATCCTGGCCACCCCATCTGGCTATGACTGCTCCCTCTATCCCTCTCTGTCTCTCTCTCATTCTCTGCAGGCTACAGGCTGCAGATTTTATCATTCCTCCCTGCACATCCAACCCCCTTATTCCACAGATTTCTGTGGAATCTGTTAAGCCTGTATCATGTGTTTTACTGGATTGAAATATACTCTCTATTAATGTGTAGTATTTGGGAGACAAATAAAAGAAGGAGGAACAAATGAAAATTGACAAAGTGTGTTTTGAAATAAAGAACTAGACTCCTCTTGCACACACACACACCAAAGTTCCTCATTGCTCACTCTGAGGTCCTCCATCCCTCTTTCCAGTCTATTTAGTCTTATTATTAAGCTTGGTGGCTTGATTTCAAAAGAGATCCCAGAATGTCTGGCATCCTTGTGTTCTAGAAGCAAATGTATCCACAAAGAAGAACACTAGCTTTAGAATCACACACTTGGGTTAAAATTCTGGCTGTGCCACATTCAAACTACATGAGCTTGGTCATTTAGCCACGTGACTTAAATCCTCTTTGCTTCAGTAAGATGGGGATGAAGGGAGTGATGATCTGTGCCTCCCAGCTGTGGGGGTCGGCAATGCATGTGAGCACTGAACACAGCACCTGCACAGATACTCAACGATTCATAGTGGTTTCTCATTTTTTCTACGTGTTCTTTTTCCCTTTCCTTCCTGCCATTTTCTATCTCCGTAGAGATGAAAATCTTTTCTTGGCCACTAGGTGGAGAAAGCAAGCCTTCTATAGTATTTGAATTAAACAGGAGGCCAAATCATCCTGACCTAAATACTACAGACATTTAAGGGAGAGATGATTTTTTTTTCCTTCCTTTTCTTTAGAACTTCACACAGCATTAACAGGGGATCTGGAGACATGTCTGGGGAATTTTTGAGCAGTTCACAATGAAATGTTTGAGTTTTGAGTGTGGTCCTGCCTCGAGGCACTAGATTTTACCCAGGAAGAAGTCCACAATTCAGCTTTCCAGCACCTTCTCATCCTCTGTGCCCTAATCTCTTTTTTAAAACAGTTTATTTTAGATTGAAATATAGTTGATTAACATTGTTGGGATAGTTTCAGGTGTACAGCAAAGCAATTCAGTTATACATACATATGTATCTATTCTTTTTCAAGTTCTTTTCCCATTTGCATTGTTACAGAATATTGAGCAGAGTTCCCTGTAAGTCCTTCTTGGTTATCCATTTTAAATATAGCAGTGTGTACATGTCAAACTCTCTAACTGTTCCTTCCCTACCACTCTTCCCCTCTACTGCTGCTGCTAAGTCACTTCAGTCGTGTCCGACTGTTAGATGGCAGCCCACCAGGCTCCCCCGTCCCTGGGATTCTCCAGGCAAGAACACTAGAGTGGGTTGCCATTTCCTTCTCCAATGCATGAAAGTGAAAAGTGAAAGGGAAGTCGCTCAGTCGTGTCTGACCCTCAGCGACCCCACGGACCGCAGCCTACCAGGCTCCTCTGTCCATGGAATTCTCCAGGCAAGAGCACTGGAGTGGTTGCCATCGCCTTCTCCACTTCCCCTCTACACTGTAATCATAATTCATTCTCTGTGTCTATGAGCCTGTTTCTGTTTTGCATAGTAAATAAGTTCATTTGTATTATTTCTGTTTGGATTCTGCACATAAGTGATATCATAATGATATTTGTCATTCTCTGACCTATTTCGCTCAGTATGACAATCTCTAGGTCGATCCATGTTGCTTATGCCCTAATCTCTTCTCACCTGCATTTCAATCAGGGACTTGCTCAGTACATTTTTCCCTCCAGGGTATTATATAACTACTGACTCCCAGGGACCCTTGCATTTTGACATGGACTCTCTTGATAAGTTACGTTTCTTTAGTCTGATAAGAGTAGTAATGGGAACCCATTGGACCTACTTCACATAACTGTTGCAAGGGTCATTTAGTTAATACCTGTGCAATCATACATGAACTTTACAAACACAAAGAAAACATTAATATTGAAGATATAAATTTCTGCCTTTAAAGAAAAAAAGTTGAGAGTCCAAAACATTCTTGAGAAAGAATCAGCTTGCAAGGGGCTGTGGCTATCCTTCTAGGTAAAGCCACTGGGACCCCCTGCATGTAAGCTCAGGTAACGTTTCACACTCCACATTTCTTGCCTTATATTCCTCATCTCTCCTCCTCACCTTGTTCCCAAAGTCTCTTCACTTGCTGTCATACCCATTTTTACCCTCCCAGCACTGATCCTCCGAATGAACAACTATTTGCAATATTAACCCATTCTATTCACTGGTATCTCTCTGAGAATTATCCCAACTGGCTCCAAAAAATTGCAGCAACACCTATATCCTTAATCCAATATTCAATAATTCGTACCGTTTCAACAAGTACCTCATGATCTCTGTACAAAAATACGTTCTGGCCAGAAACATTCAAAAAAATGTCCCTTTTATCCATACTTTCACTTTCAAATTTTCTTCTTTCCATGATGGAAAATAACCAAGCTGCATTCCAAATTTTTAGCCTGTAATTCATGCAATTATATTGCAAAAATATTCATCTCCCGTTTGCCTTTCCACTAGCGCTCTTTACAGGCACTTTTGTTGTTGTTTTGGTTTCCTGTGTTATTTGAGAAAGGAAAAACCTAGGGAAAAAATTCTAGTTTACTTTCAGTAAATTTCCACTCATGATCTGAGTTTCCTTCAAGCAGCCAAGAGCATGGTAGGAGCCCTGGAATGCTATTCCACTTAAACGTGGTCTGAAATAGCACACTTATTTCCACTAAATTTACTTTTAATACATCTCATAGAAAGATCATTTTGCATAAAACACATACACATACACAAGCTCCATGAGCCTAAATATAGGATACAAATGTAAATTCCATCCTATTTCCTTACAAAATTTTCTGATTTTCAGTTTATATTGTTTCAGCTTCTTTTCAGTTTATATGTCAATTTGCAATCACTGTGTCCCATAAGTATAAGATTATTCATATATGGTGCTACATATGTTATAAGGAGCTTCCCACAAAATAGACTGAGACACAGATTTGAAAAGCAGATTGTCATGAAGTACAAGTAACATGGGTAGGTGAGTGACACAGAAATACAGAGAAGAAAAACACAATAGAGTGGGCTCCCATATAGATAACCAGAGCTTAACACTGGGCAGAAACTCTGGAAGTGATGTAAAACACAGTCCTTAGTATTAACAGGTAAAGAGTAAGGAAAATGGGGTATTTATATCCCTATACCTGTCAGGCATTGGTTACTGACTTGAGGAGGCACGGTCTTAATTCTTAGCCCTTTCCATAGGTCTTAAACGTGAAGTCCTCCAACAAAGATGCAAGTGCTGGCCTTTGGAAGACAGGCTGTCAAACACAGAAATGAATGAACGAAAATGAAAAGGGTAGAGGATTGATCTGGTATGCCAAATTATTAGAATGCTACTAATATGAGAATGCTACTCATTTATCACAATTCATGTTCATGCCTACATTTATATCAAATCCCCAAACTAAGGGCTTCCCTGATGGCTCAGCAGGTAAAAAATCTGCCTTCAATGCAGGAGACAAAGGAGATGCGGGTTCAGGTCAGGAAGATCGCAACCCTAGGTTGGAAAGATCCCCCGGAGGAGAAAATGGCAACCCACTCTGCTTCATGGGTCACAGCCTTGTCATGATGATAGGGCTTGCATAACTCAATGAAGCCATGAGCCATGCCTTGCAGGGCCAACCAAGACAGATGGGTCACAGTGAAGAGTTCTGACAAAACATGGTCCACTGGAGGAGGAAATGGCAACCCACTCCAGCATTCTTGCCTGGAGAACCCATGGACATGAGTACATATACAAAAGGCAAAAGTATATGACACTGGAAGATGAGCCTCCCAGGCTGGCAGGTGTCCTATATGCTACTGGGGAAGAGCAGAGGGCAATTACCGATAGTTCCAGGAAGAATTAAGCAGTTGGGACAAAGCAAAAACAATACTCAGTTGTGGATGTGTCTGGTGGTGAAAGTAAAGTCCGACGTTGTAAAGAACAATACTGTGTAGGAATCTGAAACGTTACGTCTATGAATCAAGGTAAATTGGATATACTCAAGCAGGAGATGGCAAGAGTGAACATCGACATCTTAGGAATCAGTGAACTAAAATGGACTAGAGTGGACAACTTTAATTCAGACGACCATCATGTCTACTGCTATGGGCACGAATCCTGTAGAAGAAATGGAGTAGCCCTCACAGTCAACAAAAGAGTCTGAAATGCAGTACTTGAGTGCAGTCTCAAAAACAACAGAATGATCTTGGTTTGTTTCTAAGGCAATCCATTCAGTTTCATAGTAATCCAGTTTCACAGTAATCTTCCCAACCCAGGGATCTAAACCAGGTCTCAGTCATTGCACGCAGATTTTTTACCTGCTGAGCCATCAGGGAAGCCCTTAGTTTGGGGATTTGATATAAATGTAGGCATGAACATGAATTGTGATAAATGAGTAGCATTCTTTTTGCTAATAATTTGGCATAACAGATCATTTCAGATCATGAACCCTTTTCATTTTGGTTCTTTCCTTTCTGTGTTTGACAGCCTGTCTTCCAAAGGCCAGCACTTGCATCTTTGTTGGAGATGCCCCACAGTAATTACTGCCCCACAGTAATCCACAGCAATTTCACCACTGATGCCAAAGGAGCTGAAGTTGAATGGTTCTGTAAAGACCTAAACATCTTCTAGAAAGTGAAAGTTAAAGTTGCTCAGTCATGTCTGACTCTTTGCGACCCCATGGATTATACAGTCCATGGAATTCTCCAGGCCAGAATACTGGAGTGGGTAGCCTTTCCCTTCTCCGGGGGATCGTCTCAAGTCAGGGATTGAACTGTGGTCTCCTGCATTGCAGGCAAATTCTTTACCAATTGAGCTATCAAACACCTTCTAGAACTAACACCAAAAAAGATGTCCTTTTCATTACTGGGGATTGGGATGCAAAATTAGGAAGTCAGGAGATACCTGGAGTAACAGGCTAGTTTGGCCTTGGAGAACATATTGCAAAATTCACGTTAAAATTGAAGAAATTAGGGAAAACCACTAGGCCATTCTGGTATGACCTAAATCAAATCCCTTATGACTATATGGTGAAGGTGATGAACAGATTCAAGGGATTAGATCTGTTAAACAGAGTGCCTGAAGAACTATGGATGAAGGTTCATAACATTGTATAGGAGGCAGTGACCAAAACCCTCCCCACGGATAAGAAATGCAAAAAGGCAAAGTGGTTGTCTGAGGAGGCTTTACACATAGCTGAGGAAGTAAGAGAAGCAAATGGTAAGGGAGAAAGGAAAAGAGATAGCCAACTGAATGCAGACTTCCAGAGAGTAGCAAGGAGAGATAAGAAGGCCTTAAACAAACAATGGAAAGAAATAAAGGAAAATAATAGAATGAGAAGACTTGGGATCTCTATCAGGGAACATTTCATGCAAGGATGGTCACGATAAAAGACAGAAACAGTAAAGACTAATAGAGGCAGAAGAGATTAAGAAGAGGTGACAAGAATACACAGAAGAACTGTACAAAAAAGATCTTCACAACCAAGATAATCACCATGGTGTGATCACTCACCTAGAGCCAGACATCTTAGAATGTGAAGTCAAGTGGGCCTTAGAAAGCATCACTATGAACAAAGCTAGCGGAGGTGATGGAATTCCAATTGAGCTGTTTCAACTCCTGAAAGATGATGCTGTGAAAGTACTACACTCAATATGCCAGCAAATTTGGAAAACTCAGCAGTGGCCACAGGACTGGAAAAGGTCAGTTTTCATTCCAATCCAAAAGAAAGGCAGTGCCAAAGAATGCTCAAACTACTGCACAATTGCACTCAGCTCACACGCTAGTAAAACAATGCTCAAAATTCTCCAAGTCAGGCTTCAGCAATACGTGAACCATGAACTTCCAGATGTTCAAGCTGGTTTTAGAAAAGGCAGAGGAACCAGAGATCAAATTGCCAACATCCGCTGGATCATTGAAAAAACAAGAGAGTTCCAGAAAAACATCTCTTTCTGCTTTACTGACTATGCCAAAGCCTTTGACTGTGTGGATCACAATAAACTGTGGAAAATTCTTACAGAGATGGGAATACCATTCCACCTAACCTACCTCTGGAGAAACCTATATCCAGGTCAGGAAGCAACAGTTAGAACTGGACATGGAACAACAGACTTGTTCCAAATAGGAAAAGGAGTACATCAAGGCTGTATATTGTCACCCTGCTTATTTAACTTATATGCAGAGTATACATCATGAGAAACGCTGGGCTGGATGAAGTACAAGCTGGAATCAAGAGTGCTGGGAGAAATAGCAATAACCTCAGATATCCAGATGACACCACCCTTATGGCAGAAATTGAAGAGCAACTAAAAAGCCTCTTGATAAAAGTGAAAGAAGAGAGTGAAAAAGTTGACTTAAAGCTCAACATTCAGAAAACGAAGATCATGGCATCTGGTCCCATCACTTCATGGGAAATAGATGGGAAACAGTGCAAACAGTGTCAGATTTTATTTTTTTGAGCTCCAAAATCACTGCAGATGGTGACTGCAGCCATGAAATTAAAAGACGCTTACTTCTGGGAAGAAAAGTTATGGCCAACCTAGATAGCATGTTGAAAAGCAGAGACATTACTTTGCGAACAAAGGTCCATCTAGTCAAGGCTATGGTTTTTCCAGTGGTCATGTATGGATGTGAGAGTTGGACTATGAAGAAAGCTGAGCGCTGAAGAACTGATGCTTTTGAACTGTGGTGTTGGAGAAGACTCTTGAGAGTCCCTTGGACTACAAGGAGATCCAACCAGTCCATTCTGAAGGAGTTCAGCCCTGTGATTTCTTTGGAAGGAATGACGCTAAAGCTGAAACTCCAGTACTTTGGCCACCTCATGGGAAGAGTTGACTCATCGGAAAAGACTCTGATGCTGGGAGGGATTGGGGGCAGGAGGAGAAGGGGACGACAGAGGAGGAGATGGCTGGATGGCATCATGGACACGATGGACGTGAGTCTGAGTGAACTCCGGGAGATGGTGATGGACAGGGAAGCCTGGCGTGCTGCGATTCATGGGGTCACAAAGAGTCAGACATGACTGAGCAACTGAACTAGCTGAACTAACTAACTAACTAAACCAGATCAAGGACTTGGGGCAAATATTACTGTTCAATTTATATCCTTTATAATTTTCAGAATTGCTTTTATTATGTACATATATTACTTAAAATAATGATAAAACTAATTTAAAACAAACAAACAAAAAGAGGCGGCAAGAATACACAGAAAACTATACAAGAAAGGTCTTCAATGACCTGGATAACTATGATGGTCTGGGCACTAACCTAAAGTCAGACATCCTGGAGTGTGAAGTCAAGTGAGCCTTAGGAAGTATTACTACAAGCAAAGCTAATAAAGGTGATGGAATTCTAACTGAGGTATTTAAAATCCTAAAAATGGTACTACTCAGTTCAGTTCAGTTTAGTTGCTCAGTCATTTCCCACTCTTTGCAACACCATGGACTGCAGAATACCTGTCTTCCCTGTCTATCACCAACTCCCAGAGCTTGCTTAAACTCATGTCCATTGAGTCACTGATGCCTTCCAATCATCTCATTTTCTGTTGTCCCCTTCTCCTCCTGCCTTTAATCTTTCCCAGCATTAGGGTCTTTTCTAGTGAGTCAGTTCTTCACATCAGGTGGCCAAAGTATTGGAGTTTCAGCTTCAGCATCAGTGCTTCCAATGAGTATTCAGGACTGATTCCCTTTAGGATTGATTGATTGGATCTCCTGGCAGTCCAAGGATCTCTCAACAGTCTTCTCTAACACCACAGTCCAAAAGCATTAATTCTATGGCGCTCAGCTTTCTTTATGGTCCAACTCTCACATCCATACACGACTACTGGAAAAGCCATAATTTTGACTAGATGGACCTTTGCTGGCAGAGTAATGTCTCTGCTTTTTAATATGCTGTCTAGGTTGATTATAGTTTTTCTCCCAAGGAGCAAGCATCTTTCAATGTGTTGGCTGCAGTCACCATCTGCAGAGATTTTAGAATCCAAAAAAATAAAGTCTGTCACCGTTTCCATTGTTTTCCCATCTATTTGCCATGAGGTGATGGGACCAGATGACATGACCTTAGTTTTCTTAATGTTGAGCTTTAAGCCAACTTTTTCACTTTCCTCTTTCACATTCATCAAGAGGCTCTTTAGTTCTTTGCTTTCTGCCATAAGGGTGGTGGCATCTGCATATCTGAGGGTACTGGTATTTCTCCTGGCAATCTTGATTCCAGCTTGTACTTCATCCAGCCCAACATTTCTCATGATGTACTCTGCCTATACCTTAAATAAGCAGGCTGACAATATACAGCCTTGATGTACTCCTTTCCTGATTTAGAACCAGTATGTTGTTCCATGTCCAGTTCTAACTGTTGCTTCCTGACCTGCATACAGATTTCTCAGGAGGCAGGAAAGGTGATCTGCTATTCCCATCTCTTTAAGAACTTTCCAGTTTCTTGTGATCCACACAGTCAAAGGCTTTGGTGTAGTCAATAAAGCAGAAGTAGATGTTTTTTTGGAACTCTCTTGCTTTCTCAATGATGGCAATTTGATCTCTGGTTCCTCTGCCTTTTCTAAAACCAGCTTGAACATCTGAAAGTTCTCGGTTCACATAGTGTTGAAGCCTGCTTGGAGAATTTCGAGCATTACTTTGCTAGGGTTTGAGGTGAGTGCAATCATGCAGGAGTTTGAACATTCTTTGGCATTGCTCTTCTTCAGGATTAGAATGAAAACTGGCCTTTTCCAGTCCTGTGGCCACTGCTGAGTTTTCCAAATTGCTGGCATATTGAGTGCAGCACTTTCACAATATCATCTTTTAGGATTTTAAATAACTCAACTGAAACTCCATCACCCCCACTAGCTTTGTTCATAGTGATGCTTCCTAAGGCCCACTTGACTTTCGCTTTCCAGGATGTTTGGCTCTGGGTGAGTAATCACACCATTGTGGTTCTGGGTCATGAAGATCTTTTTTGCATAGTTCTTCTGTGTATTCTTGCTACCTCTTCTTAATATCTTCTGCTTCTGTTAGGTCCACACCATTTCTGTCCTTTAATGTGCCCATCTTTGCATGAAATGTTCCCCTGGAATTTCTAATTTTCTAGTCTTTCCCATTCTATTGTTTTCCTCTATTCCTTTGCAATGATCACTGAGGAAGGCTTTCTTATCTCTTATCTAGGAAGGCTTGCTATTCTTTGGAACTCTGCATTCAGATGGGTGTATCTTTCCTTTTCTCCTTTGCCTTTTATTTCTCTTTTCTCAGCTATTAGTAAGGCTTCCTCAGACAATCGTTTTGCCTTTTTGCATTTCTTTTTCTTGGGGATTGTCTTGATCACTGCCTCTGTACAATGTCATGAACCTCCATCCATAGTTCTTCAGGCATTCTGTCTATCAGATCTAATCCCTTGAATCTATTTGTCACTTCCACTGTTTAGTCATAAGGGATTTGATTTAGGTCATACCTGAATGGGCTAGTGGTTTTCCCTACTTTCTTCAGTTTAAACCTGATTTTAGTAATAAGGAGTTCATGATCTGAGCCACAGTCTGCTCCTAGTCTTGTTTTTGCTGACTGTATAGAGCTTCTCCATTTTTGACTGCAAAGAATATAATCAATCTGATTTCATTATTGACCATCTGGTGACGTCCATGTGTAGAGTCATCTCTTGTGCTGTTGGAAAATGGTATTTGCTATGACTAGTGGGTTCTCTTGACACAACTCTGCTAGCCTTTATCCTGCTTCATTTTGTACTCCAAGGCCAAATTTCCCTGTTACTCCAGGTATCTCTTGACTTCTTACTTTTCCATTCCAGTCCCTGATAATGAAAAGGACATCTTTTTGGAGTGTTAGTTTTAGAAGGTCTTGTAGGTCTTCATAGAACTGTTCAACTTCTTCAGCATTACTGGTGGGGCATAGACTTGGATTACTGTGATATTGAGTGATTTGCCTTGGAAACAAACAGAGATCATTCTGTCATATTTGAGATTGCATCCAAATCTACATTTTGGACTCTTTTGTTGACTCTGAGGGCTATTTCATTTCTTCTGTGGGATTCTTGCCCACAGTAGTAGATATAATGGTCATCTTAGTTAAATTCACCCATTCCAGCCCATTTTATCTCACTGATTCCAAAAATGTCAATGTTCACTCTTGTCATCTCCTGTTTGACCACTTCCAATTTATCTTGATTCATGGACCTAACATTCCAGGTTCCTATGTAATATTGTACTCTACAGCATTGGACCACACCACTTCCATCACCAGTCACATCCACACCTGGGATTTGTTTTTGCTTTGGCTCTGTCTCTTTAATTTTTTCTGGAATTATTTCTCCACTGTTCTCCAGGAGCGTATTGGGTACCTACCCAACCTAGGGAGTTCATCTTTCACTATCATATCTTTTTGCCTTTTCATTCTGTTCATGGGGTTCTCAAAGCAAGAATGCTGAGGTAGTTTTCCATTGCCTTCTCCAGTGGACCATGTTTTGTCAGAACTCTCCCACCATGACCCGTCCATCTTGGGTGGCTCTACATGGCACGGCTCATAGTTTCATAGAGTTAGACCAGGCTGTGGTCCATGTTTTCAGATTGGTTAGTTTTCTGTGGTTGTGGTTTTCATTTGTCTGCCCTCTGAGGGATAAAGATAAGAGGCTTATGGAAGCTTCCTGATGGGAAAGACTGACTGTGGGAGAAACTGGGTATTGTTCGGATGGGCAGAGCCATGTTCAGTAAATCATTCATCCAATATCCTGTTGATGGGTAGAGTTGTGTTCCCTCCCAGCTGTTTGACCTGAGACCAAACTATGGTGGAGATAGTGAAGATAATGGTGACCTCCTTCAGAAGGTCCCATGCAGGCACTGCTGAACTCAGTGCCCCCAACCCTGCAGCAGGCCACTGCCAACCCACACCTCCACCGGAAACTCCTGGACAGTCACAGGAGTGAGAAATACTAATTAAAATGTCAGCAAATTTGGAAAACTCAGCAGTGGCCACAAGACTGGAAAAATCTGTTTTTATTCCAATCCCATAGAGGAGCAATGCCAAAGAATGTTCAAACAACTGTACAACTGTGCTAAATTTGCATGCTAGTAAGGATATGCCCAAAATTCTTCAAGCTCGGCTTCAGCAGTACATGAACTGAGAAGTTCCAGACATACAAGCTGGATTTAGAAAAGGCAGAGGAGCTAGAAACCAAATTCCCAATGTTCACTGGATCAGAGAGAAAGCAAAGGAATTCCAGAAAAACATCTGCTTCATTGACTACGCTAAAGCTTTCAACTGCGTGAATCACAGCAAAGTGTGGAAAATTCTTGAAGAGATAGAAATACCAAACCAGCTCAATTGTCTTCTGAGAAACCTGATGTGGGTCAAGAAGAAACAGAGCTGGACATGGAACCTCTGACTGGTTCAAAGTTGGGGAAGGAGTAAGACAAGGCTGCATATTGTCACCCTGCTTATTTAACTTATATGTAATATACGTCATGCGAAATGCTAAGCTGGATGAATCACAAGCTGAAGTCAAGATTGTCAGGAGAAATGTCAACAATTTGATATGCAAATCATACCACTCTAATGGTAGAAAGTGAAGAGGAACTAAAGAGCTTCTTGAGGGTGAAAGAGGAGAGTGAAAAAGCTGACTTGAAACTCAACATTAAAAACACTAAGATTATGGCAACTGGACCAATCATTTCATGGGAAATAGAAGGGGGAAAAGTGGAAGAAGTGACAGACTTTATTTTGGGGGGCTCCAAAATCACTACAAATGGTGACTGCAGCCACAAAATCAAAAGACACTTGCTCCTTGGAAGGAAAGCTATGATGGGCCTAGATAGTGTATTAAAAAGCAGAGACTTCACTTTGCTGACAAAAGCACATATAGTCAAAACTATGGTTTTTCCAGTATTAATGTACAGATGTCAGAGCTGGACCATAAAGAAAGCTGAATGTCAAAGAATTGGTGCTTTCAAACTGTGGTACTAGAAAAGACTCGAGAGTCCCTTGGACTGCAAGAAGATCAAATCAGTCTATCCTAAAGGAAATCAACCCTGAATATTCATTGGAAGGACTAATGCTGAAGCAGAAGCTCCAATACTTTGGCCACCTGATGCAAAGAGCCAACTCATTGGGAAAGACCCTGATGCTGGGAAAGATTGAGGGCAGGAGGAGAAGGGTGGGGCAGAGGATCAGATGGTTGAACAGCATCACCGACTCAATGGACCTGAGTCTCAGCAAACTCCTGCATGTGGGTCAAGAAGAGAGATAGTGAAGGACAGGGGAACCTAGCATGCTGTAGTCCCTAGGGTCACAAAGAGTTGGATACAGCTTACTGTCTGAACAACAACCACTTCAAACTAAAATTAGATAGCCAATTATATGTCAATAAAGCTGGAAAAATTAATAATACATAACCTCCCCCCACCAAATAAATGTTCATTGGATCATAGATAAAGCAAAGGACTTCCAGAAAAACACATGTGGGATGTTTTCATTGGAGAATTTCTACAAAACATTTAAAGAAGAACTAAAAACAATTTTACGTGATGTTTTCCAGAAAACAGAAGAGGGGAAACACATCCCAGTGCATCTTATGATACATAATTGCTAATATCACAAAAATTCACCATTCCATGTACTAATGCTATCCCGGAGTTGAAATTAAAACACAATTATCATTACAATTATTTCAATACTAGATACACACTCTAAAAGTGCATACTTAAAAAAGGTCCAGGTTTTGTATGCTGAAAATTACAAAATGCTGTTAAGTCAAAGAACAGAATATAAATGTTCATGGATTGAAAAATCCAACATATTAAAGATGTCAATTCACCAAGTTTATATATAAATTAAGCACAATTCCTCTCAAAATCCTAGTGAGTTTTTTCTCAAGACAGGCAAGATTATTATATGAGTTATATGGAAAGGCACAGGGAACAGCTAAAACAATCTTGACAAAGAAGAGTGCAGTGGAAGGCATCCCTCTCCCTGATGTTAAGGCTTACTGCCCAGCTGTAGTAACTGAGTGTCTGTGGTATTAGTGGTGGAACAGGTACACAGACCAACAGAACCAAATGGAGGACCCAGAAACAGTTGGAAGCAAGTGTCCAGTTGACTTTATACAAAAGTGAGAGATAAAATGGAGAGAACAGCCTTTTCAACAAATGATACAGGAACAATCAGACAAAAAATAGGGGAAAAAAAAAAGATCATGAAGTTAAAGGCAAAATGTAAACATATAAGTCCTTGGGAAAAGCAAAATCATTCCTCTATTTTATGCAGTGTAACTACATAGGTCACTTCCCTGTCTCTTGAACAGTTTATTTGCCCTCATTTCTTTTGAGAAGCAGGACAGAGTTTGAATGAGAATGGTAACAATAGCCCCCATCTTGAAGGAAATCAAAAGGATTAAGTACATACACGGCTGATTCACTTTGCTGTACAGCAGAAACTAAAACAATATTGTAAAGCAACTATACTCCAATTAAACAAACAAACAAAAAAATTTCAACAAAAGGTGGAACAAAAAAAATAAAAGATATCAGTTTATTTTTTTAAAAGGTGAAATTGGAGATGAATTTAAGGGTTAGTTTTAACTATATGAAATACAGAAACTTCTATAAATTAAAAACAATGCAAAATACAGGGACATGAGGAGTAGCTCCCAATCCCTGATAAAAACTCGAAAAGTATTAGAAGTTTTCTAATATTTAATTCTGAATATTTTCTTACAATTATCACTAGGAAAATGCTTCTCAAATCCGTATGTTGAAGGCCTATTAATTAAAAGAAATTGAAACCCTGCATTTTGATCACTTGCTTACACAGGGAAGTGATGGACACTTTTTGTATTTTTTTCCCAAGGGAAGCTTGTTTCCAATCCTATTTTGCCCAGGAAATAGCATATTTGGCTTATTAGAAGTACACAATAGACACCCATCTGAGGTCTCAATTTAATAAGAGAGTGGAACGGGTTAACAACAGAAATCAGAGTGGAGATATAAAGGCAGTGAAGATTAAATATAGATAATGTAATTATGTACTAGGAAGAGAACAATACCAACAACAATGGTGCCTCAAAATATGGATTTTCCCACTCACACTGGAATTAATTCCTGAAGTTTATAATGTATCAAGACATGTAGCTCCCAAATTAAATATTTCCCTCCTGCCTCTGGGAAGTTTTGCTTTTAAATTAAGGATTTGTTTCCCAGAAATAAGTTGTTACTTTCAGTATCCGCCAAAATCTATGAGAAAATGTTATTTATTCTCAAAACATGGCTCAGTCAATGCATTTTAGGGATTTTATATTTTCTTTGGCATCTATCCAGTAAAAATGTATGACTTGATTGCATGCATATTATGAAAGTTTAAGGTAAATTTCTATTTGTATTTTGCATAATCAACTTCATGCCTAATCCTTGATGGTCTCTTTGATTTTAGCATATTTCTTTTTTTGAAATGCTGACCAACTTCAAAATTACCTGTGAATTTTCCCAACTTATAAACCTTTTATTCTACTCAACTCTCAACTCTATCATTGCCAAGTAAGAACACATTTTAGAATTGGCATCTTATTAACAACAATTAGAATTCCATTATCTGTTGTCAGTTTGATACCATCACCACTAAACTTTAAGGATAGGAACTGTATTTCCTGGAATCCTCTTCAACATATGGTTCCAGGCTGGTATTTGCCAATGAAAGAAACTCATGTCTGATTTGAGAGGTGGAAGCCAAGAGGAAGGCATTATTACCTGCAGGCAGGTACAGCCATATATGCAGCAAGACAAGTGAAGTGAAGTGAAGTCGCTCAGTCGGGTCTGACTCTTTGCGACCCCATGGACCTACAAGGCTCCTCTGTCCATGGAATTTTCCAGGCAAGAGTACTGGAGTGGGTGGCCATTTCCTTCTCCAGGGGATCTTCCCAAGCCAGGAACTGAACCCAGGTTGCCCACATTGCAAGCAGACACTTTACCATCTGAGCCACCAGGGAAGCCCGCAGCAAGACAAGACTTTATAGCAACTTTCTGGTGGCTATGACCCACTTTGACGCACTTTTCAGCTAAAGCAAACAGTGGGAGCTTCTCAGTGATTCTCAAGAGTTGTAACAGCCTCTAGGAAAATGCTGAAAAATCACCAAATTTGGTGTTTCATGCTGAAATCCTTAGCATCAGTTCCTCTGACTTCTGTTCGCAGTTCCACTGTTCTTCTATAGCAGTTTCGCTGTCATCCTTGCTACTGCCACGTAAATCCCTAATTCTGTATTAAATCTGTAATGCCAGGAATACATAAGAGTCATTTTGTTTTCTTAACTGAACCCCTAACTGACACAAAGACTTTCAACACCTTGAAAATAGTATCCCAAATATAGTCACAAGTCCTCCTCAAGTATCCCAACTGAATTCATTAAAAAATATTATCTGTTGCATGGCACCTGCCATGTTGCTCTTCTCTTAAGATCACTCCATTACTTCCAAGATTGCACTACCCACAAGGATGTCCCTGGCCCCCAATGATGCCTGTGCAAAGTCGACTATCTCCAGATAGCTCTAAATTGCTGAGAGTGACATTCAAAAAACCCAGAGAGTGTCAAGACTATATCATAATTCATGTAGAAGGGAAAAAATGCCATGGTTTCCCTATTTAAGGTCAAACTTCAACACAAACATCAAATTCAACTTCAAACATCAGCTCCTAAAGACTATTTCCAGTGTTTTGTAGATTTACTCATGATAATGTCAGGGAGACGTGGTGTGCTGCAGTCCCTGGGGTCGCAAAGAGTTGGACACAGTTGAGTGACTGAACTGAACTGAATGTCAACTTCCACTGTTCATCACTTTTGCAAACTCAATGTACATGGAAGCCCAACACTGTAGTCTCAGCCCTCACTCTTGAGCAGATTTTCCACCTCCATCCCCATTCCTCTCCTCCTGGAAGCCATCACTCGTGGTAACTGTCCTTAGAGGGGCCACACCAGTTGCAGTGTGTCCCAGCGTTGAGCAGAACTTAAGCCAAGGTGCTGCTTCTACTGAATAGAGACTATCATTTTGACTTCAGTGTTCAGATAATTCAGGGGCAATAGTGAAAAGAAACCTTTCTGGAACCCGCCCCTAAGGAACCACAAAATGGTTTAGTCTGGAAACTTTAGAGCAGACTGCCAAGGCTTGAATGCCACCTGAAGCACTTACTCCTTGTGTGTCTTGGTTAAGTCATTTAACCTCTCTGCGACTATCCAGAAAAGAATAGAATAATAGGATTCACATGGCGGGTTGTTATGAGGACTATTTTAATTAAGATGATACTCTTTTATGTGTTCACACTAAGTAACTTTGGCAAAATCCCTTTGCGTTGACTGTTTCTGAATCCCCAAATGGGGATACTATTTAGCAATTTTAGCTCTAATAGTCTATGGATCTATGTCCATTAGCGTGGCTTTAATCCAATTGGAAAACAACAGCAACAATAAGAAGCAACACTGATTTTATCCAAGGCCAGGGCAAACTGCATCAAAACCACTAACCTTCCCACTGAACTGCATGCTAGGCAGTAAATTCTGAGAGTAAATCTTGAATAGTGAAAGGAAAAAAAGTCTCTCAATTGACAATGTTCTCTGACATTAAGTGGTATGTAAAACTGTTATTTTTTCTCTCTAACTTCTAATGCCCTATCCCCACTTCCAACTATGAAAATTGCGAAGTGGTGACCTTGTATTCCCCTGAGACCAGGGCAGCCTTCTTGATAACTGTGGTCAGAATCTGATTTCTAACTGCAAACATACATCACTCCTTGCATTTTAACTTCTTAGAAGGCAGTCAGATTATTAGCTCTGTGTCGTCAAAAAAAAGGGGGGGGGGGCTTCTACCAAAAATTTAGAGAAGAGCTAACACCTATCCTACTCAAACTCTTCCAAAAAATTGCAGAGGAAGGTAAATTTCCAGACTCATTCTATGAGGCCACCATCACCCTAATACCAAAACCTGACAAAGATACTACAAAAAAAGAAAACTACAGGCCAATATCACTGATGAACATAGATGCAAAAATCCTTAACAAAATTCTAGCAATCAGAATCCAACAACACATTAAAAAGATCATACACCATGACCAAGTGGGCTTTATCCCAGGGATGCAAGGATTCTTCAATATCCTCAAATTAATCAATGTAATTCACCACATTAACAAATTGAAAAATAAAAGCCATATGATTATCTCAATAGATGCAGAGAAGGCCTTTGACAAAATTCAACATCCATTTATGATAAAAACTCTCCAGAAAGCAGGAATAGAAGGAACATACCTCAACATAATCAAAGCTATATATGACAAACCCACAGCAAACATTATCCTCAATGGAGAAAAATTGAAAGCATTTCCCCTAAAGTCAGGAACAAGACAAGGGTGTCCACTTTCACCGCTATTATTCAACAGTTCTGGAAGTTTTGGCCACAGCAATCAGAGCAAAAAAAAAGAAATAAAAGGAATCCAAATTGGAAAAGAAAAAGTAAAACTCTCACTGTTTGCAGATGACATGATCCTCTATATAGAAAACCCTAAAGACTCCACCAGAAAATTACTAAAGCTAATCAATGAATATAGTAAAGTTGCAGGATATAAAATCAACACACAGAAATCCCTTGCATTCCTATACACTAATAATGAGAACGTAGAAAAAGAAATTAAGGAAACAATTCCATTCACCATTGCAACGAAAAGAATAAAATACTTAGGAATATATCTACCTAAAGAAACTAAAGACCTATATATAGAAAACTATAAAACACTGATGAAAGAAATTAAAGAGGACACTAATAGATGGAGAAATATACCATGTTCATGGATTGGAAGAATCAATATAGTGAAAATGAGTATACTACCCAAAGCAATCTACAGATTCAAGGCAATCCCTATCAAGCTACCAGCGGTACTTTTCACAGAGCTATAACAAATAATTTCACAATTTGTATGGAAATACAAAAAAACCTCGAATAGCCACAGCGATCTTGAGAAAGAAGAATGGAACCGGAGGAATCAACCTACCTGACTTCAGGCTCTACTACAAAGTCACAGTCATCAAGACAGTATGGTACTGGCACAAAGACAGAAATATAGATCAATGGAACAAAATAGAAAGCCCAGAGATAAATCCACACACCTATAGATACCTTATCTTTGACAAAGGAGGCAAGAATATACAATGGATTAAGGACAATCTCTTTATTTTTTTTTATTATTTTTTTTTAATTTATTTATTTATTTATTTTTTAAAATTTTAAAATCTTTAATTCTTACATGCATTCCCAAACATGAACCCCCCTCCCACCTCCCTCCCCATAACATCTCTCTGGGTCATACCCATGCACCATCCCCAAGCATGCTGCATCCTGCGTCAGACATAGACTGGCGATTCAATTCACATGACAGTATACATGTTAGAATGTCATTCTCCCAAATCATCCCACCCTCTCCCTCTCCCTCTGAGTCCAAAAGTCCGTTATACACATCTGTGTCTCTTTCCCTGTCTTGCATACAGGGTCGTCATTGCCATCTTCCTAAATTCCATATATATGTGTTAGTATACTGTATTGGTGTTTTTCTTTCTGGCTTACTTCACTCTGTATAATCGGCTCCAGTTTCATCCATCTCATCAGAACTGATTCAAATGAATTCTTTTTAACGGCTGAGTAATACTCCATTGTGTATATGTACCACAGCTTTCTTATCCATTCATCTGCTGATGGACATCTAGGTTGTTTCCATGTCCTGGCTATTATAAACAGTGCTGCAATGAACATTGGACAATCTCTTTAACAAGTGATGCTGGGAAAACTGGTCAACCACTTGTAAAAGAATAAAACTAGAACACTTTCTAACACCATACACAAAAATGAACTCAAAATGGATTAAAGATCTAAATGTAAGACCAGGAACTATAAAACTCCTAGAGGAAAATATAGGCAAAACACTCTCCGACATAAATCACAGCAGGATCCTCAATGATCCACCTCCCAGAATACTGGAAATAAAAGCAAAAATAAACAAATGGGATCTAATTAAAATTAAAAGCTTCTGCACAACAAAGGAAACTATAAGCAAGGTGAAAAGACAGCCTTCTGAATGGGAGAAAATAATAGCAAATGAAGCAACTGACAAACAACTAATCTCAAAAATATACAAGCAACTTATGCAGCTCAATTCCAGAAAAATAAATGACCTAATAAAAAAATAGGCCAAAGAACTAAATAGACATTTCTCTAAAAGAGACATACAGATGGCTAACAAACACATGAAAAGATGCTCAACATCACTCATTATTAGAGAAATGCAAATCAAAACCATAATGAGGTACCATTTCACACCAGTCAGAATGGCTGCGATCCAAAAGTCTGCAAGCAATAAAAGCTGGAGAGGGTGTGGAGAAAAGGGAACCCTCTTACACTGTTGGTGGGAATGCAAACTAGTACAGCCACTATGGAGAACAGTGTGGAGATTCCTTAAAAAACTGCAAATAGAACTGCCTTATGACCCAGCAATCCCACTGCTGGGCATATACACCTTGGAAACCATAATTGAAAGAGACAAGTGTACCCCAATGTTCATCGCAGCACTGTTTATAATAGCCAGGACATGGAAGCAACCTAGATGTCCATCAGCAGATGAATGGATAAGACAACGGTGGTACATATACACAATGGAGTATTACTCAGCCATTAAAAAGAATACATTTGGATCAGTTCTAATGAGGTGGATGAAACTGGAGCCGATTATACAGAGTGAAGGAAGCCAGAAAGAAAAACACCAATACAGCATACTAACGCATATATATGGAACTTAGAAAGATGGTAATGATAACCCTGTATTCGAGATGGCAAAAGAGACACAGATGTATAGAACAGACTTTTGGACTCTGTGGGAGAGGGGGAGGGTGAGATGATTTGGCAGAATGACATTGAAACATGTATACTATCATATAAGAAACGAACCTAGACTAACACTTACCCTAACCCTAAATTCTATTAAAATACAAAAAATAAAGCAATTAGGGAAAAAAAAAAAAACAGGGGCTTTTAATGTATCTTTTTTCTCTCTTCAGCATGGTTTGCTTATGAATCAGAAATCTAATAAGAAGTTATAAACTGCTGAGTTTACATGGTATCCTATGACTTTGGGTATGTCAGACTTCAATTACATAAAGCACAAACCTCTCTAGATAAGCCAAGCAGAAAGAAATTTAATATAGAGAACTACATTGAATCAAAAATTAGTATAAGGGGGACTTCCTTGGCAGCCCAGTAGTTAAGAATCTGCCTTCCAGTGCAGGGTACACAGGTTCAATACCTGTGTCATTCATGAACTAAGATCCCACATGCTTCAGGGCAACTAAGTCCACGCTATGCAACTAAAGAAGGCTGTGTAAGGCAACGACTGAGCCACAGGAAGAAAAGCCCCCGCCCCACAGCTAGAGAAGCCTGTGTGCAGCAATCATGACCCACTGCAGTCAAAAAAAAAAAAAAAAAAAAAAACCAGCAGAAGGACTTGGATCTTGGGCTGTGCCATGGATATCCCTCAGAAAAACACTATGGGATTAGTTCATGAGGGCAGCTATCCAGGAAGGCACTGGCCAGAGTGCCTTCGGAGCATGAGCTCCAAAAGCAAACCTGCTTGCCGTGCCCATAGAGCCAGGCCATGCCTACCAGACGTCTACTGTGAAAATACTGGATGCTCCTTACCTGGCTTCTTGACATGCATAATCATTCTGAATTCAATGCTGTTACAGGGAAAAAATACCTCATTCCAGCTCTGTCTGAGCCCCACTTTCCTGTTCCAGATGTCAGAGAAGTCAGTCTGATTCACTGAAACTAAAGACTTGGAATTCTAGCTACAAAGGAGCAGAGAAATGCAATTATTGGCTAGTCAGGCTCTGTAGTACAATGGGGCATTCTGGAAGGAGAATGAGATTCTTGTAGAAAGCTAATCCACCATAGCTATCACAGCATTTATGGAGGAGTTTTTTTTTTTTTTCCCCTGATTGCAAAAGTAAAATGTTCTTATTAAAAATGATAGGCTGAAAAATGTGTAAAGAAGAAAATAGTCTCTACTTATACTGAGAACATGTTAATACATATTTGTCTATGAAGAATTTTTCTACAAATTTGTCATTAAAGACTCTTACATTTATTTGTTGTTCTTAAGTCCTCTGCTTTTGGGGGATTTTAGTGCCTGTTTCCATTCAGTCTATATTGTATTTCAAAGTATCACTTAGGGAACCCTCCTACACTGTTGGTGGGAATGCAAACTAGTACAGCCACTATGGAGAACAGTGTGGAGATTCCTTAAAAAATTGCAAATAGAACTACCTTATGACCCAGCAATCCCACTTCTGGGCATACACACCGAGGAAACCAGAATTGAAAGAGACACATGTACCCCAATGTTCATCGCAGCACTGTTTATAATAGCCAGGACATGGAAACAACCTAGATGTCCATCAGCAGATGAATGGATAAGAAAGCTGTGGTACATATACACAATGGAGTATTACTCAGCCGTTAAAAAGAATTCATTTGAATCAGTTCTGATGAGATGGATGAAACTGGAGCCGATTATACAGAGTGAAGGAAGCCAGAAAGAAAAACACCAATACAGTATACTAACACATATATATGGAATTTAGGAAGATGGCAATGACGACCCTGTATGCAAGACAGGGAAAGAGACACAGATGTGTATAACGGACTTTTGGACTCAGAGGGAGAGGGAGAGGGTGGGATGATTTGGGAGAATGACATTCTAACATGTATACTATCATGTAAGAATTGAATCGCCAGTCTATGTCTGACGCAGGATGCAGCATGCTTGGGGCTGGTGCATGGGTATGACCCAGAGAGATGTTATGGGGAGGGAGGTGGGAGGGGGGTTCATGTTTGGGAACGCATGTAAGAATTAAAGATTTTAAAATTTAAAAAATAAAAAACTAAAAAAAAAAAAAAACCAAAGTATCACTTAGAAAAAACTTCAATTTTCAATTCATCTGGAGTCTCTGTTGTAAGTCAGAGCAACAATACCCAAATATTGTTGGGTTTGTTTTTTTTTTTTTAATCAACTGTTTTTATTTCCACACACAACAGATTAGATTCATAATCTAGCAGTTTTCTTTAACTTTGCTGTGCAAAGTGCTACAAAATACAGAAAAATACTAAATGGTGTGTATAGTATTATATCGGAGAAGACAATGGCACCCCACTCCAGTACTCTTGCCTGGAAAATCCCATGGATGGAGGAGCCTGGAAGGCTGCAGTCCATGGGGTCACTGAGGGTCGGACACGACTGAGCGACTTCATTTCACTTTTCACTTTAATGCATTGGAGAAGGAAATGGCAACCCACTCCAGTGTTCTTGCCTGGAGAATCTCAAGGATGGGGGAGCCTTGTGGGCTGCCATCTATGGGGTCGCACAGAGTCAGACACAACTGAAGCGACTTAGCAGCAGTAGCAGCAGCAGCATAGTATTATATACTGCATATATATTGTATATACATGTATATATATGTATATATATATTATATATTGTGTTGGCCAAAAAGTTCATTCAGGTTTTTCCATAATACCTTATGAATATTTGGCCAACCCAATATTTTAATTAGCACATATAATGAATTGAGTATAACGTACTGAAAAACTAATGTAAGGAAGTCTGTTGACTAAAGGAAAAATGATTAAAATAAATTGTAAAAAGTAAAATTCAAGAATTCCCCTATAACCAACCCAATCTCCTAAGCTTTTGATTGATATTCCAGATTTGCTGCAAATATTTGTAAAACAAATAAATATTCCTGTTTCATCACTATGAACTATAAGAAAAAGAATATTTGTAAAGAACCTTAGCATGAGGTAATACCTTTGAATGATCAAATCCCACACTGATTCTGCCATAATCAATGTGAAAAATCTGATCTACAAATAAAATGAGTTAAAACAATGAAACATTCATTAGCTGGCTGTACCCCAGGGGTGGGGATGGGGGGCTTAAAAAGCCAAGCCTGTGATACCATGTATCGTGAACTATCTCCTGTTCTTCTTTAGGAACTGAATTGCTTGTCACCAGAATCCCCCAAAATGTTTGATTACTCAGAGAGTGTTAAGGACTGAATCTTGTGCCCCCATCCCTTCCAAATTTGTATGTTGAAACTCTAACTCCGGGACTTCAAAATGTGACTCTATTTGGAGGTCGAGCCTTTAAAGAGGTAATTAAATTGCAGTGAGGTGGTTAGGCTGGACCGTAATCCAATCTGACTGGTCTTGTAAGAAGAGATGAGGAAGCAGTGTCAGCCTCCAGGGAGATGTGTAAGGCTGAGTGAGAACACAGTGGGAATGACACCCTCTGCAAACCAAGGACAGAGCTTTCAGGAAAAACCCAAGCATGCCAACACTGAGATCTGAGACTTGGCCTCCAGAAGTATTAGAAATAAATATATGTGTTGTGTAAGCCAACTACTCTGTGGTATTTTGTTATGGCAGCCCTAGCAAACTAATAGAGGGAGAGAAAAATGAAGAAGTTAAACAAAAAGTCTGATGCTCCTCTTGGTATAAAAGGTTGTTCTCAGAACTTCGCTGGTGGTCCAGGGCCTAAGATTCTGAGCTCCCAATGCAGGAGGCCTGGGTTTCATCCCTGGTCAGGGAACTAGATCCCACATGCTGCAACTAAGAGTGTGCATGCCACAACTGAAGATACCACATGCTGCGGCGAAGACCTAGCACAGCCAAATAAATGAAGAAGTATTAAAAAAAAAAACTGTTGTTCTCAAACAGGAAATTCTGCTCCGCCTAGGAGACATCAAGCAATGTCTGAAGGCAGCTTGACTGTCTCATTGCGGGATGGGAATAGGGCCTACTGACAGTGAATAGCAACTGTGAGCTACCCTGCAATGCATAGAACAGTCCCCTCCTTCCTGACAAAGAATGATCTAGCCCAAGCACTAGAGTTGAGAAACTGCACTACAAGGGCATGGATTTGCCTGGCAGGTTTGTGATTTGAGGATGAGGAGATTTAACTTTTTAAAATTTTTTGCTGGTTGGGCCTACAAAGTCATTTCTGCAACAGCTAATTACCTTGTGCCAGCCACTTTGAACAGTTAGCTAGAGGATGTTTCACTAATGATCTCCATCAGGCCAGTTGGCCCTACCTGTGTGGAACATATTGAGCCAGGGAACTTTCCACTCCACAATTAGTAGAATGGAAACATTCCCGCTATTCCATTCTCACAAAACACAGAAGGCAGAAACTAATTCCATATGTCAAATGTATCTTCCTTTAAAGATGAAGGACAAATAAGCCCATTCTTTTTACCTACAATGTACTGGGCATGAATTATTAACCCAGTTAATCACTGAAGTGAATTTTTAAAAGCCTTATTTAGTGACAAGGAATATTAAAACTGACTTAGGACAGTTTTTTTAAAAAGACAATGAGTCACTTGAAGCTTAATTCCTGTCATTTATATCCTCTGACATTGCTCTTTTCTCTTTTCCTTTTACCCTTCTCTATAACTAGTCACCAAGGAAGAGCAAGAAAGGCAGTGATGTTAAAACCTAAGAAGGTGAATTAATGCAAGGATGCTCTGTTCCTCCCTCGATGAAGTTGGACCTCTTGCTTTTATGGGCTACTTGACGCTCTTTGGATAGAATAAGCACATAATGTTCTTTGCTTGGGGACAAATAGGGATGATGGAGGGTGCCTGGCTTGACTGACCTATCAGAATTCTGCATGTAGGATTTTTTTTAAGTCTTTTAGATTTAAAATTGATAACCAACCAAGACCTACTGCACAGCACAGGGAACTCTGCTCAATGTTATATGGCAGCCTGGATGGGAAGGGAGTTTGGGGGAAAATGGATACATGCATATGTATAACTGAGTCACTCCTCTGTACACCTGAAACTATTACATTATTAATCAGTTATATTCCAATATAAAATAAAAAGTTTAAAAGAAAAGCTTTTAAGTTTAACTGTTAAATCTTTGTAGACTTTATCATTTCTATTTTTTCTTATATCTTTATTTTTCTGGTGATATTTTAAACAATCTCACATTTTCTAGACATGATTAATAGTTAATAAAACACATAACAACCTACATGCAATTATAGATCCTATTTTGTGTGATATAATAAAAGGTTTTAAATTAAAAAATAAGAAAAGTCCTTTAGGATCACAGAATCACATAACAATGGAAGGCTCGGTGAACTCAGTTGACGCAATGGCTCCAGCTGGTATCATTATGCCTGGCTTTGATGTGGTAATGGTTATTCAGGTGATTTCAGTCATGAGAGACCCAGCAGACCACCAGCTCTGCTTGTCCCCTGCTTCTTTCCCTCGTCAAAGTAAATCAAAACTTTAAGATTTACAATTCATTAAGCTGACTCAGTAAGTATATGATAAATTGGGCAGATTAGATTTTATATATCTTCAGCTCCACAAATCATCATTTATGAGTCCCACTGTTGGACACAGAGTGATAAGAGAAATATGGAGAAATATGGGGACCAGGGTGAGAGAATCTCATTTGAATCAGACAAATGAGGCCCTGCTGGAAAGGAACACCCAGGGTCTCTGGACAAATTTATGAAGTCAAAACAAAAAATAATTACAGCGCAGAAATGGCTGGTGCTGGATGAACCCACTTCATTCCTAATGTTGGTTGGCAGCTCTTCATCCTGATTATTCCATCTGGAGATAATTGTGTGATATCATCCATAAAATTAAATCATAAATCAACCCAACTAGTGAATAGGCCAGCAAGCTGCTGAGAAAGCCGGGCGTAGGGGAGGCAAGATTTCTTATCTTTGTGAGAGACACAGGAGCGAAATTAAGAGAAGACCTGCCCCCAGCATGTCCTCAGGCTCACTTGCTGACAACCTCCACCAAAGTCCACATCTCAGCAGAACCAGGACAGCCAACCTGTTGCCTGCACACATTTGCTGATTAGGGAAGAGGGTTCTGTTCATGAAGGGAACCACGTACTGCTCTTCAAGGATCTCTGCTATGAGTTGTTATGCTCAGTTGCTCGTTCATGCCCAACTCTTTGTGGCACCCCAGTCTTCCCTGTCCTTCACTATCTCCTGGATCTTGCTCAAACTCATGTCCATTGAGTCAGTGATGCCATCCAACCATCTCATCCTCTGTCGCCCCCTTCTCCTCCTGCCCTCAATCTTTCCCAGCATCAGGGTCTTTTCCAGTGAGACAGCTCTTGGCCTCAGGAGGCCAAAGTATTGGAGCTCTTGTGAGTTGTGGATGTCCAAAATGGAATACTTTATTTCCTTTCCTGATGAAATGTTAATAGTGATAGAAAGTTTATAAACACTAAGGAAATCTTAAACAAGAGCATATAATCAAACAGCCTCGGAGGCTTAGTGTTTGGAGAATTAGAAAGGACACTATGAGCTCTGACTTAGTAAACTGTGGTTAATCTGCAAGGCTATATTTGGAAAGCGTTTCTCAGAGGACAAAGTATGCTTTCAAAGCAGTGGCTATGATGCATATAAAAGAGTAATTAGGATAAAGATAAACATATTGTTTAAATGGCGACCACTGATTTCCATAAGTGCCTTTGCTGTGGCCGGTAAGTTGGAGGGAGTCAAAAGTCAAAGATGATCCCAGATTCCCTAAGAACTCAGGCTGGAGCAAATGGCTGAAGGGCATTTAATACTTCTTCCAGTCAAATCATTTGAGATGATAAATCCCACTGGCTTTGGAGATTCTGCTTGTGACCGTAGTAAATGTAGAGTCCAGCTGTACACTGAGCTTCTGAGCTTTCAAGTGGCAACGGGAGCAGATGCTGGGAGGCTGGCGGCCTGTGAGCATCCGCAGGAGGACAGTCACTGTGCCACTCAGCAAAGACGCCAAGTAGAAAGATGATAATGAAGATAAATTCTTTCTTGTCCTTTTCTTCCCCCTCTGAATAATATTAAAATCAGCAGAGCAAGAAAAGCCACCAGTTCTGGAAAATGCCTATTCTTTCATTACATTCCCAATTGTACTGTGTCCATATATTGCATATATGCAGAACCAACAATTTGTAAGTATAGGAGTCTGGTTGGTGTTGGCTTTTGACAATTCTAAAGTGTAGGCGAACCAAAAAATGAAAAAAAAAACTTTGTAGGAATAAATACTATTTGCCTGTTTTTAATGACTCCCTTTCCCTCATCTCCTAACCCCCAAGAATGTTTATTTTCTATTATTCTTTTTAGCCAAACTCAACAAGAAACCAGGAAACCACATATATATACCAATGTGATGATAATGAGCAGCACTAGAATTCTGTTTTATCAGGTTTATTCAATTGGCCAGTGATCTTTCAGTTGCAAACCTCAGAAACCAAACTCAAACTAGTATATGTAAAGAGAAGAAATTTATTGTCTTATATTAGTCAGTCAGTTCAGTCACTCGGTCATGTCTGACTCTTTGTGATCCCATGGACTGCAGCATGCCTGGCTTCCCTGTCCATCACCAGCTCCTGGAGTTTGCTCAAACTCATTTCCATCAAGTTGGTGCTGCCATCCAACTATCTCATCCTTTGCTGTCCCCTTCTCGTCCAGCCTTCAATCTTTCCCAGCAAACAGGGTCTTTTCACACGAGTCAGT
This sequence comes from Ovis aries, assembly GCF_016772045.2. Taxonomy (NCBI): domain Eukaryota; kingdom Metazoa; phylum Chordata; class Mammalia; order Artiodactyla; family Bovidae; genus Ovis; species Ovis aries. The sequence goes on from NC_056072.1 coordinate 4,787,245, forward strand.
TCTTCACATCAGGTGGCCAAAGTATTGGGGCTTCAGCATCAGTTCTTCCAATGAATATTCAGGGCTGATTTCCTTTAGGATTGACTGGTTTGATCTCTTTGCAGTCCAAGAGACTCTCAAGAGTCTTCTCCAGCACCGCAATTCAAAAGCATCAATTCTTCAGCACTCAACTTTCTTTATAGTCCAACTCTCACATCCATACATGCTTTGACTAGACAGACCTTTGTTAGCAAAGTAATATCTCTGCTTTTTAATATGCTGTCTAGGTTGGTCATAGCTTTTCTTTCAAGGAGCAAGCGTCTTTTAATTTCATGGCTGCAGTCACCATCTGCAGTGATTTTGGAGCCTGAGGAAATAAAGTCTGTCACTGTTTCCACTGTTTCCCCATCTATTTGCCATGAAGTGTCTTGTATAAATTTATCTATTCATCTATACATCCATCTACCCTTCATCTAGTCATCTGCCCATCCATCTATCCATCTATCTTATCTATCCATCTATCCATTCATTCATATATCAGTCCGTCCATTCATCTATCCTTCTATCTATCCATCCAACAATTCATCTATCCTTCCATCCATTCATCTATCTATCTATCAATCTGTCCATCCATCTGTCTATCTATCTGCCTACCCATTTATCTATAAGTGCATTGGTTCAGAAATGGCAGCATCCAAGTCTCAATTAATGCTCTCTTGTGTTTTCTCTCTTTGTCCCAATCTCTCTGTCCCTCTCCATCTGTATCTCTTGATTCTACTTTTCCCCTTGGTTTTATTCTCAGTTATGTTTTTCTTTCTATAAAAACAAAGCCCAAGTGGCTCCAGACCTATATATGCCTCGGGATCCATGATTTCCCAATGGAGAAGAGACTCTCTTTCCCAGGGATTTTAGAAAACCTAGAACAAAGTGGTATAAAGTGGAGGAAATTGTGGCTAGGCAATCTGATTGGAGCCAGACTGAATGTCTTGCACTTAGCCTGCAAGGAAGTTTGCTGAAGTCTTAAAGTTGTAAAATAAAAGCCCAAATCTTTGTTTTAGAAGGATTACTCTGTCAACAATGTGAGAAATGAAACAGTATTGGACAAAAGTAGATTTCAGAACAGGAGTGCATGCAGCAGAAGGTGAGGGGAGTAGTGGTAAAAAGATTAGAAAGGGTGAAAAACAGATCACAAAGGCCGCTGAGGAACACAACTGGCATAACTTAGTGACCAGCTGAATGTGAGCAAGTGAAGAAAATGGAGAAATGAAAGACACAACAGATGTTCCCAGTTTGGATGATTAAGTGGATTCTAAGGTCCTTCACTGATATTTATGTTGAGACAGCTCAAAGTACAGAGTTTGAGTGCATTCTTTCTTTGCAGACATGTTAAAGTAATTTTTCTATCCCCTAGGTAGAAATATGAACAAATCTAGTATTACTACCTCTTCTATTCCACTCATAGCAGAGAAATTGTGAGCAGATTTTAGACAGTGTTCAAGACTGAAATTAGAGTAATGCTTTTATCAACAAGGCCATTTAGTCACTTCTTCACACTAATTCTATTCAAAGACCTCAAAGTTCAAATATTACTTTTCAGCTTTTAATAATTCCCAGTATTGATGTTATAATTGTTGGACTTTTCTTAAAATAAAATATGGGCTTCCCAAGTGGCGCGAGTGATGAAGAACCTGCCTGGCAATGCAGGAGCACAAGACACAGGTTTGATCCCTGGGTTGGGAAGAATCCTTGAACTATGATTTGAAGATTTTTTTATATGTCAGTTTATTGAAGGCTGCTTTTACCTGGTAGAGGATATGCAGAGAGTGACAGAGCCCATAGGAGCTGGAGAGCCCGCAGTGCAGGTGGGGAGGAAAACACTGGGACCCTGAAACAGATGGGCAAACAGAGGTTACCAATTTATGTTTTTTCCTGTTGAACTATAACATTGTAACATTCTCTATCTAGAGTCCTGAGTTTTTTGGCATCTCCTTAATTTTTTCCTCAAGGATAGTGCTTCAGTTGAGTCCCATTTAGCTGGCAGATGGTGACTGCAGCCATGAAATTAAAAGACGCTTACTTCTGGGAAGAAAAGTTATGACCAACCTAGATAGTATATTCAAAAGCAGAGACATTACTTTGCCGACTAAGGTCCGTCTAGTCAAGGCTATGGTTTTCCAGTAGTCATGTACGGATGTGAGAGTTGGACTGTGAAGAAGGCTGAGCGCCAAAGAATTGATGCTTTTGAACTGTGGTGTTGGAGAAGACTCTTGAGAGTCCCTTGGACTGCAAGGAGGTCCAACAAATCCATCCTAAAGGAGATCAGCCCTGGGTGTTCTTTGGCAGGAATGATGCTAAAGCTGAAACTCCAGTACTTTGGCCACCTCATGTGAATAGTTGACTCATTGGAAAAGACTCTGATGCTGGAAGGGTTTGGGGGCAGGAGGAGAAGAGGTCGACAGAGGATGAGATGGCTGGATGGCATCACCGAATTGATGAATGTAAGTTTGAGTGAACTCCAGGAGTTGGTGATGGACAAGGAGGCCTGGCGTGCTGCGATTCAGGGGGTCGCAAGGAGTCGGACACAACTGAGCGACTGAACTGAACTGAACTGAAGCCAACAGGAATTTGTTACCAAATACAAGCTTAGGGCGCTGGATTCAGGAGGGAGACTATGGGGGGTGGGTGGTGAGGGGGGAACTGAGAAACAAAAGAGCTTCTCCATCAGGTGACCAGCCTAGAATCCCAGATCTCAGGGGAGCCAGATGCATTTGCAGTGTTGGAAGAAATACAGACCTATTTGGGGACATTATCTTTCAAACAAAGCCCACTGAACCACAGCAGCATGTCTCTGAGTCATTTGGTAGGTTTTCATGGGCCAAGAATGTGCTCTTAAATTTTCTGAATTGTGTTCAATACGAGGAAATAATTTATAAAATGTGATACTTGATTTTCAGCCTGGCTTCTAAAAGCTGTGGTCTATGGATCAACGTCTCAATATCTCCTGCTTGCTTGTTAAAATATATGTTCTTAGGCCGTATCTCTGGCCTACTGGATCAAAACCTCATTTTAACAATATCGCCAGGTGATTTGTATACACATTAAAGTGTAAGACATGACCTCCAAAGTGGAGTGCAAAATTAAAATAGAACTTTTATTTATTACTGTTTATCTCATACCAATTTCAATAATATGTATATATTTTATAATGTATATCACTATAGTTAGTGCACATCTATTATTATTGGGGTTATGTTTATAGACTTTTTAAAATATAAATACAGGAACAGAAATTTTTGGAGACCACTGCTTGAGGAAGGAACAAAGTGTGGAATATTCTAACTGTCTGGAGTCACCTTCAACAGTACTCTGTTATCTGTTATCCCAAGGTCAAGATGACTAATTACTGTATCTATGAATTAAAATCCTCCTATAGCCCTCCAGGAAGCTTCTTAATCTAACTCATCCTCAAGTGTTTTTTTTCTTTTCCTGTAATACCTGATCCCAGAACACAAAAGCAAGTTGAATCCACAAATCGATGCTTAGAAAATTATCAAGTAATAAAGAACAAAGCAAATTCGGAATCTGCACAATCCTTTCTCAGGCTGATCAAGGGAGACATAGCTATCCATTTTAAATTCCTTTCATTGCACTGGATAGATATGTGATTGCCAAGGGTGAGAGGAGTGGAGGGAAGGACGGGGAGTTTGGGGCTAGTAGACCAAAACTAGTATACACAGGATGGATATACAACAAGGTCCTACTGTATAGCACAAGGAAACTACATTCAATACCTTGTGATAAACCATAATGAAAAGGAGTACGAAAGAGAATGTCTCTATGTGTATAATTGGGTCACTTTGCTGAACAGCACAGATTGGCACAACATTATAAATCAACTATACATCAATTGAAAAAATAATGAAATGTAAATACAAGGGTCATTAATGACCTGATAAGGGTTGCATACCCTCGGAACAGGGAAGTTCACACCAGGTCTGGTCCATTTCTGAAATGAATTCTCCTGTGTAACTAGTGATGCCTTGAGTCAGCCACCTAGGCCCAGGTCAGTTTTCTATTTTTTAAGATTCTTTTGATGCGGACCATTTTAAATAAAGTCTTTATTGAATTTACTACAATACTGCTTCCGTTTTATATTTTGGGGGTATTTTAGCTGTGAGGCACATGGGAATCTTAGCTCCCTGACCAGGAATTGACTGCACCCCCTGTATTGGAAAGCAAAGTCTTAACCACTGGACTGCCAGGCAATTCCCTCTTGTTTCTTTCTTGCTTCCTAAATCTCTGTCCTTCTCTTTCTCTTTTTTCCTGTCCTCTTTGCCACATATTTCAGGCTACAGGTGACTCACATTAACAGAGAAAAGAAAAATCAGTCAAAGGCTCTTGGCAAGATATTAATAGTAACATTTAACTTGAGAACTACCTGAGGATTGGGTAAGTAGACATTTCTTTCAAGCAATGTTTAAATGTATTACTTTCATATATCTGAACATGGCATTTAAGAGAAATTCAAACACCAAGTCCCAGGCCAAACGATTTTCTTTTCAGCCTTTGTATTCAAGATGCTCAAGAATCTTCATTTACAGTGTAAAGAAAACAATTCTAGAAGATTGCCTCTGTCCTCCCTTCCAACGATCTGTATTGTGCTTGACCCTTGCAGGCACCCACTTGGTCCACAGGTGACTAGTTTATGGAAGCTTCCCTTTTCCAATGTTTTCCCTGCATCACTATCTCAATCTGTGAACAGAGAATATCCATTCATTGAATCTGCTTTGATTAGGCACCAACACTGTCATCAAAGTCAGTGTTAGACTCTAGCTATGCAGAGTAAAAACCATGAATGCCTTTTATTTGAATTTTCCCAGAAGCAGTCCATAAGGCTAGGACTTGGATGCAGGCAATATTTTGAAGGTAATCTCAACAAGCACAAGCAGAGGGGTGGGGGAAGTGAAATAAGAAATTTATGCCATCTGTTTATGAGTGAATCCTTGCTGTGGGCAGCTGGGACTCATTCCTGCTGGGGACACTTGAAAGGATAATGCAGAGCATACTTCAGAACTGTCCAAGTGAGGGTCGAGGAAGTTAAGCGTGTCATATTTCCCTCCAGATTTGTCCATAACAATGTCCCCTAGGCCATATCTTCTTCTTGTGATGTGACCTTGAGGTTCCTTTATTCAAGGACTTGGACAGATTTTCGACTTTGGTGGAGGTGGTGATGTATGACATCAGAAGCTTTGACATAAAGGGCGATACAGCTTCTTCCTGTTTCTCTGGGGATGCTCATGCTTGTAGGAAGCCCTCAGGAGCCCTCACAGAGAAATTATTTGGTGTTCCAGCCATTAGACCCATCTGAGGACCCAGCTACAGCCAGCACTGACCCAGAATTCGGACTGGGCATTTCCTCTGATGGTTCCCTTCCACTTTGGGTCATCAAGTCACTCTGAGCCTTTGCATCTTCCCCAGTGAGGCCCAAACATCACAGAGTAGATGCTCTATGCTGCTTCCAACCCTGACTCCCAGAACTGGTGGGGTTCCAGTTAGGATCGATGCTGTCTTTCAGCTCTGAGTCTGGGGGGTGTGCTACGTGGCAGTAGATAACCAGGCACCGGGGCACTCATCCTTCACACCCTGTGTCTGTTACAATGCACCAGGTTCCCAGCACACCCAGGCTGCCCCGTGTGGCCAAGGAAGCTCCTGCAGCCTTGTGCAAAGACCTCAGGCAGAGAGTGACACTCAGAGAGGGAGCTGGCAGTTACAGCTGAGCACTGAGTGGACACACGGCTCGAGAGCAGAGCACCACCACCTCTGCTCAAATGGCTCACGTGGTGGGTGAAAGGCAAGCAGGTAAACTGAGAGACCTGATGTCAGAGTTAGCGGAGGGCACTCTGCAGCTCCAAGGAGACCCGCCACCCCTGGCCTCTGAGGACCAGGAAGGTTCCCCAGAGAAAGAGTTAAGTGAGCAGTTTAGCCTCCAAGGCTAAAACTGGGAGAGGTTTCTCCAATATGCCAAAACCCTCTGGAGAAAACATTTACAAAGACATCTGTTTTTTAGGATAGCATTATGTTGGCCTAACAATGAAACCCTCATAGGTAACAATTAAATATACAATCACTACTGGCTCTCCTTTCTAAGAGAATGGGGTCTCAGAATGGACAAAACTGATTTCATGACCTGGTTAGCCTTAAGGTGCGAAGGACATCTTTGCTGTTTTGGGAAGTGAAGAAGACATGCTGTTTCATACTGATGTTCTACAAACGCTTGCTTAATTCAAGAAGGTGTCTGTTCTAGGGGACTTCCTCAGTGGTCCAGTGGTTAGGACTCTTCACTCCCAATTCAGGGACCTGGTTTCAATCCCTGGCCAGGGAAACAGCAACTAAAAATCCCACCAGCCACAGCAAAGATCAAAGATTCCAAGTGCTACAACTGAACCTCAGTGCAGCTAACCAAAGAAATATTAAAAAAAAAAAAAAAAGAAGTTATTTTTCAAAATGAAGATAGAGAAGAAACTAGAAAAATGTCATTTTGGTTATCTAACTGAATATGAAGGCTTTATTAAACACTGCTATTTTTGACAAATTCTGAGCCCCTATGCATCCAATTTTTCTGACAGTTTCCACGTGCTGAACAACTCTTCTCCATGTGCATCTTTGTGTGAATACATTGCTTAGGGTTTATTTCCTGACTCTTAAATGAACTTCTCATCTGAGTATAACATATAGAGAAGAACACAAATCATTTTAGCTCAATGACATGTACAAATATGTACATTCATGTAACCAACACCCAGGTGAGTAAGAATAAACAGAACATAATCCAGCACCCCAGAAATTCTGATCTGCCTCCAGAGACAATGCCCTCAGAGGTGATCACTCCCCCAATTTCTGACACAGATTAACATTCCCTGCTAAAAATGCTTTATGGATGGGATCACATTGTGGGTACTAGGCTGGGCTGCCTTCTTCCATGCAGAATGACTTTAGCGAGATTTGCCTATCTTGTGTATAGTTGTTCATTTTGACCATTTGATCTTAACTCCTATTTATAAAATTTTTATGTTACTAGAAAAAAAAAAAACAGGAGGTTCATGGTTATCATCTGATATCCTGACATTCTGCTTCCTACTGAGGAAAGCCTTTATTAGCAAGAAATAAAAAGAAAAAGAAGTTTCTGAAACACACTGCATGAGTTAGTGTTTCCTCTGGAAGCTTGGCCAGGGTATGGGATATATTAGTCATTCTGAGTATTTTGTCCTCAGATGGCCCGACTTGGAGGTGGAACAATTCCCATTGTAAGTTGAGATTAATGCTGTTACAGGCTCTCTGTGTATGACTCTGTATTACAAATGTAAAAGTTAGATTTTAAGTTCTAAGAGCCACCAGTGATGTTATTTGCTTCATAGTTTGGGCTCATTGTCCCTGTTAGGGCTGGGAATTTGGGGTCAAAGGTATAGTAAATTTTCTTTCTAGTAGAAACATCTCAGGGCCTAAAAAAACAAAAAAAGGCAATCTCAGTCTAGTGATTTTATTACTAAGCTCTACGATGCTGCAGTAAAAGTGCAGAATATTCATTGCAATAAAAGCGCAGAAACTTCATCTTCCTTGCTCAGAAAGCAGCAGCACGCTGGGATGAGCCTGCCTCCAAAGAGGAAAAAAACTATCTTAAAATGCACATACAACTGAAATTGCAAAAGCAGTTCCTCCAGGGCGTGGGTGACCATCAACCAAGTGGTGTAAGCAAGACCTCAGTTTAATCACAAATGGGTAAGAGCACAGGCAAACGGCTCAGGCCATGCTTCTTGTCTCCTTACATTCCTAAATTCCTCTTGGCAAGAATACCCCAGTTGAGTAGTCTCTATATGTATCTAGAGTCTGCTGTGATGTTCTGAAAAGCTAGAAGGTGCTGGGTCTAGTTTAACAGCAGGAGCTAGAAGGCAAGGAGAGGATTGAACTGCCCCTGGTACACTAGGTTTCATTGTTGTTATCCTTTGCAGGAGAGTTATTAACAAGACTGAGCAGCTTTATGAGTGACCAACCACAACAGGAAGAGACCTCAAGATGCCCAGTAATGGTCACTGGCATTTGCGATGCCTTCATGGCATGCTAGACCTTCTCCATGGATGACGGCATCTGAACATCTCAGTAACTCCTTGGGTGGTCACATTACCATGTCTGCATCTTCACAGATAAGACAGTGAGACTTAGGGGAGATTTCCCAAAGTCACAGAACTGGTAGAGCTGGCTTTGAATTTAAGGGGTCTGACTCCAGGGTCAGAGCTCAGAGCAGCACACCACATGACTTGCCGCTAAAGGACTCTGTGACCCACAGAGCCCCAGCCTCCCAGGATCCTTGAGCCATATAAATGAGATGACCACATACAGTGCTCACCTGAGGGCTTGGCCATAACAAAGGCCACAGTAGGGACTTCCCTGGTGGTCCGGTGGCTAAGACCTCATGCTCCCAGTGCAGGGCACCCAGGTTCGATCCCTGGTCAGGGAACTAGATCCCACAGGCTGCAACTAAGAGAGTGCACACAGTAATGAAAGATCTTGCGTGGCACAGCAAACATCAAGGATCCTACATGCTGCGATTAAGACCTGGAGCAGCCATGTAATTTTTTTTTAATTCTAAAAGTAAACAAGTAAATAAAGTCCACGGTAAACTCTGGCCACTATTACTATGAACGGAACAGTAGCGAGAGAACGATCAACATGGAGAATTTAGTGGGTATTCCCTGGTGGCTCAGATGGTAAAGAATCTGCCTGTCAATGCAGGAGACGAAGGAGGCACGGGTTCGACCCCTGGGTCAGGAAGATTCTCTGGAGAAGGGAATAGCAACCCACTCCGGTATCCTTGCTTGGGAAATCCCAAGGACAGAGGAGCCTGGCAGGCCACAATCCACAGGGTCGCGAAGAGTCAGATACGACTGAGCGAGTAACAACAGGACTCTTAGTATGAACATAACAGTAGTAAGAGAATGATTGGCCTGGAGAATTTAGTGGGAATGTGGCAGTAGTCTTAGAGGTAACTTCCTGTGGGTGGTGATGCATAGATGGCAGACAGCATGGCACTGTGGGAAGACCATTCACTGACTTAGGTCTAGGACACTGCTGATTCTTTTTATAACTGACTTTTGGCAAATCACTTAACCACCTTGAATCTCTTTCTGCATCTCTGTGATGGAGACAATAATTGCTACCTTTCAGAATTCTTATGAAGGGCATGTAAAAAGTGCCCTAAAAATGTCTGGCACATAATAGAAACTTGCAGAGGTTAATTTTCTTCTCAACAACCTCTGTGACTCAGGACTAGAGGATGGAATTGGGATCAGCCAGAGGAAGTTTAGATGCTGTCCAAAAATCATTGTCTGAATGAGCTTCCTCAAGAGAAAGTGCTGGCTTGCAGTGGAAGTTTCTCAATATTCAGAAGAGGGATGGGCTAGTGAACAATATTTCACCCTTAGTCCTTCAAATATCATGGCACCAAGAAAATATTCCCATGGCTTTTCAGAAAGCTCCCTTGAGGACACCACAGACAGACAGCTCTTAGTTAACCTCGGAATCCATTAACCTTGCTTACAGCCAACAGCGGTGATGGGAAGAGCATCAGAGCCTCACGGGTCCTGCTCACTGGTCTGTTTCTTCGTTGCTGTTGTGCAGTTGCTCAGTCCTGTCTGACTCTTTGTGACCCCATGGACTGCAGCACACCACGCTTCCCTGTTCTTCACCATTTCCTGGAGCTTGCTCAAACTCATGTCCATTGAGTCAGTGATGCCATCCGGTCATCTGTTCCTCTTCTGTCCCCTTCTCCTCCTACCTTCCGTCTTTTCCAGCATTAGGGTCTTTTCTAATGAGTCGGCTCTTTGCATCAGGTGGCCAGAGTGTTTAAGCATCACTCCTAATGAATATTCAGGATTGATTTCCTTTAAGATTGACTGGTTTGATCTCCTTGCAGTCCAAGGGACTCTGCTTCTGGCAAAGCTTTGTTTCCTCTGCAGTTTAAAGTGGTGGTGATTTGTGTTGATTTTCTTCATGACAGCATCAAGGATAATGCTTTATTAATATGATTTTTAAGACCTTCTGCTCATTCTATAATTGTCCTTTCTCCTTTTCAAACCAGGAGCCAGGGGCTTTGCCTTTTCTCTCTTTAGACTTTTGCTAAGCTGAGGCAGCCTGAAAGAGGCAGGGACCCAGCTGGAGGCAATAAAGGGGAGAAGATGCGTTTCCATCTAGGAGGCGGCTAGAAGGCTTCCATCCTGTGAGCAGGGAGGACATACCAGGGCCTCTGCTGGGAGCAGTCCCAGGGAGACAGGGATACTTCAGCGGATGCTTCCTGGTGGATGCAGAGAACCAAGTCTCCCAAAGTCAGCCACAATCACCATGAGAGCGGGCAGCAGTCAGCAGGCCTAGAGGACATGGGCAGTGAGCATCTCTCATGAATGAGGGAGTCAGGACCTTGACAACAGCAGCTTCCTCCACCCATGCCTACATCCTGGAAATTCCCAAACCCTGATGGGGAGCAGCAGCCGCCAGGGCTGCAAGCAAATCCTCCTTCAGCCTAGTGAGTCTGGAGTCTAATTTAGGTTGATCCTTAGAAAAGGAATTATGGTTATTTCTGCCACATCTGATTTTGTAGTGGTGAGTTTAACCTTCCAAAAAATAAACCCATTTGAGAGTTTTCAATCTAAGGTCATAGCATCTGGGTCTCTCATTTTGACTAGAAAGAACTGCCTTGTTAACCCAGTCAAAGGTGAGGACTGAGGGACCCGGAGAGTATTAAGTGATTGACCCAGATGCATCTACATGAGTGAAATCTGTAGTTTTAGATTTCCCAGCTCCTAATTGCTCCCTCTTCAGGTTTGAGAAATGCTGTCTCGATATGATAGCCATTATTTCAAGCAAGCTTTTATTTCTGCGTGTGATATTTATGGAAACTGGGCGGAAGATGGAAATGCAAGGGTGCCCTCCGGGTGCCTTTAAGAACTTGGCCCCCGCCCTACATGCACAGCTCTCACGTTGCTTCTGCCTGGTGCTGGGAGCAGGAGGCTTAAAGAAAGCGCTTCATGATTGAAAAGGACTTTAGCATCCTGAGATGAAAGCGCTCCGTGAGACTAAAGTGCCTCTCCTTGAAGGATTACCCCTGTTTATGCTTTGGCCGCCACTTGGTCGTGTTGAAGGGAAAGGCTGATTTCAGAAATTGATCCCTTTACCCCTTGAGCGCGCTGAAGTGGGCAGCACTGAAGAGAGATTTCAGGCTGTTGCTGGAGGCTTTATTGTGGAGGCTGCTATCGCCCTGGCGTGGGGACAGTCTCGGGGGCTTGGCTGGACTCCAGGAGCTAATGATGGCCCCTGAGAGTGACCTCAGTCTCTTTGCTGCTGCAGCTTGCACCCTTGAAGGTGGGTGAGAGAAGAGCTCCTGAGCAGGAGCAAAAGGGGGCACCTGCCCAGCCGTCCACTGTCAGCTCATCTACCCCGATTTGGGTCAGGCTGCTTTCCAGCTTGAGATAACCAGGCAGTGAGTGCCCGCACGGTGGGCTCAGGTGGGATGGAGACTGCCTTACCTCAAGTGGGGGAGGGAGAATGGACTCTAGGAAGATGCTCCCGACCCCTGGTCACTCCAGGAAGATGCTCCTGACCCCTGGTCACTGCACAGGATGCTACTGTCTGCAGTCCTACGAGCTGAGATACGTGGGAGCCTGCATCTCCCTGTCTTTTGTTTGCTTCATCATCACTCCTGATCCCACACTGGCTTCCTGGTCTTGGACAACCTTTCTTTTCTTGCAATTTTTACTTTTCTTCCTAATGTCTCAGTATAAGTAGACATTGTTAGAGCTTTAAAGGACTTGAGCAAAGTTTCACTTTACAGAGAAACTGAGGCATGTGAGGGCCTATTTGAGCCAGTGACAGAGCCAGGAGCACATGCCTGGGCATCCCATCCCCTCTGCTGGGCTCTTCTTAGGCTGCCCCACTGCTTCCTCCCCATCCCATGAAATGGCGTCAGTAAACGGGCAATCAGAGTTCTTGTCCTGACTGTCAGTAAACAACTGTGTGACTTGCTGAAAATCATGCAGCCCCGAGTGTTAAGTTTGCCCATCTGTGAGATGAAGGATTGAATTAAAGGGTCTCAGTGATGATCCCAAGTGTTCACCAAATCCAGCTTGTTTCCCTTCAGGGTGTATGGGAACACTACATTTCCTGGCCTCTGTTCCATCATTTTGGACAGAGGACTGAGATGGGCCAATAGAAGTGGAGTGCCTGGCTCCAAACCTCGGTCAGCACCACCTCCTCACTCTTCTTCCACTTTGTAGTATTAATACCTTGAGCCCCCAAGGGTGTCAGTGTGCTTGCAAGATGGAGAACGACCATACCGAGTATTACGTCCCACAACCTCCACAAGCCCCTCTCACATCCCCTCCCTGGACCATGACGACATAACGCTGGGCATTTATCATGTGACTGAGAATTCAGGGTCGTCAGTTATCACAGTTACCTACCCTGGCTAATAAAATCTCCCAGACCCCTCTCAGCCACAGTGTGCTAAGGTTTTCCCGAACCTTCTCAGCTTATATTATTCTTCTTTACTCAGCATTTATTAAGCACCTCTGAGGTACCAGAAATCGTGTTCTGCTGAAGTTCCCTGTCTCTGTCAGGAACCTCAGCCCCACATCCAATTTGAACACAACTGTGGGGAGTCTAGTGTGCAAACCATAACCTACATCTAATTTCCCTTTCTTCACACGACAGTGGTAAAGAGGACCCAGGGAGGAAGGGCTTTCGGTCGCCATCATCCAGCACCATGGTGAGGAATTCTCAAAGCAATGATTTAGTACCAACGGGCCTAGGGACAAAGGAATGAGAGGCAGAGGTGTTTCAAACGATGCGGCTGGTGGGGCCGAGTTGAACTGATTCCACGCCATCCACTCCAGGGGCCTGGACTCCGTGACCCCATTTAGAAATACCTGTATTGAGCCTTTGGGGTTCTTTTGAAAACATCTTTAAATCAGGCCCACAGACAAGCAAACCATCTATCCTCATTAGAACCGCCCGCTTCCTACTGGCTCTGCTGTCCACCGCTGCTCTCGGATGCTTTAAGAACATTTTTCTTCTCAGCATTGAGGCTGAGAACACCCATCTGGCCGGGGATAGGATATAATAGGGCATATTTTCAGCATGACCAATTAGATGTGCAACTCCCATGAACAATAACAGGACTTAGGCTCCAGATTCTTCCTCAATAAATCCGGCCTTTCCCCTTATGAGCAACAGATGGGTTTCTCACAATGGCTCATTACCTCCTGGCTCAGCTCTGCTGCCAGAAGTGAAGTATAAAGTTATTTATGGAAGGAGAAAGATGCATAAGTCACCACAGAGTACTTTCCACCATCCTTTCTCATTTATTTAGTTAGAGTTTTCTCCCACCCGAGATGAGTCAGTTCAAGAAGATGGCGGTGTCCCCGCTGGGAATGGAGATGAATGTTGCTCTGGCCTCATGACTTTTCCAGAAGGCCGAGGATTTCTGGGGGTGAGGCTGTGTCTCCCGCAAGAAATGGTAATGGGGATATTTCCATAGAGAAGACACCCATTCCTCAAAAGGTCCTCTCGCCTGTGACAGGCCATTTCTTTGAGATTTGAGGGGCAGGGGCACACGTCAGTGCCACTTAACTGCACATGATACATTTAAGAAGAGAAAAGAAATTGCTTCTTTAAGAAATGCCAATATTTCTCAGCCAGATGGACAGTATTCCTCAGTCAACTGGGGAGGTCAGGGGAACAGGCCAAGAGACTGCCAGGCTAGATGTTATAGGGGCAACACACAGAAAAAGGGGGGGAAGGAGAAAGGATGAAGAGAAGCACTTGGGGCAATGGGCTCAGATTACTATGCTGTGTGAACATACTTCTAGTCTGTCCAGCTCCTGCCTGGGCAATTCCTTAAATACTCTCTACCTGAGCTTCCTCATCTCTCAAATGAAAATCATAAGAGGATGGCCTAGGGTTAAAATGAGTATTAAATGAATGAATATTTGCAGAGCATTTGTGTATGCCTACCATACATGACGTGCTGTGACTTTCTTATACAGAGAAACTCAAGCCAGCAGCGAACATGGATTTGTCTTCCCAGGTGGTTCAGTGGAGTTGCTAATTCTGGGAACTTTCTTCCCCGCTCAGGCCGCTGGAATGGATACAGATCCAATCCAGGTTCTTTCTGAGGATTTTTCAAATGGATTCAAAGGAATGATGGTTGGCTCCTCTCTTAAGGGTAAGGTTTTGAGTTATAAATCTCGACAGCGGCCTTGTGACCCACTCTGTCACAAGCTGATTAGGAGTAAGAGAGACGAATCTAGCCCCGAGGGAAGAGGAGATGGAGGGTCCTAAGCTGTACTCCAGTCCCTGGTTCATTAGTTTCTAAGCTAGCTATACCCATGTTCTTCCTACAGTTTGCTTGTAGGAATCAAGACATTCCCTTTCCTGGGAGAGGAGGAAGGGGATAATCACTTCAACTTGTGTTTCTGTCCCAACCACAACAAGCCAAACCTTAGTGGATAAAGACCAACATTTACTGGAAAATATAATTCTCTATACTTTAACTCTTCCCCTCCCCAAGGAGAGCCTGGTATGGGGTGGGGGGTGGGGGGAGAAGAGGAAAGGAGATAGGTCACGAGGTATGGGGATGATAAAGTTGTTTTTTCATCTTGTTAAATTTTTATTGGGGGTATGGCTGATTTATAATGCTGTGCTAGTTTCAGGCATACAGCAAAACTATTGACAAAATTCAATACCCATTTATGATAAAAGCTCTCCAGAAGGTAGGCATAGAGGGAACATACCTCAACATAATAAAGCCCATAGAAGACAAGCCCACAGCAAACATCATTCTCAACGGTGAAAAACTGAAAGCATTTTCTTTAAGATCAGGTAAGGGGCCTCCCTGGTGGCCCACTGGTAAAGAATCTGTTGTCGATGTAGGAGACATGGGTTCGGTCCCTGGTCCAGAAGATCCCATAAGCCACAGAGCAACTAAGCCCACGCACCACAACCACTGAACCCGTGTTCTGGAGCCCGTGCTCTGCAACAGCAGAGGTCACCACACCAAGAAACGCGTGCTCTGCAACTAGAGAGGGGGCCCCGCTCTGTGCACCTAGAGAAAACTCCACACAGCAATATAGACCCAGTGCGGCAATGAGGAAACCTACATATAAAAAAGATCAGGAGTAACGCAAGGATGGCCACTCTCACCACTATTACTCAGCATAGTTTGGGAAGTCCTAACTGTGGCAGTCAAAGAAGAAAAAGAAAGAAAAGGGATCCCCACTAGAAAAGAAGTAAAACTGTCCCTGTCTGCAAATGACGCTATCCGCAAATGTCACTGTCTGCAAACGATACTATACATGGAAAATCCTTAAGGTGCCACCAGAAAACTATCAGAGTTCATCGATGAATTTGGTAAAGTTGCAGGATACAAAATGAATACCCAAAAATGTCTTGCTTCTCTATATACTAAGAACAAAAGATCAGATAGAGAAATTAAGGAAACAACATCATTTATCATCGCATCAAAAATAATAAAATACTTAGGAATAAACCTGCCTAAGGAGACAAAAGACCTGTACTCAGGAAACTATAAGGTACTGATGAAAGAAATCAAAGATGACACAAACAGATGGAGAAATATAGCATGTTACTGTATTAGAAGAACCAATATTGTCAAAATGATTATAATACCCAAAACACTCCGCAGATTTGATGCAATGCTTATGAAATTACCAATGGCATTTTTCTACAGAATTCAAACAAAAACTTTTTACAATCAGTATGGAAACACAAAAGAGTCGTTTTAACACGTGATTGACCAGATGATTCTGCAGAAACTAATGCCTGTGGCCAGCAATTTGTTATGTAAGTGAATATTGAAACATTCCAGTCAATAACGTTTGGGTAACAAAAGATATATTAATACATTTCTGGTCAATAAATTGTTTAACAAAACACCTGAGGAGAAGAAATTCTAGGTTTATTGTATTTCCACAGCCCAGGCATGCAAATAACAGACTCACAGGGTCCCAGAGCTGAGAACTGCCTCCCAGATTTTATTCAGATGAGATGAGCTCAGACTTTGCCTACTGAACACAAGGAAGCCATTTCTTCTGAGCTGAACAATAATAGCTCTACTGATGAATATAGATATTGCTCATGTTTAAGCAAATCTGACTTAGCAAAGTGTCCCCAGTTCTAGTCCTCTCCTCAGGAAAACTATTCATTTCCATCCTGCTCACATGAGAGGATTAAGATATCTGAACAGCTTTAATTTCCCCATAAGTCTTTTCCTTTTGGGGATAGACATGTCTACCAGAAACATTCCATTAAATAGCACCAAGAGACAAACTTTAGGATACTTGAGAGTCAACCGGGTTGGTAGAAAGAATGTTTGCTTAAAATCAAACTGATACCATGTTAAAAAGTGGCAAGGCTGATTGGAGTCTATTATGTGAACAAAAACAACAAAAATGATCACGGGTCTGGGACAGTCTTTCAGCAGGAAGACTGGGTTGCTGCACAGTTGTGGTTCAGTGGTAACCTGTGGTTGACAACAGTTTTCATTTAAAACACTACTTGCAGCAGAGAGGTTACTAAAACACCACCTACCTTACCTGTATAAAAGTTTTACCTGAAAAGAACATTCCTGAGGCCTTAATTCCCTGGAATGGCGAAGAAGAAATTAAAAGTGGAATAGAGGGGACTTCCCTGGTGGTCCAGTGGTTAAGAATCTGCCTTCCAAGGCAGGGGACGAGGTTCGATCCCTAGTGAGGGAACTAATATCTCAAATGCTGTGGGGCAACTAAGCCTGCATGCCACAGCTATTGGGTTCATGCCCTCTAGAGCCCGTGACCACAACTAGAGAGGCAGCATGCCATAATGAAGACACAGCACAGCTAAAAACAGCAACAAATCTGACGCAGAGAAGACGCCTCTCCCCCCCACTGCAGGTTTCATGCCTTGGGTCAAGGAGGTCAGAGGACAAATGACTGATTCAGGCAACACGACGGATGGATCTCAAATGCTCTGTGCTAAGTAGAGACAGAAAATACTACATACTCTGTGACTGTTTATATGACAGTCTGGAAAAGGTGAAAATAGAGAGACAGAACAGACCAGTGATTAACAGGGCAGAATGTGTTAGAGGGGACTGCCCATAGGGATGAAGGAACTTTAGGGGAGGTCAGAATGTCATGCTTATGGTTTCATGCCAGGCACAGTTTTCAGAATTCATAGAGTGGTATGCCGTGACTGGTTGACCAGTGTTCCATGAAAATTATACAATGATAAGCATCCATCTTTAAAAGTATTTATATATTCATTTGACTGCCTCGGGTCTTAGTTGAGATACATGGGATCTTTGTCGCATCATGTGGGATCTTTTGTTGTGGTGTACAGGCTCAACAGTTGCAGAATGAGGGCTTAGTTGCTCCATAGCATGTGGGATCTTAGTTCCCTAATCAGGGATCAAACCCATGTCTCCTGCATCACAAGGCAGATTCATAACCACTGGACCAATAAATGTCCATTTTAAAGTGCTATCCAACAAACCACCCTAAAACTCAGTGGCTTAAAAATATCATTGTCAAGGCCCCGTGGGTTGGCTGTGAAGGGTGACAGCTGTACTGGCTGGACACAGCTCTGGCAGCTCTGCCTGACGCAGGGCTCTAGGTCTGGGTCAGACCTACCAGTTTCTCATTCTCCTGGAGCCTGCAGGATGGCTGAAATGCGTTCTTCTCATGCTGATAATGGGGGACCAACAGAGCAAGTCCCATTACAGAAGAATATTTCAAGTTTTGGCCTGTGTTCCATCTGCTAAAATGCCTTTAGCAAAAGAAAGTCATAAGACAGCCCAGATTCAAGGGACTGTGAAGAAAAAACAACCTCTATTGGGAAGAACTATCTAGAAAATACAGAAATGTAGTGCTGGAACAATAACCCAACCTTACAGAAGGTTCTTTACTGAATTACAATTGAACAGTGGGCCCCTACGTTTCTTTATGGGTGGTAAGAAGCAGCAGTCATATGAAGACACATTATTTTTGCTTTTTCTGTATTATTCATGTTGAAGATTTGTTTTTTTAATTTAGTGTTTCAATTATGAGGATCCTCACTGTAAATCCTTAGAATACCACCACACATTCACACTCTGCTTTCTGGTGGTGGGGCAGGGGGAAGAAGTATAGTCAATTTATCAGGCCATCAGAAATCTGATTGACCTTGATGTCTTTTCACGTTGGTAGCCAGGAAGCTCAGTACCAACTGTACTGCTCAGTGGAGACAACTATGCCATTCCAGGTTCCTTCAGTGCTTCTCCTCTCTCTGCAGGATTACAAGCTCTTTTAAAATCTTCATACATATCCTCCTTATTCTCTTTGTGCTTTTTATTGCCAGATTCATAAATATCTTCTGAAAATAAACAGGAAGAGAAAGGTCATAAATAATGCAAAGAATAGTGGATGGGGAGGTAGGATATTTATACTCTAATCATTTCCTTGGAACTTAATATGTGAGCTTTGCAAATCTCTTGATCTCCCCAGGCTTTGATTTTTTTAATCATCTTATGAGGCTAATTATGTTTCTGCTTACTTTTCAACATAATGGAGAAAACATGTGAAGTCATGATGCATTTTTAGGCGCCATTGACTCTGGTTATTAGCCATTTTCATCAAGCGAATACACAGGTGTGATTTTGGCCTGAGAGGAAGCCCATATTGTTCTATAAATGGAACAAAAAGCCTCCCCTTGATTTCTTGCAGTGGCTTTGCCAGCCGAATGGTTTAGGAGATTTGTAAAAAGCAGACGGCACAAATTCAGTTCACTGGAGGTTTCAAACCTGTACAGAGGGATGAGAGTTCTTCAACTGCTGAAATGAACTGGTGGTCTCAAGGTGATTTTAAGTAAAAAGCCTGCCACAGTCTCAGTAAGATCCTATGGGATTTACTGTGTCAAAACCAAGGTTGAATAAAGTGCAGGGATAAAGGAGCCTGACTGGCCACAAAGGGGCGGCCTCTAGGTCAGTGAATCATTGAAATGGTATAGATGACAGTCCTTTGGTGAGAAGGCAGTGAGGGGACTCCTGGAAGGAGTATAATTAGTTCTCTGACCTATTCATTCTCTCCTCTTGATGCACAGATATTACATTGGGCAAATGTCACAACTTCTTGGAGTCATTTTTTCATCATAAAAAGCAAGAGGAAAGTGACTTAAATGGACAATTATTTAGAATTTGTAGAGAAATCTGAGCCATAACATTTGTAATCTACCTGAGAGTACATGTTTGATTTCGCCAAAGGTTTAAGTCACATGTGTTTCCAAGAAGACTTGAGTCCGTGCAAAATAAGAGCAAAATTACACTTTGGGGTCTATTTCTCAAAGAGTGCAACATCTATGAAGAAAATCATCAATCTATGCGTGATAATTGGAATGTTAATTGACCAGAAGTCTTCTCTTGCAGAAAGACACATGTAAAAACATAAACCTATACCAGCATCACCTAAATTGTGTATTTTAAGTGCTAACTAAGGGGCCCCCTTCAGATATTCTGAATTAGAATGTCAAAGGTGGGATCCTGCCTGGAACTTTAAACAGATGCCTCCGTTGACATTAAAAGATGATACCATGAGAATCAGGATATTTAAGCAGGGGCCATGCTAAGTCATGTTTCAGAAACCCAGGTTCTTGCTTCCCAGGTGCACAAAATCACAAAATAAATAATTTTGCACCACTCCAACTCTCTTCAAAGTAGTTAACCTGGTATCCTTAAGCACCCCTATATTTAAAATAGATAACCAACAAGGACCTACTTACTGTATAGCACAGAAAACACTGCTCAATATTCTGTGAAAACTGGAATGGGAAAAGAATCTAAAAGAGAGTGGATGTGTGTGTGTGTAACTGAATCACTTTGCTGTATACCTGAAACTAAAACAACACTCAATCAACTATGCTGCAATATCAAATTTAACACACTTTAAAGCACTTTCATGTTCATCAACACATGAATGGATAAAGAAGATGAGGTTAGATTCAAATGAAGCAGTCCCAACTTCGTGTCTATACACGTGGGTCACACGTCTAACGCAAGGATCTGTTATCCTTCTCAAGGACAGCTGGTCACTTGAGTCCCTGATTTCACAGAACCATTCAGAGGCTAACTCTCGGCACCATTCCTCCAGTAAGGGCTGCCCACCTCACTGTACTTCTGCATCGTCTTCACACAAGGCTGGGGAAGGAACAGCTCTCAGCAGCCATTCCCTAGATCCTTAGCTTTTATTTCACCAATGCAAACCCATGCCCAGCATTTATCATGGAATCAAGGTAATTTCGCAAATAAAAGCTAACCTCTCATAGTTACATGCTATTTTAAACACTTTGGTGGACTTCCCTGGTGGCCCAGTAGTTAAGACTGCATTTCCCCGGCAGAGGGCATGGATTCCATCCCTGGTCAGGAAAATTCCACATGCCACGGTGCAGCAAAAAATAATATTTTTAAAACCTTAAAAAGAAGTGGAGACCCAACAGGGTCTTAGTTTAGCCTGCTAATTAACCAACCCTAGAGAAAGCATTCTTGAGTAGAATGCAGTCTCTACATGCATTCTAGATTTATCCAACTAACATTCAGAGATCATCATTTTTTCCACGCTAAACTATTTTCACAAAAACTATCCATGTCTTGAACTTGGCTGTGGGAAACTTGGCTATTTGGATGTTGTAGCCTTGAGCTTCACACTGTGTAGCATGGGGGATGCCCATCCCCTATTTGTTGAATTAACTAATACATAGGTGCATAAATAAATGCATGGATCAGTCAGTGGCACCATCTCATCCTCACTACAGCACTGCAAGATGTTATCACTAGTAAATGGATTAGGAAACAGACACAAGAGAGGTTAAGCAAACTTCTCAAGTTCTATCCACTTGCATCATTCTTCTGAGTCAATGTCCCCACAGCATGGGCTCACGTCCCCATGCACAGAGGTATGGAAACCCACAGTAGGCCTGAGAAACTTAAGAAGTTCAACTTGCTGCAACGTGAGACCATGAGAATGAGGAGCGAGATTATATGGGAAGATAGGTATGATTTATCTGACAGCCATATGCTTTATTTTATAGATAGAGGGTGATTCAAAGATTTTTTTTTTAATAGAATACTGACCTAATCCCAGTTGTACTTTAGAAAGATGAATCTTCCTAAATGTAGAGTTGAGTACTTCCTGCAGATACCATATGGTCCAGAAGTCTAAAATATTTACTATCTAACCCTTTACATAAAATTCTGCCAACCTGTTCTAGAACAAAACAGCCTTAGTTATTTTAGGCGGGTTAGCACAGTTAGCAAGAAAAATCTAGATCCCTGACTTGTGAAAGAACAGAGGAAGAAAGGAGGTTTTGTTGGTCTGCTCAGTATGAGTGAGCATAACCCAATCATCCTGGTTCCCAGATTTTTTGTATTATTTTTTATTTAATTTTATTATTGTTTCCTTTTTTTTCTTTTTGGCTTCAGCACTGAATATCCCACATTCCAGGAAACCTTTCGGTCCTATGCAAATGAACAGATGATTACCCTAATTACCAGAGTAAAGTCATGAAAAAGCAACTCAGAAACTAGAGAAGAGAAACATAAAGACCCATTTGGAGATGAAATCAAGTAGGTATGTTTAAAGAACCATCAGGGCCAAAGTTCACAGGGTGAGTCTGGCTAATGAAATATGTAACATGCTCAGTCTATCAGTTAGGATTAAGTTCAGCTGTAAGTGACAGAAAACATAAACAAAGGAATACGGGAGGCAAATAGTTCAGGACTTGTTTAACAGTCTCTTGAACATCAGGTTCCTAGACTCCTTCTACTCAGTTGTACTGCCATCCTCAAAATGTTGCTAGCTCTTTCTGGACCAAAGCGGCTGCTTGAGCTCCAGCCATCACAGCTACATTACAGCCAACAGAGAGGAAGAAAAGGTGAAAGGGGCACACCTGTGTCCCCATAATGACTCTTCTTCAAAGTTGCAAACCTCACGTCTGCTGGTATGTGGCCATACCACACAGCAGAGGCTGGAAAACATAGTTTTATTCCTGGAAGTCAGGTGCCCAGCTAAACACAGGGAACCCTATTACTAACGAAGAAATAAGGAATAAATATTGGGAGACAACTAGCACTCTCTGAAACCTTTAGATAATTATCAATATAATTGTTATAAATCCATAGCTAGTACTGCCAAATCCTTCTTGTACATTTTCTCATTTAACCCTTCCAAAAATATGTCAGTTAGACATTACCATTATTCTGTATTTGCTATATGGGGAAATGTAGGCAAAAATAGATAAAATTAGCATTACTAGATCACAGAGTTATGGAATGGAGCTAGGATTTAAACCCAGGTTAGAACCATGAACTTAATTGTCCTGTAATATCACTGTCCCCCACCCCTGCAAAGCATTCTATAAGGCATTATTTTTACCAAGATTTTGCCAGCCCACAGACCAATGTCTTGAGCATAATGTTGACATGAGTTCAACCACTGGATTGCTATAGATTTCTAGAAAAGGTAGATCTCATGTCACTAAATGTTGTTCAGTTGCTAAGTCATGTCCAACTCTGTGACCCCATGGACTGCAGCAAGGCCAGGCTTCCCCATCCCTGACTATCTCCTGGAGTTTGCCCAAGTTCATGTCAATCGAATCAGTGATGCTATTCAAACACGGAACTTCCCCTCCGAGGTTCCAAAGCTCCCCATGGCCCCATCTGTGAGGGGCTGCGGAAACTTTTCCTCCTTCATGACTTTCTATCCACCATGGTTGGATAGCATGTCACTAATACGGTTCCTCAAAAAAAAGAGAATACATGCACAACTGTATCTACTGATATATACACATTAATGACAAATCTTACTAATAGAAGGAAGCGTGGCATGCAATTGTCGAGTAATAAACATACAGTAGTCTTTATTGTAAATTCTACACAGCCAATGGATTCCCATAGATTGCTTTCTTTGATTTTTGCCAACCACTTGTATTCATAGCCAGACTACAGTTGTAACTGACAAACAAGAGTAGTGACATGAATGCAAGTTGATATTTTCATTTTTGCTAACCACTGGGAGGTAGGGAAACCACAAAGGTGATGGAATCTTCATTTATTCATCTCTCCTTTGCCAAACTGGATAGCAATTTTCAAACATCAAAAAAATATTTACCCAGCTTTTTTGTTGTTGATAATGTAATAGCTACAGACCCTGCATACTTTTAAGTATAGTCTGCATTACTAACATTTTCTTTATTACTTTAAGTTTACAATAAGAGTTGAAAACTATGACCCTTTATCAAAATCTCTCTCTACCGATTTTTGTAAAGATAGCTTTTTAAGAACACAACCATGGGGGGACCTTCCAGATGGTGGAGGAATCGGATGGGGAGACTATGTTCTCTCCAACAAATACATAAAAAACCATCGCATGTGGAACAATTCCCATAGAACAACTTCTGAACACTGGCAGAGGACCCCAAACCTCTGCAGAGTCACCAATCTCCTCGGAATGAAGTGGGGCAAAAGACAAAGACGACAAGGGAAACAAAGGATTGTGGGGCGGGGACCTGTGCCCCAGGGAGAGAGTCCTGAAGGTGGAAAAGTTCCAGAACACTGGGAAACCCCGTCACAGGCGGGGGCAGGGAGAGCTTCGGAACCTCAGAGGGAAGCACAGCCAGACGGGTGCTCTGAAGGAGAATGGAGCACATTCACCACAGAGATCGTGCGAAGGGCACTTCCCAGCCAAGTAGTGGCTCAAACATTCATGTCTGCCCACAGCGAATGGGGGCTGGGTGGCGAGGCTCGGACCTCAGGGGTCCATCTGTAGGGAGAGGACGAGGGTTTGCTGCAGGGGAGATACTCTGAGGTGGCTAACGTGACACAAAAGCAAGGACCCTGCCCTAGAGAGCGCTGAGGCAGGGCAAGCCTTCTTCAGTCTCGAGCCCCAGAGACAGAGAAGCAGGCAAGAGGGCCAGAGACAGAAGGCAGGAGCCCCTGTGGTCTGCACCCCAGATATCTCAACTGCGGCCAAGCTGTGAGCAGCCGCGGGACTTCCTGGGAGCCTGAGTGGCTCAGCTCTGCCAAGGGTGTCACAATCCAGGATCAACTCCCCTGGAGAAGCACACAGCCTGCCTCAGACTGTGGCGAACTCCTGCAGGGCCCAGGCACAGCGAGCAGTCCCCACATACCCCAGCAGCATCTGCAGTAACCCTCCCTCTTCCCAGCACAGGTTAGCAAGTGAACCCTAATAAGTGGCTACCTTCGCCGCCCCCTTGCGACTGGGGCAGAGAACAGACCCTGCAGAGAGACACAAACAGAAGTGGGCCCCAAACCAAAGGGGAACACCAGGGGCTGTGTGAGCAAAGGAAAGAAGGGGAAACCGCCACAGAGGCGGCATGTCCAGGGGTTTGAAGTAAAAGTGAAAGTGTTACTCGCTTAGTCATGCCCGACTCTTTGCGACCCCCATGAACTGCAGCCTGCCAGGCTACTCTGTCCATGGGATTTTCCAGGCAAGGATACTGGGGTGGATAGTCATTTCCTTCTCCAGGGAATCTTTCCAACCCAGGGATTGAAACTGGCTCTCTGCACTGCAGGCAGATTCTTCACCAACTTAGCTACCAGGGAAGACTCCTCCAGCAGTTTAAATTCCCATAATTAGCCTGAGACTGTGAGCATTAGGGGCAACTTCAGATTTTGAGAGTAAGCTGGAACAGGTCCAGAGATTTTCCTTGATATACTGAAGGCCTTTCTGGTTGGGTACATCAACTGGAGCAGGAAAACGGAGGAAATACTTGAACATTCCTCTCACTACCATTCTCTAAATACTCCCCTTCCCCCTTTTTTCTCATAGTGTCCTAACATGATTCTTTATTACTCCTTTAATTTTTATAACCTACTTTTTCCTTTAAAAAGAACTTATTTTTAAATATATTTCATGTTTTAGATTTTTGTTTTTGCTTTTGTATTTCTGAGGGTCTAATTTTTTCCATGGTTTTAAATTTTTTTGATCTTTTGTTTTTGGTTCTATATCTTTGAGAGTCTTACTATATTTAATATCCATTTTCACTAGGGGCTTTGATTATTGGCTTGATTACTATCTTCTCCTTTGACTCCTCTTTTTACCCTTTTTCTCCTTCTCCCCTCTTCTTTTCTCTGTATAAGTGTGTGAATCTCTTTGGGTGTCCTTGGCTGTTGAGAGAGTTGTTTCACCATCAGAGTAGGGGTTTTGTCTTCTGCGGAGTGTGGCCTATGAAGTCTTACTACTGTAAGGGGTCAGGCCTGAATCCCAGAGGCAGGAGACTCTACTCCAGGACTTTGGGCCACCAGAGAACTGCTGCTCCCATGAAACACATTAATAGGCAAGAACCCTCCCAACAGCCTCCATGACAACACTTAGACCAAGCCCCATGCAAAAGCCAGCAAGCCTCAGTGCCAAATGCCACACACCAAACCTTCAGCAAAACAGGAGCACAACACTGCACATTAGCAGACAGGCTGCCCCAGGCCACAAAAAAACCCCAGACAACACAAAACCCACTAGTGGACATGGCACTACTCTCTAGAAAGAGAAGATCCAGCTCCATCTACCAGAACACAGGTTCCTCCCAACCAGGAAACCCTTCACAAGGCACTGGTCCAACCCTACCCACGGGGGAAAGACGCCACAATTAAGAGGAACTATGACCTTCCAGCCTGCAGAAAAGAGATCCCAAGCCCAGTAAATTAAGAGAAATGCAAAGACAGAAATATGCAGCAAATGAAGGGACATGGCAAATGTTCCATAAGGTCCATGAGACCAAACACATGAAGAGGAAATAGGCAGTCTACCTGAAAAAGAACGGCAGAGTGACGATCGTAAAGATGGTCCAAAACCTTGAAAATAAGGTGGAAGCATGGATAAATAGACCAGAAGTTCGGATCAGGCAGATTCAAAAAATGTTTGCGATGGGGGGGATGTTCAAGTGGGAGGGGACACGGATAAACCTGTGGCTGATTCATGTTGATGTTTGGTAGAAATGAACACAATACTGTAAAGCAATAATCCTTCAATTGAAAACAAATCAGCTTTAAAAAAGAAATAAAATACATCAAAATATTTTTTAAAAAGAAAAAAGGGAGGGGGAACTGTAAAGATGGCGGAGGAATAGGACGGGAAGACCACTTTCTCCCTCACAAATTCCTCAAAAGAACATTTCAACACTGAGCAAACTCCACAAAACAACTTCTGTAGGCTGGCAGAGGACATCAGGCAACCAGAAAAGCAGACCATTGTCTTCAAAAACAGGTAGGAAAAAATATAAAAGACGAAAAAGGAGACAAAGGAGGTGGGGAGGGAGCTCCGTCCTGGGAAGGGAAGCCCGTCCCGGGAAGGGAATTTTAAGAAGAGAGGTTTCCAAACACCAGGAAACACTCTCCCTGCCGAGTCTGTGGCGAGCCTTGAAAACACAGAGGGCAACGTAACAGGAAGGGAAAAATAAATAAATAATTAAAACCAACAGATTACAAGCCCACCAGTAACTCCCCCAGTGGAAAAGCAGCGCAGACGCCAGCATCCGCCATTGGGAAGTGGGGGCAGGGCAGGGACGCGCGGGAGGCGCGGGCTGCAGAGCTTTGTAAGAATCTGGAAGGGACGCCCCACGCAACCAGAATGATCTAACTTGGGCTAGCAAACCAGACTGTGGGATAGCTACCACGCGAAAAGCTCGAACATAAGACACCTCCAGGACCAAGCACAGAACAAAGGATGGAACGGAAAAAGCCGGCTGCAGACCATCCCCCGCCGGGGACAGGCAGCCAGAGCCCTAAGGACTAGAAAGGGGCAATTGCAGACCCGGAGAGACTTCACTTACCAAATTGCAAGCAGGCTTCTTTGCTAAGACTTCTGGGGGTGCTGGACAGTCACCATCTGCCTCACGGGGGGCGCCAGCAGTCCACCCAGAAAGCTGAGCAGCAGTGGCAGAAAAGGTGACAAGTCGCGGCGATTGGGCTCGCCAAACTCCTGAGCTACTCGGACCTGGGAAGGGCACAAAGCGCAGTCCCAGCCGAATCTGTGCCTCTGAGGACTGCCTGAGCGCTGAACCTGAGCGGCTTGGACCGGGAAAGTGCACGCAGCCTAGGGCCGGCCCCAGACGGTTCCCGGCTGAGCATCGTAGAGCCGGAGTGGTTTGTGCGCCACAAGAAGGGACAGGTCAAGCGGGTCTGAGATACTGTGTGCACACGACAGTGCTATTTGTTTGCAGCATCCCCCCTCCCCACAATGCGACTGAACTAGTGAGCCTAAAAAACCAGAAAACAGAAGAAGTTAAACAGAGGGAACCACCTTGGAAGTGATCCCACACGGCCCACAACATCAGAGAAGGGCTAGATATATTTTTACTATTTTAAAAATCATTCCTTTTTTCTTTCTTTTTTTTCTTTTTTTTTAAATTGTTAAGTCTTCTATTTCTCCTCTAATTTTTATTTCTATAACCTACTATTACTATTTAAAAAAAAAAAAGACTTCTTTTTTTTTTTTTTTTTAAGGCAAACACCATATATAGTCTTTGGATGGTTGTTGGTGGCTTTTTTTTTTTTTTTAATAATTCTTGGGGGTTTTTTTCCTCTCTTTTTTATTTCTTTTTCTTTCTTCCTTTTTCCTTCTGCTTCTTTTCTTTAATAGTGTATTTTTGAAAATCCAACCTCTACTCTAGATTTTTAATCTTTGCTCTTAGATTTTTGTTGTCAATTTTGTACATTTAAAACCCAAACTTCACTACCCAAGTTTACCTGAGAGCGAGATTACTGGCTTGACCACTCTCTCCTCCTTGGGACTCTCCTTTTTCTCCACCAGGTGGCCTCTGTCTCTTTTCTCCCCCATCTCTTCTCTATCCAACTCTGTGAATCTCTGGGTGTTCCAGACGGTGGAGAACACCTAAGGAACTGGTTACTGGCAGGATTTGTCTCTCTCCTTCTCATTCCTCTCTCTTATCCTCCTGGTCACCTCTGTCTACTTCCTCCCTCTCCTCTTCCCCGTATAACTCTGTAAATACCTCTGAGCGGTCCAGACTATAGAGTGCACATAAGGAAGTGACTACTGGCTAGCTTGCTCTCTCCTCTCTTGATCTCACCGCATCTCATTCCAGTTACCTCTAACTACCCCCTCCATCTTCTCTTCTCCTTGTAACTCTGTGAACCTCTCTGAGTGTCCCTCAATGTGGAGAAACTTTTCATCTTTAACCTAGATGTTTTATCATCAGTGCTGTATAGATGGAGAAGTCTACAGGCTACTGTAAAAATAAAACTGAAAAACAGAAGCAGGAGGCTTAAATCCAAAGCCTGAAAACACTAGAGAACTCTTGAATTCAGGGAACATTAAGCAATAGGAGCTCATCAAATGCCTTCATACCTACACCGAAACCAAGCTCCACCCAAGGGCCAACAAGTTCCAAAACAAGACATACCACGCAAATTCTCTAGCAACACAGGAACACTCCCCTGAGCTTCAATATACAGGCAGCTCAAAATTATTCCAAAACCTTTGATGTCTCATAACCCATTACTGGTCACTCCACGGCACTCCAGAGAGAAGAAACCCAGCTCCACCCACCAGAACTCCAACACAAGCCTCCCTAACCAGGAAACCTTGACAAGCCACTGATACAACCCCACCCACAGTGAGGAAGCTCCATAATAAAGAGAACTCCACAAATTACCAGAATATAAAAAGGCCACCCCAAAGGCAGCAATATAACCAAGATGAAGAGACAGAGGAATACTCAGCAGGTAAAGGAACAGGAGAGTTGCCCACCAAACCAAACAAAAGAGGAAGAAGTAGGGAATCTACCTGAGAAGGAATTCCGAATATTGATAGTGAAAATGATCCAAAATCTTGAAATCAAAATGGAATCACAGATAAACAGCCTAGAGACAAGGATTGAGAAGATGCAAGAAAGGTTTAACAAGGACCTAGAAGAAATAAAAAAGAGTCAAAATATAATGAATAATGCAATAAATGAGATCAGAAACACTCTGGAGGCAACAAATAGTAGAATAACGGAGGCAGAAGATAGGATTAGTGAAATAGAAGATAGAATGGTAGAAATAAATGAATCAGAGAGGAAGCAAGAAAAACGAATTAAAAGAAATGAGGACAATCTCAGAGACCTCCAGGACAATATGAAATGCTCCAACATTCGAATTATAGGAGTCCCAGGAGAAGAAGACAGAAAGAAAGATCATGAGAAAATCCTTGAGGAGATAATAGTTGAAAACTTCCCTAAAATGGGGAAGGAAATAATCACCCAAGTCCAAGAAACACAGAGAGTCCCAAATAGGATAAACCCAAGGCGAAACACCCCAAGACACATATTAATCAAATTAACAAATATCAAACACAAAGAACAAATATTAAAAGCAGCAAGGGAAAAACAACAAATAACACACAAGGGATTCCCATAAGGATAACAGCTGATCTTTCAATAGAAACTCTTCAGGCCAGGAGGGAATGGCAAGACATACTTAAAGTGATGAAAGACAATAACCTACAGCCCAGATTACTGTACCCAGCAAGGATCTCATTCAAATACGAAGGAGAAATCAAAAGCTTTACAGACAAGCAAAAGCTGAGAGAATTCAGCACCACCAAACCAGCTCTCCAACAAATTCTAAAGGATATCCTCTAGACAGGAAACACGAAAGGGTGTATAAACCCGAACCCAAAACAATAAAGTAAATGGTAATGGGATCATACTTATCAATAATTACCTTAAACATAAATGGGTTGAATGCCCCAACCAAAAGACAAAGACTGGCCGAATGGATACAAAACAAGACCCCTCTATATGCTGCTTACAAGAGACCCACCTCAAAACAAGGGACACATATAGACTGAAAGTGAAGGGCTGGAAAAAGATATACCACGCAAATAGAGACCAAAAGAAAGCAGTAGTGGCAGTACTCATATCTGATAAAATAGACTTTAAAACAAAGGCTGTGAAAAGAGACAAAGAAGGCCACTACATAATGATCAAAGGATCAATGCAAGAAGAAGATATAACAATTATAAATATATATGCACCCAATATAGGAGCACCACAATATGTAAGACAAATGCTAACAAGTATGAAAGGGGAAATCAACAATAACACAATAATAGCGGGAGACTTTTCACACCACTATACTATATCTCTGTTGAAGAATTAGCAGTTTACTTATTAAAACAAAATATATCTTTTTTAAGACAAAATATTTTTAATTTTAAACACATGAAAAGATGCTCAACATCACTCATTATTAGAGAAATGCAAATCAAAACCACAATGAGGTACCACTTCACACCAGTCAGAATGGCTGTGATCCAAAAATCTGCAAGCAATAAATGCTGGAGAGGGTGTGGAGAAAAGGGAACCCTCCTACACTGTTTGTGGGAATGCAAACTAGTACAGCTACTATGGAGAACAGTGTGGAGATTCCTTAAAAAATTGCAAATAGAACTACCTTATGATCCAGCAATCCCACTGCTGGGCATACACATCGAGGAAACCAGAATTGAAAGAGACACATGTACCCCAATGTTCATCGCAGCACTGTTTATAATAGCCAGGACATGGAAACAACCTAGATGTCCATCAGCAGATGAATGGATAAGAAAGTGGTGGTACATATACACAATGGAGTATTACTCAACCGTTAAAAAGAATTCATTTGGATCAGTTCTAATGAGGTGGATGAAACTGGAGCCGATTATACAGAGTGAAGTAAGCCAGAAAGAAAAACACCAATACAGTATACTAACACATGTATATGGAATTTAGAAAGATGGCAATGATGACCCTGTATGCAAGACAGCAAAAAAGACACAGATGTGTATAACGGATTTTGGACTCAGAGGGAGAGGGAGAGGGCGGGATGATTTGGGAGAATGGCATTCAAACATGTATACTATCATGTAAGAATCGAATCGCCAGTCTATGTCTGACGCAGGATACAGCATGCTTGGGGCTGGTGCATGGGGATGACCCAGAGAGATGTTATGGGGAGGGGAGGTGGGAGGGGGGTTCATGTTTGGGAACACATGTAAGAATTAAAGATTTTAAAATTTAAAAAAAAAAATTATGTGCAACCAAAAAAAAGAAAAAAGGGAGATTTAAATTTTAAAAAATTAGAAATGAAAAAGGAGAAGTTAAAACAGACAACACAGAAATGCAAAGGATCATAAGAGACTACTAGGAGCAACTATATGCTAATAAAACAGACAACTGGAAGAAATGGACAAATTCTTAGAAAAGTACAACCTGCCCAAACTGAGTCAGAAATAGAAAATACGAACAGACCAATCATAAACACAGAAACTGAAACTATAATAAAAGTTATTTCTACAAACAAAAGTTCAGGTCCAGAAGTCTTCACAGGTGAATTCTACCAAAAGTTTAGAGAATACTTAACACCTATTGTGCTCAAACTCTTCCAGAAAATTGCAGAGGAAAGAAAATTCCCAAACCCATTCTATGAGGCCACCCTAATACCAAACCAGACAAAGATGCCACAAAAGAAGAAAACTACAGGCCAATATCACCGATGAAAATAGATGCAAAAATTCTCAACAAAATTCTAGCAAACAACCCAACAACAAATTAAAAAGATCATACATCATGATCCAGTGGGCTTTATCCCACAGGATATAAGGATTCTTCAATATAATCAAATCAATCAACATGATACCCTATATTAACAAATTAAAAGATGAAAACCATATGATAATCTCAGTGGATGCAGAGAAAGCTTTTGACAAAGTTCAACACCCATTTATGACAAAAACTTCCAGGAAGTAGGCACAGGAGGAACACACCTCAACACAATAAAGGGCATATATGAAAAACCCACAGTAAATATTATTCTCAATGATGAA
This sequence comes from Ovis aries, assembly GCF_016772045.2. Lineage (NCBI taxonomy): Eukaryota > Metazoa > Chordata > Mammalia > Artiodactyla > Bovidae > Ovis > Ovis aries. The sequence continues at coordinate 4,819,176 of NC_056072.1, forward strand.
AAACTAAAGGCATTTCCTTTAAAATCAGGAACAAGACAAGGATGCCTACTTTCATCACTATTATTCAGCATAGTTTTAGAAGTCCTGGCCACAGAAATCAGAGAAGAAAAAGAAATAAAAGGAATCCAGATTGGAAAAGAAGAAGTAAAACTCCCATTGTTTGCAGATGTCATGATTCTTTACATAGAAAACCCTAAAGATGCCACCAGAAAATTTCTAGCACTAATTAGTACAGTGCTACTGATTAAAATATAGTAAAGTAACCGGTACGAAACTAATATGCAGCAATTCCTTGCACTCCTATACACCAACAATGAAAAATCAGGAAGAGAAATTAAGAAAACAATCCTATTCACCATTGCAACAAAAAGAATAAAATACTTAGGAATAAATTTACCTAGAGAGAAAGACCTATATGCAGAAAACTATAAGTCACTGATGAAAGAAAGACAACACAAACAGATGGAGAGATATACCATGCTGTTGGATTGGAATAATCAATATTGTGAAAATGACTATATTACCCAAAGCAATCTACAGATTCAGTGCAAAGCCTATCAAACTGCTGCTGCTGCTAAGTCACTTCAGTCGTGTCCAACTCTGTGCAACCCCATAGATGGCAGCCCACCAGGCTCCCCCATCCCCGGGATTCTCCAGGCAAGAACACTGGAGTGGGTTGCCATTTCCTTCTCCAAAGCATGAAAGTGAAAATTGAAAGTGAAGTCGCTCAGTCGTGTCTGACTCTTAGCAACCCCGTGGACTGCAGCCTACCAGGCTCCTCCGCCCATGGGATTTTCCAGGCAAGAGTACTGGAGTACTACCAGTGATATTTTTCACAGACCTAGAACAAATAATTTCACAATTTGTATGGAAATACAAAAGACCCCAAATAGTCAAAGCAATCTTGAGAAGGAAGAATGGAGCTGCAGGAATCAACCTTCCTAACTTTACACTATACTACAAAGCTACAGTCATCAAGACTGCATAGTACTGGCAAGACAGAAACAACAGAAAGCCCAGAGATAAACTGACATACCTATGGGCACCTTATCTTTGACAAAGGAGGCAAATATATATATATATATATATATATATATATATACACACACACACACACACACACACACACACACACACACACACAATGGAGAAAAGGCAATCTCTTCAATAAGTAGTGCTGGGAAAACTGGGCAGCTTTGCATGAAAGAGTGAAATTAGAATAATTCCTAATGCCATACACAAAATAAATTCAACATGGATTGAAAACCTTAATATAAGACCAGAAACTATAAAACTCTTAGAGGAAAACATAGGCAGAACACTGTTTGACATAAACTACAATGATAGAGCAAGATCCTCTATGACCTACATTCTAGAGTAATGGAAATAAAAACAAAAATAAACAAGCGGGACCTAATAAAATTTTAAAGCTTTTGCACAATGAAGAAAACTATAAGCATGGTGAAAAGACAGTTGTCAGAATGGGAGAAAATAATAGCAAATGAAACAGTTGACAAAGGATTAATCTCCAAAATATACAAGCAACTCATGCAGAAAAATAAACAACCCAATCAAAAAGTGTGCCTAAGACCTAAACAGACATTTCTTCAAAGAAGGCATACAGATGGATAATAAACACAGGGAAAGATGCTCAATGTCACTCATTATCAGAGAAATACAAATTAAACTACAATAAGGTATTATGTCACACTGCTCAGAATGGCCATCATCAAAAAGCCTACAAACAATTAACGCTTGAGATGGTGTGGAGAAAATGGAACCTTCTTACACTGTTGGTGGGAATGCAAATTGATACAGCCACTGTGGAGAACAGTATGGAGATTCCTAAAAAACCTAGGAATAAAACCGACATATGACCCAGCAATCCCACTGCTGGGCATATTCCCTCAAGAAGCCATAAGTGAAAAAGACACATGTACCCCAGTCTTCATGGCAGCACTACTTACAATAGCCAGGACACAGAAGCAACCTAGATGTCTATCAACAGATGAATGAATAAAGTTGTGCATATACACAAAGGAATATTACTCAGCTGTAAACAGGAATTCATTTGAGTCCCTTCTAATGAGGCGGATAAACCTAGAGCCTACTATAGAGAGTGAAGTAAGTCAGAAAGAGAAAGATAAAATATCATATATTAATGCATATATATGGAATCTAGAGAGATGGTACTAATGGTCCTACTTGCAGGGCAGCGAAGGAGATGCAGGCAGAGAGAACAGACTTTTGGTCACAGTGGGGGAGGGAGGGGGTGGGATGAGTTGAGAGAGTAGTGTTGAAACACATACCCGTATATGAAATAGACAGCCAGTTGGAATTACTTTATGATGCGGGGAAACTAAAGCCCATGTACTGTGACAACCTAGAGGGCTGGGATGGGGAGAAAGGTGGGAGGGAGGTTTAAAAGAGAGGGAACACGTGTATGCCTGGGGCTGATTCATGGTGATGTATGGTAGAAACCATCACAATATTGTAAAGTAATTCTCCTCCAATTAAAACTACAATTCAAATTAAAAAAAATAAAAGAACACATCCATGTCCATTTATTTAAGTATTCTAAATGTCTATATTACTTATATGTATTAATAAAGGAAATGGCAACCCATTCCAGTATCCTTGCCTGGAAAATCTCATGGACAGAGGGGCCTGGAGGGCTGCGGTCCATGGGGTCGCAAAGAGTCGGGCACGACTGAGCGACTAACACACACACACATTAATATCTATGGGCTTCCCAGGTGGCTCAGTGGAGGAGGAAATGGCAACCCATCCAGGTATTCTTGCCTGAAGAATTCCATGGACAGAGGATTCTGGCAGGCTACTGTCCATGGGGTCACAGAGGGTTAGGTATGACTGAGCACATTTATAATATTTATAGATTATCTACTTTTATGCTACATCACAGCTAAAAAGTTGTGACTGAGGCCCTATGGCCCACCAACTTGAAAATATTTACTATCTGCCTATTTAGAGAAAAAGTTTGCCAACACTTGGCCTAAATAAATGAGATTGGGCCCTGTAATTTCAGAGGAAGAATCAGGACTTTCACAAAGATGAGACGCTGTTTTGAGAAGAGATCTTAAGACACTTTCAGAACAACAACAAAAGCAGATAAAACACCTTGGATTGATCTAAGCAAGAATTCCTGGAATTTCAAGGAATGAGGCAGATTACTGTACCAGCAGAAGATTGGCACTGCATTTTCTCTAGATGCTGATTAAAATGAAAGTTCCAATGAATTGTTGTTGTTCAGTCACTCAGTTGTGTCCTACATTTTTGCGACCCCATGGACTGCATCACGCCAGGCTTCCCTGTCCTCTACTATCTCTTGGAGTTTGCTCAAACTCATGTCCATTGAGTCAATGATGCCATCCAACCATCTCATCCTCTGTCTCCCCCTTCTCCTCCTGTCTTCAGTCTTTCCCAGCATCAGGGTCTTTTCCAAAAAGCCCAATGGATAGAGATGTTGAAGAGGAGCCAAGCCAACTCTGAATGGGTACCAATGGTCTCTCTGCTTATAAGTTCATCATGTAAGCATCTGAGTTTCATAGCATGAACGAACTGAGCAACAACCAGAAGCAGAAGCATGAAGCAATCGCCAGAGAGTGTCCCGTCCAAAAATTCACCTTTTCTCTTCCGACGCACAAAGGCCTTAGATTTCAAAGATAGCTGCCAGTCACCATATTTCTGAAGTTTTTTTTAATGTTTATAATGCCCAGACAAGAAAAAAAAAAATAAAAGAAGGCTTCAAGAGCAAACGAGGGCATGTGTGAACTACAAAGCAGATGTCTTAAAAAGATAAATGATATTATAGGGGGAAACTGATGAGGTAATTCTCAAAATGCAAGGCCTTAATTACTTATTTCTGTTCTGGGTATCGAACCCAATTATTGCTGGAATCAGAAACAGAGGATTCTTCATGGCATATTTAATATCATTGCTAAGCAGCATATTTAACATGAACAAAACCATGTCGGTGCTAAACTGTTCAAGGGTGGTAGACTAAAATAAGACGCCTCAACCAAGTCTCCTCCCTGCTGCAAAGCAAGTTCTTCTGGGGTTAGCATCACCTACTTCCGAGGTTGCCACATCTGCCTCGTGTCTCATGATGCCTGAATTCTCTGATCATTTTTCTGTTTTGGAAACTCTGCAGAAAAGAGAATTTGTTTTGATCCCAGACTATCATGTAATTTTAGCAGAGGCCTGAATTAATAAATGGAAATGGAAACTTCAACACTAAAATACTGCGACAAAATTTCATTATAAGGAGGTCACCTACATGATCCAGGGAATGTGAATGATGTTTTGATGTTTATTCAAATAAAAATGTAGAAACAGAAAACTTTAAAAGTCTTAGAACTCTTAGAGCTCTGGGATTATGTTCAAAGATGCTGAGGAATCCATCTGAAAACAGTCAATAGGCTAAATATTTTTCAAATGCATTTGACTTTACTTTTGACTGTACCACATGGCTTGCGGGATGTTAATTCCCTGACCAGGGATTGAACCGGCACCCTCAGCAGTGAAAGCACAGAATCCTAAGCACTGGAACACCTGGGAAGTCCCAAAATGCATTTGACTTTAAAACTTGTATTTGTGGAGCAAATCCATTAGAAACATATTTTGTAAAGTCTAGGATTTATGAAAGAGTTCAATTCTGTTTTTGGGGGGGTCTTTCCCCCATGTGGAGAGAAAAAAAAAAAAAAAAGCTAAGTGGAGAAGCAGCCTAGCCTGGGGGAGCTGTTTTCTCAAGGTTCTGGGAGAAAGCCAGTTCCATACAAAGCTGAACCACCACCTTCACAGAGCCCAAAACATTTTTAAGGTTGAAATGTAGGAAAATACTTCACAGTCTGGGTTCTGAGGGGACAAAAGCCAGGCGTCCACATCCTGTGGAGAGAAGAGCTCTTGTGGTGATTCTCTGATGCAGCTGGTTCTCAGTAGACAGCCTGTTGTTGAAGAAACTTCTAGATGAATTGTGCAGTCTTCCTCAGTGTGGATAAAGTCAAGTCCTTTCAGATTCTTCAGGGCTTCCTCAGGATTATGTCGATACATTTATAGAGCATCTTTTAAAAGATTTTTTTGATGTGGACCATTTTTTTAAAAGTCTTTATTGAATTCGTTACAGCTTTGCTTCTGTTTTACGTTTGGTTGTTTGGCTTTGAGGCGAGAGGGATCTTCGGTCCCCCACCAGGGACTGAACCCACACCTCCTGCACCGGAAGGCAAAGCCTTAACCACTAGATTAAGGGGAAGTCCCTATAGGGCCTTTTTAAAGGTCTTCCCGCATTTTATCAATCAGGACAGAGAGAAAGAGAGAACAAGCTTTTGTAAACATAACACATGCGTTAGTCCAAGGCCACTGTCATAAAATGCCACAGTCTGCATTGTTTAAACAACAGGAGTTTATTGCCCCACAGTCTGGATAGAGCCTGGAAGTCCATGACCACGGTGCTTGGCTTGGAGAGGGCTGCCTTTCTGCATTGTCTTCACGTGGTCTTTGCCCTGCGTGCCTGCACTGCTGGAGTCTCTTCCTCATAGGATTATGGCCTATTTTATGAGCTTATTTAACCCTAAATCTTCTTTAACATCTCTTCAAATACAGTCATCTCAAGGGTTAGGACTTCAACATACAAATTTTGGGAAGACAAAATTTAGTCCATAACAAGGCACCCCAACAAATATTAAAGTTTGAAAAAGAGTGAACTTTTAAAAATCACACATATAACATTACCTTTAGGTAAATGTTATTCAACACATCTCGTCAACTGTACGGATGAATCACTAGCTTGAGACTGAAAATGAAGTGAATAGATTCAAAGCTATGTCAATGGATTCATAGTTAATAAATTTGCTTTTAATTAAATAATTCAAATTTTAAGTGGTGTGACATACTACCTGGCAGTTGATTCTAAAATGAGTACATTGGTGACTATTTATTCCATAGACATTTAAATAACTATACAGGATACTTTTCATGTATAAATGCTGTTCACTAATTGCTAGGAATAATTGAGATCTAAGCTAGACTGAAAGAAAGCAGGGGTTGAGGGGAGGAAAACTTATTGTCTATGTCTAAACGTTTACGCCATCCAATAGATGTAAAAGAAAGAGTGAAAAATTATGAAGCACTCCCAGTTGCTTACAAGGGTCATTTCTGTCTGTTTTAATACGGTCTCTGCAAGTTTATAACAGGGCTTTCCTAGTAGCTCAGCTGGGAAAGAAGCCATCTGCAGGGCAGGAGACCTGGGTTTGATCCCTGGGTTGGAAAGATCCTCTAGAAGAGGGCCTGGCAACCCACTCTAGTATTCGTGCCTGGAGAATCCCCATGGACAGAGGAGTCTGGTGTGCTGAGTTCATGGGGTCGCAAAGAGTCAACCACATCAACATATAGCCAGGGCTTCCCCAGTGTCTCAGCGGTAAAGAATCTGCACGCAATGCAGGAGGCGCAGATGTAGGTTCAGTCCCTGGATCGGGAAGATACCCTGGAGGAGTGCATGGCAGCCCACTCCAGTATTCTTGCTGGGAAAATTCCATGGACAGAGGAGCCTGGCAGGCTACGGTCTATGGGGCTGCAGAGTCGGACATGACTGAGTGACTGACACACGCTGCAAGTTTGTAAGTTGGCTTATTGTTTTGATTATTAAACCAAACAATATATCTGACAGCACCTGCTAGAGAACCATAATACCTATTCCGAGTAGATGCTAAATATTTGGTTGACCAAAAAGTTCCTTCAGGCTTTTTCACCCATCTTATGGCAATCCACTCCAGTATTCTTACCTGGGAAGTCCCATGGACAGAGGGATTTCCTGGCGGGCTACAGTCTATGAGGTCACAAAGAGTTGGGCACAAAGTAATGACTAAACAGCAATAACAATTTGTTGAAGTAAATCTAAATTTTACTTAATCAGAGCCGCGAGTATACTGGTTTTGTGAAAGATTACAGAGAAAAATGGCCACCTGTCTTCCCGATTTGGCACACTGCATTGGAGTTTTATCAAATAACTGTCTCTTTTATACCCCAAGGCATTGGTCTAATGGAATGGGATTTTAAAAAGATGTGTTGTATAGCCATCCGTAAATTAAATGATGCAATTATACTATACTTAATGTAGCAGAAAAAAGTCTTAAATGCAGTAAAACTCATTTAAAACTTGGAATCGATACTTCTTAAACTCAACATATATTATTTCCTAAAATACTTCTTAAACTTTATAAAAAGATTATAAAAACAATTAAGATTTTGGTGCCGTTATTGTATTTTTACAACATATGCTTCTCTTTTTAGATTCCTTGCTATAAATGATGATGCGATTTAGGCTATTATAACTCCTCTTCACAGCACTTAATTTTTGTTATGGGCATATGTCTGCACAGACTCGTGAGCTCTTGCAGTGAGAATTACGTATGTATTTCATTCTGTGACCATAATTCCCACTGTTTCTTAGTTCCATTTCTCAGTGAATTTAATATTCACCAACAGTCTTTTTCCTTCATCTTCTGCATTTCCAAGTTCATTAAACTTTTTTTATTAATGACTGGAAACTCACAAAGTACTTTTATTCCATGATGAATTCATGAGTACTGTGTGGCTTAGCTCTTGCATGTTTTAAGAACGTATATGACCTTTGTTGCATAATGACATAATTATACATAGTATTCATGACTTGCATTTTTTTCTTCTCAGACTTTGCTTCTGTATTCTAGTTTAGAATGTTGATGTTGAAAAGTTTACAGCCAAAATAACATCTCCTCGCTTGCTGTCTGAATGCCTGAAGAATTTTTTTCCATAAATTTTCAAAGCTTACATGAGTCCAAGTGTCAATCATTCTGAATCTAGTTTTTCTTCTAAAACAAATTGGTTTTTCTCAACTTACAAATCAAGTTGTCCTCACTTTTCAAGGGATTTGTTTGAAGGCCTTTCTTTTTCAATTATTATGTTCCTAACCTTATCAGGAACATTCAAGGGTAGCAATTTTCGCTGTGTTGAGACAGTTTCTCCACCTTATACATTATTTTCTTTCTAGAACTGGTTTAATCATGGTGTCATTTTTTGTTTAATTATCTCAAGACTTTTCCTGTGTCAGCAATTTTAATGTTGACTATGTCTCTTGTGTTTTCTCTTATGTTCAATTAATTTATTGTCTATAGTATAACTATTTTTCTTCTCAATGAATTGCCTCAATTCTGTACCCTTCTTTTTTCTTTCCGTGGTTTTGTCATCTAGTCTCTGTTGAATTCATGTTATTATTCTAAACCATAAAACCTTCATGGAAAATTTATTTCTTTGGATTTTTTTTCTTCTAGAATAATTTCTTACCCATTTATTCCTTTTTCTCTTTTTTCTTTCTTTCTTCCATATTTCTGCTAAATACTTATAATGATGCTATTAGGCTACTTTTCATTTTCCCATTTTAATACAGACTCTGTTCTCCATGTATTTTATTTTTTAGGGAGTGTGTTTGAATTTTCTTGGACCTCATTTATTCTTTATTAAGACACGTTTATCTTCTCCTCTGATCTACAGCTTGAATGCTGAGTTTTAGTTTGGGTTCATATTTTGAAGATATAGGAATAAAAGGAGATCAGCTAGACCTAGTCTCCTTTAATGAAAAGTTACTAGTTTTCTACCTAATAGTAATGGAGGTAAAAGATCTTCTTGCCATGGTTAATACTTATCTGAAGATTCAGATTATTCTGCAAACTGAGCATGTACTTCCAGAGGATGTACATCAGAGTTCTCCATGGTTATCTGTTTTCTAATTTCGTCCCACTTTTATCCAGTGGACCTGCCACTTCCTTTGCATGCTGGATGTCATAATAAGAGAGAATGATGGGCATTGCCTCATCTTCTCCCTTGACTTTCAATCTTGGGACATCAGTGATACTGTCAGGGTTTGTCTGGCCCTTAATACCATTTCTAGCACCCCACTCCGGTACTCTTGCCTGGAAAATCTCATGGATGGAGGAGCCTGGTAGGCTGCAGTCCATGGGGTCGCTAAGAGTCAGGCATGACTGAGAGACTTCACTTTCACTTTTCACTTTCATAGATTGGAGAAGGAAATGGCAACCCACTCCAGTGTTCTTGCCTGGATAATCTCGGGAACAGGGAGCCTGGTGGGCTGCCATCTCTGGGGTCGCACAGAGTCGGGCATGACTGAAGCGGCTTAGCAGCAGTAGCAGCGGTAGCAGCAGCAGTAGAGTTTTACAAATGATGCTGAATCACTTCAGAATGTCTGTCTCTCCTTGCCAAGACTCTTTGATATTCACAAAATATCAAACCTGTGACCATGGTTGAATTTTTACCTTCCTTTCTTCTTTAAAAATTTATTTTTAATTTCATTACACAGTTTTGGGTAAAGGGATTCTTGGATTTGACCTCAATCTGCCATAATTATCTATAAGCCCTCATTCATTAGGTTTTGATTCCTCCAGGGCTGCTGAACAATGGGCTTTGTTGTCTTCATCACACCACCAGAGGTACTCAGCTTCCTCAGCTAATAATGAGACTTGTTTTTAAATTATCCATCTATATATGCGGGTGAAAACTAACTATAAAAACCAATTATTTGTTGTTGTAACACCTGGCACAGGACTCTGGCACTCTAAGAGGATTGTGTTTATTGTGAGAGTAAAAAAGATGCTGGTGATTTCAGTGTAAGAGTTTCAGGGGCTCCAAGAGCACTGGCAGTGAGCGTTGCCCTTTTCTACAGACAGGAAATCAGATGCACAACTGCAGTATCTTGCTCAAGGTCAAACAGCTATAGAGGAAGTGTCGGAGCGCCTGTTAGCACTATGACTGTGTCTTTTAAATGTGCCTTAGGCGAGAAATATTAAACCACAGACACCCCACTGACTTCCCCACGGTTCAGAACCTGAGGCATGCAGAAGCCCGTGGCTGACCCAGGCTCTGAATTTCCAAGAGTAATCAGTCTCCCATGGATGCACAGAGTGGTGGGCATTTTCCTCTACTCATGTTGGTTAATACATTTCCTCCTTTCACTGTGGAATTATACCGGCTTAGAAGCTGCCAACTTTGTGTCTCTTAAAAAATTCAGCACACACTTTCAGTCATAAAAGCAGAAACCCAACTGCTTCTTGCCGTAGTGAATTGTAAGAGCTGACTGAATCTACCCAAAGGAATCACTTTCAAAATTCAGCTTTACTGCTCAGGGATGGAAAAGGGCAATGGAAGATATCGGGGTCCTCTAAGGTGGTAGGGAGACAATAAGAAAAAGGAGTCTCTTCCCTCTTTATTCTGAGCTAGGAAACCCCAAGAGAGAACCAAAGTCTCTACGTATTCCCCTAGTCCACTCTCTCCTTGGAGTCCTGACCCCAAATCAGCAGCTTATGAGAATGCTAGATTCTCTGCCTTATCACAGCAAACTTTCTTTAATCACATGAATCTTTGTTTTTTAATGAGACTTTAGGTCCCTTCACTGGGATAAGTCAAAAAGGCACCTTTAAAGAATGAACGAGGAACTTCCCTGGTGGTCCAATGAATGGCTCAGACTCCACATCCACAATACAGGAGGTCTAGGTTCCATCCCTTTGTCAGGGAACTAGGTACCACATGCCTTAGCTAAGCGCTGACATGCCTCCACTAAAGACTCCACATGTTACAACTGAAAAAAATGATCCTGCATGCTACAACTAAGACCCAGTGCAGTCAAATAAATAATAAGCTAAAATAAATACATGTTTTAAACAATAAAAGAAATTATTCCTATGGAAGTGTTGTATGCTCTTTATAAATAAAATTAAATCTGAAAAAATAAGGAATGGTGTAGTAGAAAGAATAATGTCCTCTCCAAAGTTGTTCATATCCTAATCTCCAGAACTGGTGGCTATTTTACCTACATGGCAAAAAGAACTTTGCCAGATGTTATTAAATTAAGGATCTTGAGATGGGGAGATGATCCGAGATGATCCATGTGGGTCCAGGGGACCAGGAGGATGAGACTCATAGAAGGAAATCTGAGAAGCAGAGGTCAGAGGGGTTTAAGGTGCTACACTGACAGCTTGGAATAGAGGAAGCAGCCACGAGCCGAGGGATGCAGGCAGCCTCTTGATGCCAGCAAAGACGAAGAGATGTCCCCTCGAGCCTCCAGAGGGAACACGGCCCAGCCAACACAGTTCAGAATCCTGACCTCCAGAGCTGTGAGATAATAAAATAGTGGTGTTTCAAGTAATTCCTTTTGTATTAATTTGTTAGAATAGCAGAAGAATGGGAGAACTCCCTGATATTATTAGCTCAGGTAGGCGTGTGTGAAAGGAACACAAGTCAGTAGATTCAGTCTTGTCTCTTCCTGTCTCTGTGGTCTGTTAAATTATTTCACACTTCTGACCTCAGATGAAGATGCTATTGAATTAGTCACTATACTTTGGGTTTCAAGGCATAGAAATCTGATTTATTCTGGATTAGGCAGAAAGGGACTTTTTAGTCTTATCTAATTTAAAGAGCAACAAAGTAAGTATACATCCAGGTATAGCTGGATTTGGGTAAACAAATGATATTAAAGCCTTTTATTTATGGCTTTCATGTTCCCCTGTTATGTCTTATCCTCAGGGGGTCCCCAAATGGCCAACGCCACAGATGTTATTTACCATAAAGTCTGTTCTTTTGGATAATTTCTTTTTAGACCCTGTGTATAAGGGACAGTTCAGTTCAGTCGCTCAGTCGTGTCCGACTCTTTGCGACCCCATGAATCGCAGCACGCCAGGCCTCGCTGTCCATCACCATCTCCCGGAGTTCACTCAGACTCATGTCCATCGAGTCTGTGATGCCATCCAGCCATCTCATCCTCTGTTGTCCCCTTCTTATCCTGCCCCCAATCCCTCCCAGCATCAGAGTCTTTTCCAGTGAGTCAACTCTTCCCATGAGGTGGCCAAAGTACTGGAGCTTCAGCTTCAGCATCATTCCTTCCAAAGAAATCCCAGGGTTGATCTCCTTCAGAATGGACTGGTTGGATCTCCTTGCAGTCCAAGGGACTCTCAAGAGTCTTCTCCAACACCACAGTTCAAAAGCATCAATTCTTCGGCGCTCAGCCTTCTTCACAGTCCAATTCTCACATCCATACATGACCACTGGAAAAGCCATAGCCTTGACTAGCCGGACCTTAGTCGGCAAAGTAATGTCTCTGCTTTTGAATATGCTATCTAGGTTGGTCATAACTTTTCTTCCAAGGAGTAAGCGTCTGTTAATTTCCTGGCTGCAGTCACCATCTGCAGTGATTTTGGAGCCCAAAAACACAAAGTCTGACACTCTTTCTACTGTTTCCCATCTATTTTCCATGAAGTGATGGGACCAGATGCCATGATCTTTGTTTTCTGAATGTTGAGCTTTAAGCCAACTTTTTCGCTCTCCTCTTTCACTTTCATCAAGAGGCTTTTTAGTTCCTCTTCACTTTCTGCCTTAAGGGTGGTGTCATCTGCATATCTGAGATTATTGATATTTCTCCCAGCAATCTTGATTCCAGCTTGTATTTCTTCCAGCCCAGCGTTTCTCATGATGTACTCTGCATATAAGTTAAATAAGCAGGGTGACAATACACAGCCTTGATGTACTCCTTTTCCTATTTGGAACCAGTCTGTTACATCATGCGTTATTTCTTTTTTTCTGTCTGACACTTTAACAGTCTCTCGGTCCATCCATGTTGCCGCAAATGGTATTGTTTCTTAATGGCTGAGTAACACTGGTTCATGTGCACCACGTCTTCTTTATCCGTCCTTCTCTTGATGGGCATTTAGGTTGCTTCCGTGTCTTGGCTATTGTAAACAGTGCTGCAGGGAACACTGGGGTGCATGGATCCTTTCAGGCCATGTGTTTTGAACCTATGGTTAGCAGCGGGGAGTGATGTGGGGAAGGAATACTTAGGGGGTTCAGACCGACAGGTACACACTGCTATATTTTAAATGGATAACCAACAAGGACCTGCTGTACAGCACAGGGAACTATGCTCAATGTTATAACGTGACAGCTTGGAATGGGGGGGGCGGAGTTTGGGGGCGAATGGATACATGTATATACTTATGGCTGAGTCCCTTTGCTGTCCACTGGAAAGTATCACATTATTAATCAGCCATATTCCAACATAAAATAATATTTTTTTCTTAAAAAAAAGTCTGTTCTTGCCCTCTTACGTGTGACTGCAAAGATCAGGTATCTCTAAAAACACTTTGTGCATAGACATGACCACTTGAGTATTAGCAATTTTTACTAAAATGCCCAACTGGAAATGGCACTAGTTGCCGTCTAAAGCATCGTTTAACACTACAATCTGGTTAGAATGGTGGAATCACACCTATTGCAGCAAAAAGTCCTTGGGACATATTTAATACCATCAGGATTTTCAATTCTCATGGTAACCTAGATTTAAGGCCCTTTGAATTTGAAAATACTCCTTCCAGCCCTAGAAACTCAATTCCCTCTTTAGAGGCAATTTCTGAGGGTCTTACCCTTTAGTTTAGTAACTGAAGGGCGTTGAGATCAAGCTAATCAGGTGATGGCATGCAGACAACCAGAAGGAACTGTTTTGAATTTGCGACCCTGCCATTTCTGGAGGAAAAACTTCAACTCGATACAACTTCTGTCTCTAGTTTTTTGTGCCACTTAATTTCCATGCCTACCATTTACAATAACTAGTGGGATTTTCAGAATTCTCACTTCAAAGAGAGCCATCTTCCAATTTATTGGTCTTCCCCATGACACACATGCCAAGGTGCTTCTGTGTCCTGGTCAGGCTGGGGTCTGAGCTGTGTGTTGCTTTAGGGAAGTGTGGCAGAGGTAAAAGTCCCTTTGCTTCATTGCCACGCAGGATAGTTTCTTTGAGGAAAGGAAAATATTGGGGGCTTTTCTGAAAAAAGGTAGTGGTACTGCTGTCCCTGTGTGGAAATGGATGCAGTGAAAGGCTGCAGAGGGTGCTGAGGAAAATTTGGGATAGCGGCTTGGGAATGACCCATCCCCTTGAACTTCACACAACCTGAACCCAATAGGAAACAATTTATGTAATATTTTAAGAAAGCCTTGGCTCTTTATGTTTTGAAATGCTGCTGTTCCTGCCACTGTAATCCATTTCCCTCCATAACCAATGTTAAACACTCTACTTCTCAACCCAAAGTTTTCTGGAATTCTAAACATCAAAAATGTCCCCTTCCTCCTGGCTCCTGGGAGCTGAAATCCAACCAGTTCTTAGAGATTGCCACCTGGTTGGAAAGCTGGCATAGTCAGCATATTTCATGCTGAAAGTACACATGCTTTTGTTGATTTGCACTTGAAAAATTCATACCAGTATCTACAACCAATACAATGCTTGTTCTGAAAGTTAAAAACTAGGAAAGCTATGAGGTTTTCCCAGGCCATTTCTCATCAAATCCATCTTAGTCTTACTTGCTGATAATGGGCATATAGATGCAAAGGGTATTAATAGCACCATTGAAAGCAATCCCCGCTACTAAGTACACACTGCGTCTGCCTTCCTCACTTAGCTCATAACAATAGATAAGAGCATCGCTGTCAGTGACAGCTTTTCCTCACACAAAGAACAACTGTCCTAAGCATTTATCTTTGTCATTTACTTGTTATGCATTTCAATCCCTCCATTAGTTGCTTCTGTCAGAGTAAAGATCTCTTCTCATTTCTGCCCCAGATCTAGGGCTTGTGATCTCTGAATCCACAGATTCTGTGTGTCTAATTGTACCCTTCCCTCCTGCGGACACTGGTCAGACAACTCCTAAAACTGGCTGGGACTGACCATCGCTGGTACGGAAAGAGTGCAGGGACTTCCCTGGCGGTGCAGTAGTTGGGGATCCGCCTGCCGATGCAGGGGTCATGGATTCGATCCCTGATCTGGGAAGACCCCACATGCCGCAGGGCAACGAAGTCCACGTGCCGCAACCACTGACGCCTGCACTCTAGAGCCCATGCCTGCAACAAGAGGGGCTCCTGCGATGAGAAGCACAGGCGCCACAGCTGGAGAGCAGCCTCTGCTCATAAGAACGCGAGAAAGCCCGCGGCAACAACGAAGATCCGGCACAGTCAAAATAAGCCAATTAATTAGAAGAACCGTAGGAAAAAGGTTTTAATGACCCCGATAACCATGATGGTGTGATCACTCACCTAGAGCCAGACATCCTGGAATGTGAAGTCCAGTGGGCCTAAGAAGCATCACCACAAACAAAACTAGTGGAGGTGATGGAATTCCAGCTGAGCTATTTCAAATCCTAAAAGACAATGCTGTGAAAGTGCTGCACTCAGTATGCCAGCAAATTTGGAAAACTCAGCAGTGGCCACAGGACTGGAAAAGGTCAGTTTTCATTCCATTCCCAAAGAAAGGCAATGCCAAAGAATGCTCAAACTACCGCACAATTGCATTCATCTCACACGCTAGCAAAGTAATGCTCAAAATCCTTTAAGCAAGGCTTTGACAGCATGTGAACCAAGAACTTCCAGATGTTCAAGCTGGATTTAGAAAAGGCAGAGGAACCAGAGATCAAATTGCCAACATCTGCTGGATCATAGAAAAAGCAAGGGAATTCCAGAAAAAAATCTACTTTTGCTTCATTGACTAGGCTAAAGCCTTTGACTGTATGGATCATAAGAACCTGGAAAATTCTTCAGGAGATGGAATACCAGATCACCTTATCTGCCTCCTGAGAAACCTGTGTGCAGGTCAGGAAGCAACAGGCAGAACTGCACATGAAACAGCGGACTGGCTCCAAACTGGGAAAGGAGTCTGTCAAGGCTGTATATTGTCACCCTGCTTATTTAACTTATGTGCAGAGTACATCATGAGAAATGCCTGGCTGGATGAAGCTCAAGTTGGAACCAAGATTGCTGGGAGAAATATCAATAACCTCAAATATTCAGAGAACATCACCCTAATGGCAAAAAGTGAAGAGGAACTAAAGAGCCTCTTAATGGAGGTGAAAGAGGAGTGTGAAAAAGCTGGCTTAAAACTCAACATTCAAAAAATGAAGACCATGACCATCCAGTCCCATCTCTTCACGGTAAATAGGCAGGGCAACCATGGAAACAGTGACAGACTTCATTTTCCTGGGCTCCAAAAATCACTGAGGACAGCAAATACAGCCATGAAATTAAAGACGCTTGCTTTATGACAAACCTAGAGAACATGCTAACAAGCAGAGACATCACTTTTCCAACAAAGGTCCATAGTCGAAATGATGGTTTTCCCAGTAGTCATATACCGATATGAGAGTTGGACCACAAAGGCTAAGTGCTGAAGAACTGATGCTTTCAAACTGTGGTGCTGGAGAAGACTCTTCAAAGTCCCTTGAACTGCAAGATCAAACCAATCAATCTTAAAGGAAATTAACCCTGAATATTCATTGGAAGGACTGATGCTGAAGCTGAAGCTCCAGTTAATTTGGCCACCTGATGCGAAGAGCCAACTCATTGGAAAAAGACCCTGATGCTGGGAAAGATTGAGGGCAGGAGGAGAAGGGGCAACAGAGGTGGAGATGGTTGGATGTTATCATTCACTCAATGGACATGAGTTTGAGCAAACTCCAGGAGATAGTGATAGACAAGGAAAACTGGTGTGCTGAAGTCCATAGGGTTGCAAAGAGTCAGACATGACTGAGTGATTGAACAAAGACAAATTAATAAAAAGGCTGGAAGTCTGTCAAATCTCATCCTTGCTCAGGACCTTGGTGGCTGTCATGCTCCCCACCCCCTGCCCCCATCATCAAGGTGAGCTCAGAGTGAGATGCTCACTTTTAAAAAAAAAATAAAGAAACATTTCTTATCCTTAGTAGAGTATTAGAATCACCTTGGCAATTAAAAACAAGACATCAAACAGCAGCAGCAATAAAAACAATAAAACCCTAACTAGGTGACATCCTGGATCAGTTTAGTCAGAATCTGGGAGACTGAGACCGTGGCTACTGAAAACCACTGTTCTACAGTTATAAATAGTCATAGTGCCCGGGTCTCAGTGTCTTTTCAAATGCTGGGCTATCTACTGAGATGAACAAGTAGAGTCAACCTGCAAAACCCCAGCAGGGCATAGTAAAGCGGTGGTTTGCCACCAGAGGTGATCTGGCTGCAGACGTGTAGCAATGTCTGAGGATATCTCTGGTTGTCACGGAGGGGCAGGAGGTGCTACCAGCACCTAGAGGGTAGAGGACAAAGATGCTACGCAGGCTCCAATGCACAGGACGGCCTCCTACAATGAAGACTTTTTAGCCCAAACTACCCATAGTCCTAATGTTGAGAAAGCCTGCCCTAAAGAAAGGTAACTTTCTCCTTTTTGCCAGGACTCTGTATATAAGATCTACTGAACTAAAATTAAAGTTCCCTAAAGGTCAGACTTACTTCATCCATTTCTCTCTAAGGCGATTATTAAGGTATGGTGCTGATTCCTTCACATCATGTTCATATTCCGCTTTGGGGCTTCCCGGTGGCTCAACGGTAAAGAATCCACCTACAATGCAGAAGACACAGGTTTGATCCCTGGGTCAGGAAGATCCCCTGGAGGAAGAAATGGCAACTCACTCTAGTACTCTTGCCTGGAAAATCCCATGGACAGAGGAGCCTGGTGGGCTACAGTCCCCGGGGCCACCAAGAGTCACATATGACTTAGCATGAATGCATATTCTGTTTCACTCCGAGAGAAGGTATTTTTAGAGAAGGTGGGCACAATCTGGATTTCTTTGAATCTATTCGTCAGTTGGTTAATGAGAAATCTGTTTCTTCTCCAAACACCATTACAAAGAAAGGGGTAAGGAGAAGGCAGCCTTTACTCTACTAATAAAAAGGACAAACATAAGTCGCTCCACTTCTTCCTGCCTTGAATGCAGACGTCTGTCTAACATGTGGGCAGCCACCTAATGCTGAAACCTGATGGCGAGGCTGAGTGAGTGACAGCCGTCAGCACTGGTACTTTCAAGTCACTGAACCTGCAGGAGCAACTGCCGGCATCTAACCTGTTTGCCATGCGAGAAAGAGAAACCCCTTGTAGCTTCAGTTAATAAAAGTTTTCAATCACATGGAGCTATGAACATCCTTGGCTGTGACACAGTGTGTCTGGTAAGAAAGCAGAGAAACACCTTAAAATGAAATCACCTGAATGGAACTTTTCACAGCTGAGTTGAGAAATAATCACCATTTTTCTCTTTTGCAATATAGACATTTACTATCTGCATCTGTGTGATACTTTCCCCAGGTACATGAGGCAAGGACGATGGAAAGTCAGGTTGCTCTGGTTTTCCACTTGTGTTTGGGAACAAATATAGAAAAATGATTCTCCATAGAGAAGAAAAAGCCAGGATTCAAATTTCCAGGGCCGACTTTTCTCTGTGCCCAGGGCCCCAAGCCCTGAAGCTGGACTCCCCACTCAGGTTTCATAAGCCCCGATGTCTGATTTTGAAAAGCTGCTTTGTGTTGGAAGAGTGAAGCTACGTGTGATAGCACATTAATGTGTCTAAATGGTTATGTGTGTCTTCATTCAGAACACAAGAATTTACCAAAAAAGAAATACAATAATGAAAGAATACATCTTAAAGAGTTGTGGCTTACCATAAGACAGCTGGGCTAAGCATTAAAAATGTTCATATTCTTCTCCATTATCATGCTTCCAGACTGTGATTATATATTTGTCATTATATATAAAAAGTCAGCTTACAAGCAAAGAACACTTAGCACTGGAGTAGAACGGACTTGAAATTGAATCCTGGTTCCACCATCTGTTGTGGTAGAGGTACCTGCAGCTAGCTCACTGATTACTTATTCAGATTATAACTTTGGACAAGTCATTTAGTCTATCTGAATCTCAGTGTTCTCGCCTGGAAAGGAAATGATTAATACCTGTCATCCAGGTTGTGGGAAGAAATGAAGAAACATCACTGACCTACCGTATCAGCTCCTACAGTTATCAGCCAGCACGTGACAGATCAGCAGCCTCCCTCCCTGCCCGAGCCTCTGCAGGAACTTCCTACGGAGTCCCTCTGATAACCTGACCCGCTGAGATGTTCGGTTCACGCCCTGCAACATTCCTGAGCAACTGCTCAAGCCATTTGGACCGAGTTCAATTTAATACACAGACAGATTCATCTGAGTGAAGATGATCTGTGTTGCCCTCTCTCCAGGGCTCTTGCGGTTGGCAAGGCTGAAAGTCAGAGGTGGACCGGAGGTCAGAACTATCCCTGTTTGGAAGTCAGAGTCGCAGACCCCCTGGAGTAGGAGTCCAGGCCTTCCCTGAAGAGGCCCTTTTCACAGTGACACAGAGAGGAGAACCAGATGTGGATTTATCCTCTCCCCACACGGCTAGCTCCCCGGCTCCTCTGCAGATTAAAGTCACACAGGCTCCCTCTCTGCGAGTTCACCGATCTTGAATAAAGGAATTCTAGACAAGTTCTTTATTCGGTACAACTTGTCCAAGAGGTATGCAGTATGTCATAAAAGGGTGTCTTCCAGATTGTTCCACCGATTTTTAAACCAAGCTGATTTCTTATTCTGACAGCCACAGAAGAAAAGGTTCCAAAGCTTGAAACCTAGCCTAGCATTTATACGAAATGCAAGAGTCAGGTAAATTCCAAAGACAGATGATAGACTTCAGTGAGTGGGAAAGCGGAGGCTTGGGGATTTGCCTCAGTCCAGAACTTACCCTGAATGAGCTAAGGTTCTCCTGAGATCATGCGACTTGGGTCAGACCTCAGTTATAACTTAGGATCTGCTATTAAATGTCACGGTACCCTGGAGGCCACACTGCATTTTTAAGTCTTTGCTACCCCATCTGCCATATTAGTTTATTTGGATTCAGATATCATCAATTTAGAAACTACCAGGTCTAAATAGTGTAAGCCTTTGATTAAAAGCTGCAGCTTTGCCAGATGCAAATTATGATATATAAAATGGATAAACAAGGTCTGACTGTATAGCACAGGGAACTATTATTTTCAATATTCTATGATAAATCATAATAGAAAAGAATATTTTAAAAAGAATGGATAGGACTTCCCTGACAGCCCAATGGTTAAGACTCTCCACTTTCACTGCAGGGAGCACGAGCTCAATCCCTGGTCAGGGAACTAAGATCCCATATGCCACAGTGTGGCAAAAAAAACCCACAATGAGTGTGTGTGTGTGTGTGTGTGTGTGTGTGTGTGTACATATATACATATGTATGTAAGTATGTGTCCTTGTGTGTGTACAACTGAATTCTTTGCTGTACAGCAGAAGTTAACAGAACATTGTAAATAGACTATATTGAAATTTTAAAAAAATTTTAATGGTAGCTTTGCAAAGTTGTGTGAATGGTGGTAATTAAATAGTTGAAACACATTTCCTGACCCCATCATGCCATGTATGGAATCAAGCTCTATGTTCTGGGGCTGGAATTCTGCCATTTCAATATTACACAGACTTCTCCCTCCTTTCAGCACACACATGTCAGGATAAAAGTGAAAGTCAAACTTGCATAAAACACTCTTCTGGATATGGAGGAGTGAGAAACGTCTTCATCACAGATTCATTTGCAAGCAGCTAACATATATTATTGATCCTTGGAGTTTATAAAAATTGGAGCCTATTAGGCTATTTCGCTAGGCCCTTTTATTTCAAGTTGAAAAAATAACAGAGGTTTAGATATTCTAGAACCGGAAAAAGAGCAGAAAAGTGACTGCACCGTTAAATTGCACAGACCTGCAGCGCCACCTGTTGGCTGCTCTGTAAATCGCTGCTACTGGGCTAAGTCACTTCAGACGTGTCCGATTCTGTGCGACCCCATGGACTGTAGCCCACCAGGCTCCTCTGTCCACGGAACTGTCGAAGCAAGACTAGTGGAGAGGGTAGCTATTCCCTTCTCTAGGGGATCTTCCTGACCCAGGAATCAAACCTACAAATCCTGCACTGCAGGTGCTTTCTTCACCATCTGAGCCACTAGGGCAGCCCCGGAAACAGCTGATCTCCAAAAATACTGTGCAAAACAAGGGGGCAGGTTAGGCGAAGGTCAAGTGCTCGTTAAACTCTTAGTTTCCAAGCAGATGCATGTCCCTGGAAAATGAGTGGTGCGTGTTAATTCTAGAAGGCCATGTGGTAACCACTGATTTTCATTCACTATTTTTGATGAAGCACTAAGGAGAAAAATGAAGACATGGAATGATAAGGTTTCAGAACTGGATAAGTCTTTAAATAATAGCATAATCTATTTGTTACGGATATGAGAAAACCAAGGTTCTAGGACATTATATATTTCAGAGCATCACAACAGAGAGCAGGATGGGTACCAGGACCAGAACCCACTTCTTCAGATGTTTAGTTCTTTCTTGATGACTTTAAGAAATTTTGCTTTCATAACCCAAGTCCACTTTCATTTAATACTATGTTACTTCATTTAACACTATGTTATTACTTTGTAATAACAAAATAATCCTAATTTCTTCCTCCAGTCTCATCATTGCTGTCATTTATACCACTTATACATAAACATATATACAGTGTGGACAAATTAATATTTTAGATCAACTAAAAAAAAGCAAAAAGTTTTAATTTTACCTTTAAAGGTAAAGGTAAAATTACCTTTTGCCATAACACAAGAGAAGACTCTACACATGGACATCACCAGATGGTCAATATCGAAATCAGATTGATTATATTCTTTGCAGCCAAAAATGGAGAAGCTCTATACAGTCAGCAAAAATAAGGCCAGGAGCTGACTGTGAACTCCTTATTGCCAGATTCAGACTTAAATTGAAGAAAGTAGGGTAAACCACTAGACCATTCAGGTATGACCTAAATCAAATCCCTTATGATTATACAGTGGAAGTGAGAAATAGATTTAAGGGATTCGATCTGATAGATAGAGTGCCTGATGAACTATGGACGGAGATTCCTGACATTGTACAGGAGACAGGAATCAAGACCATTCCCAAGAAGAAATGCAAAAAAGAAGAATGGCTGTCTTAGAAGAGAATGGCTGTCTTACAAAGAGCTGTGAAAAGAAGAGAAGAGAAAAGCAAAGGAGAAAAGGAAAGATATATCCATTTGAAAGCAGAGTTCCAAAGAATAGCAAGGAGAGATAAGAAAATTGGAAAACTCAGCAGTGGCCACAGGACTGGAAAAGGTCAGTTTTCATTCCAATCCCAAAGAAAGGCAATGCCAAAGAATTCTCAAACTACTGCACAATTGCACTCATCTCACATGCTAGTAAAGTAATGCTCAAAATTCTTCAAGTCAGACTTCAGCAATACGTGAAGGCAGAGGATCAGGGAAAAAGCAAGAGAGTTCCAGAAAAAACATCTATTTCTGCTTTATTGACTATGCCAAAGCCTTTGACTGTGTGGATCACAATAAACTGTGGAAAATTCTGAAAGAGATGGGAATACCAGACCCCCCGACCTGCCTCCTGAGAAATCTGTATGCAGGTCAGGAAGCAACAGTTAGAACTGGACATGGAACAACAGACTGGTTCCAAATAGGAAAAGGAGTACGTCAAGGCTATATATTGTCACCCTGCTTATTTAACTTATATGCAGAGTACATCACGAGAAACACTGGGCTGGAAGAAGCACAAGCTGGAATCAAGATTGCCGGGAGAAATATCAATAACCTCTGATATGCAGATGACACCATACTTTTGGCATAAAGTGAAGAACTAAAGAGCCTCTTGATGAAAGTGAAAGAGGAGAGTGAAAAAGTTGGCTTAAAGCTCAACATTCAGAAAACTAAGGTCATGGCATCTGGTCCTATCACTTCACAGCAGATAGATGGGGAAACTGTGGAAACAGTGAGAGACTTTATTTTTTTGTGCTCCAAAATCACTGCAGATGGTGACCGCAGTCATGAAATTAAATGATGCTCACTCCTTGGAAGGAAAGTTATGACCAACGTAAACACCATATTAAAAAGCTGAAGATGGATGAAACTAGAGCCGATTATACAGAGTGAAGTAAGCCAGAAAGAAAAATACCAATACAGTGTACTAACACATATATATGGAATTTAGAAAGATGGCAATGATGACCCTGTATGCAAGACAGCAAAAAAGACACAGATGTGTAGAGCGGACTTTTGGACTCTGAGGGAGAGGGAGAGGGTGGGATGATTTGGGAGAATGGCATTGAAACATGTATACTATCATGTAAGAATCGAATCGCCAGTCTATGTCCAATGCAGGATACAGCATGCTTGGGGCTGGTGCACGGGGATGATCCAGAGGGATGTTGTGGGGAGGGAGGTGGGAAGGGGATTCATGTTTGGGAACGCATGTACACCTGTGGTGGATTCATGTCAATGTATGGCAAAACCAATACAGTATTGTAAAGTAAAATAAAGTAAAAATAAAAATTAAAAAAAAAACTAAAAATAAAAAGCTGAGCACTGAAGAATCGATGCTTTTGAACTGTGGTGCTGGAGAAGACTCTTGAGAGACCCTTAGGCTGCAAGGAGATCCAACCAGTCCATCCTAAAGGAAATTAGTATTGAATATTCATTGGAAGAATTGATGTTGAAGTTGGAAACTCCAATACTTTGGCCACGTGATGCGAAGAGATGACTCATTTGAAAAGACCCTGATGCTGGGAAAGACCGAAGGCTGGAGCTGAAGGGGATGACAGAGGATGAGACGGTTGGATGGCATCACCGACTCAATGGACATGAGTTTGAGGAAGCTCCAGGAGTTGGTGATGCCCAGGGAGGCCTGGTGTGCTGCAGTCCATGAGGTCACAAAGTCAGACATGAATGAGTGACTGAACTCAACTGACCTTATGTTTAAAAAGAAGAAAATTCATTTACAGAAATCTTTATAGTCTCTATTTTTAACAGTATTCTATTGAGAATCAGAGGCATCTCACAATATTACTTAAATTCACACCATTCAGGAAGCAATCTCCACAATAACCTATTTCTAGCTGCTAGTCAAAACCATTCACTATGTGTTACGATGCTTAGCGAATCAAAACTTGCCAAAGGACAGCTTCTTTCTTTCTCCTTCACCTCAGCAATTCATTCCTTTTTTTCCCCACTGAGTTTATGGTGCCCAATAAGGGGCTATAACTCCCTTGGAACATACGTGACTTCCAGGTTGTGGTCCCCTATGATGCTAATGGCTCCCTGGAGACAACCACGTCCAGTGAACACCAGCGCTCCCACGGCAACTGCATCTCCAGGCTCATCCAAAAGGAATGGAAACTCAGTTGAGAAATGGGTCATCAAAGCAGACAGGGTATGTCAGAGAGAAACGTTAGTGAATGCCACCTTTGGTGATGGAAGACCAGTAAGGTCTCATAAATACCATTCAGGACACAATTCAAGAAATATCTATGAAGATCCATAGTTTTTAGAACTGTTCAGTCTTCCAAATGTAAAGAAACTTACCTCTATTTTTTTATTCAGTAAATAATTAGCAATTAGTTAATTTGGGCTTCCCTGGTGGTTCAGATGGTAAAGAGCCTGCCTGCAATTCAGGAATCCCAGGTTTGATCCCAGGGTTGGAAGGATCCCCTAGAGAAGGAAATGGCTACTCACTCCAATATTCTTAGCTAGAGAACTCCATGGACAGGGGAGCCTGCAGGCTACAGTCCATGGGGTTGCAAAGAGTCAGATGCAACCGAGTGACTAACATTAACAGGACTTTCCTTAAAGGGAAATAACACTTAGGCTCCCTTCCTGAGAGCAGCAGCAGGGAAGAGACCTTGGGGGGTGAAGTCTTGCTTCCTGGTCAGTTTTGAGGGTACCGTGTGACAAGGAGGGAAGCTTTAGGGAGGAGAGGAAAGCCGATCACATCAAATCAGATCAGATGAAGGCTGCCTTAGGGCCTGCAACATGGCCTTAAGGACTTGATATATTGGAGATGTGTACGGATCCTCAAGCTAATTCCCCAAATTCAGTCCATTGCCCAAATCAGAGGGCTGGGGGCTGTCCATTATCTTCCGTCCCTTTCAACCTTTATCATTTGCATCGCTTCCAAAATGAATGAATCTGCCCCTCCGCCTCCATTCCCACCACTCGGTGGCATGTTTGACCTACTGCCCTGCAACTCTCTCCAAACTAACCCCCTTCCTTTCAACTCCATTTTCCACGCTGCCACCACCTAATCCTTCTGAAATGCAAACAATCTTGTCCTGTCCTTGCTTGAAGACATTGGGCAGGGACAAATTTCAAGCTTCTTAGAGCCACATAGAAGACTTCCTGACTTGGCTCAGGCTTCCTGTCCAACCTCACTTCCTTTCTTGTGCAACACTTCCAGTTTCCCCTCCAACTTCAGCCCCCTCTTTCCACACACTTGTCTGACTACAGCCTGTCTGTCTGTATTGATGGTCTGGTCCTCCAGTCTGTCATGTTCTTTGCTACCATCACTGGGCAAGCTCTTATTCATGCTTCAAAGCCCACCGTCTATTACCGCTGTCAGGGAGGAGCCTTCTCTACAGCGGTTCAGGCAGAGTGCTTCTCTGCCTCGTGTCCCAGTAGTCCGTCTCCTTATTACTTACATGGAGCGATATTAAAGCCTAAAGCCCACCAGCATGTTTGTCTTTCTCACACAGACCATGAGTTTCCTCATAGAAAGATCCTGACAGGTCTTTTTAGCAGTTCAAATTCTTCTCAGGTACAGTTCCACAAATGTTCACTGAAGGTTAATCATGAATCTTTCACGTGCTAAGCACCAGAGATGCAAAGATTAGACATAAACGGCATCTGCTGCAATCTCACCCAAGGTCTGTCTCCTTTGCATCCTAAGTATACAAAGAGTTGGAGGGCAGAGAAGAATTGTGTGCTCGACACTGGCTGGACTCCACCGCAATGTGGTGACTCTCTAGTATACCAGAATCAGTGATGAGACATATTGCATGTAATGTGTGTAATTTCAGCTCTTCCCAGTGCTCTGGTATCTGGATAAAACAGATGACATCATCTACATCACCATCTTGATTGCGACGTGTACTGCCCTAGGCATTTGTAACCTGGGTATCCCAGGATATGGCATGACATATTTGTGGTACAAGTAAACACTGGTTGGAAGGATGTGTGAGTGGATGAGTTAATGGATAAGCTGGTGGGTTGATGTGCACATGGATAAATTTGAGCTCCTGATCTTCCTCGATGAGTGTCCCCTGCAGTTGAGGATGAACACCGCGGCCTTTCTTGTGGTTGCCCAGTGGAGAGGGCCTGGGAGAAGGATGGAGTGGGAGTACCTATGTGTGTAACTGAGTCACTTTGTTGCACAGAAGAAATGAACACAACCTGGCAAATCAACTATATTTCAATTAAAAGCAAAACAAACACCTGATGACTTCAAGGTGAGACTGTTTGCTGACACTTAGAACCAGCTCTGTTTCTCTGGGCTTCCCCCTGCTGTGTGCAGGCATAAACTACAGGGATTTCCCTGGTGGTCCCACGGTTAACTTCACCATCCGATGCATGAGACCTGGGTTGGATCCCTGGTTGGGGAGCTCAGATCCCCATGCCTTGTGGCCAACAAAGCAGAGGGGATAAAAAGCCCTTATTCTTCATTATGCGTGGGTACTATAGCTCAGTGGACACCAACCTATGGCCAACATGGGGTTTTGCTTGTGGTTCTCAGATCATCTTACAAGAAATTACCTCTGGTGCCACAGGCAACTGACTGCATGGTGGTGGCTTTGTTGAAATTCCCAAACTTCTAAATCCCCTGCCAGTTATCCTCAACCTGAGAACAGAATTCATAATTCATGAGATATTGGGTAAAATACTGAAAAGAGTTTTAACTCATTTCACCTACCAAAACTTGAATGTAAGACCTAAATTGATCAAACTGTTTTTAAGTAACTCAACTACATCCAAGAACAAGTTCAAGAGTATTTATAGGAATACAAAAATATCCAACACCTAATAAGGTAAAATCCACAGTGTCTGTGTCCAGTATAAACATACCACATATGTAAAGAAACAGAATATTACAACCATAATGAGAAAAATAAATCAATTAAAAGTGAGTCAGATGATAGCTAATCAACAAGAACATTAAAGTAATCATTATAACTATATTCCATATGTTCAAGAACTAGAGGAAAGACTTAACATGTCAAGTAGAGATATTAAGAATACATATTTTTAAAAGACCTAAATCAAACTTCAAAGGATGAAAATACATTAATGGCAGATTAGAAATTAGGAAATATTAGTGAACACAAGAATCTAGAATTAGAAACTATCCACAATGAAACTCTAAGGAAAAAATACTGAAAGAAAAAAAGAATGAATGGAGTATTCATGAGCTGTAGGAAAACCTCAGTGGTTTAACATACATGTAATTGGTATTCACAATGGGAGGAAGGACAGAAAAAATAGTTGAGGACACAGAGGTTGAAAACTTTCTAAATTTGATAAAAATTACAAATCCACAGACCTGAGAAGCTCAATGATCTGGAAGGACAAGAAATCTGAACAAAACTTCAGCAAGGCATATCAGGATTTATTTGCTTACAACCAGTGCTAAAGAGAAAACTCTTGAAAGTTGATGTAGAATAAAGAAACACTATATACAGAGGAAAAAATAAAAGATAAAGATGACAGAAAATTTCTTGTTGAAGACAATGCAAGATAGAAGACCCTTTGTTTTAGTAACATTTTTTAAGTCCTGAAAGGAAAAACAATGTCAACTTTGAAATCTTTACCCACCAAAAATACATTTCAAAAACGAAAGTGCAATAAGAACTTTTTCAAATACATCAAAGCTGAAAGACTTTGCTACTCTCAGACCTAAAAATGTTAAGGAAGTCCTTCAAGCAGAAGAAAAATGATATCAGACAGAAATCAAGAACTGTAGAAAAGAAAACACAGCACCATAAATGTCAACTATGTGGGTAAATACAAATAATTTTTTGTTGTTATTTAATTCTCCATAAAAGATAATCAACCATTCAAAGCAAAATAATAATCTATTGTAGGGTTTATATTATTTGTAAAAGTAAAATGTCTGACAACAATAGCACAAAATCCAGGAGAGGCGAAATAGGCATAGAAGGTTCTTGTGTTGATAAAAATGAAGTATTATAATGTCATGTAAAGATAGATCCTGATAAGTTAAGGATGGACACTGCAAACTCTACAGCAAAGTATAATAAGAGAAGCTAACATCAAGAAGCCAGAGATGAAACAAAAACATCATTAATCAAAAAAAAAAGTCAGAACATTAAAAGAAAAAATCAACAAAGACTGACTTCCCTGGCAGTTCAGTGGTTAGGACGCCGCCTTCCAATGCAGTGGGTACAGGTGTGATCCCTGGTCAAGGAGTTACGATCCCACATGCCTTGTGGCCAAAACACCAACACATAAAACCGAAGCAATACTGCAGCAGATTCCATAAACACTTTAATAATGGTCCAGATCAAAAAACATATTTTAAAAAATTAACAAAGAATAGGTCGGACCAAAAGAAAATGAGTGACAAGTTGATACATATCAACAATAACATTGAATACAAATGGTCTAAGTATCTCAAGTAAAGGTGAAAACTGTCAGATTGGATATAAAGCAACACAGCTCTAGGCTGCCATACTAACCTCACATTAGATAAAAAGACACAGCAGTTATCCAATAAAATGATGGAAAAAAGATAAACCACACTTTTAAAAGAAACCAGAAGTAGCTTCCATATATTAATACCAATGAAGATTTAAGAGCAAAAGATATTATCAGGATGTACGTATATATGTATGTGAAAGTCGCTCAGTCATGTCTGACTCTTTGCGACCCCTTTGCCTTGCCAGGCTCCTCTGTCCATGGAATTCTCCAGGTAAGAATACTGAAGTGCGCAACTCTTTCCCTTTGCAGGGGCTCTTCCCAACCCAGAGATAGAACCCAGGTCTCCCGCATTGCAGGTGGATTCTTTCTGAGTCACCAGGGAAGCCCATTTTAAGGATAACTCAATTCATAATGACAAAGGTATTGATTCATCAATAAAATATACAAAACTTAGATGCTTATGCAATTAATATCAGAGCTATTTCTGTACACATGAAACAGAAATTGATAAAACTGCACATAAATAGGTAAATCCACAACTGTAGTTGGCAATTTCAAAAACACTTTTTTGACAAGTATTTGTTATTCAGCCACTCAATCATGTCCAACTTCTTGAGATCCCATGGACTGAGCACACTAGGCTTCCCTGTCCTTCACCATTTCCTGGAGCTTGCTCAAGCTCATGTCCATCGAGTCAGTGACGCCATCCAACCACCACATTCCCCGTCATCCCCTTCTCCTCCTGCCTTCAATCTTTACCAGCATCAGGATCTTTTGTAATGAGTTGCCTCTTCACATCAGGTGGCCAAAGTATTGGAACTTCACCATCA